>NC_091795.1:52731250-53042500 GCF_041296235.1 Equus asinus
AATCATTGCCAAGACCAACGTCAAGGAGCTTTTCCTTTGTGTTTTCTTCTAGGAGTTTTATAGATTTAGATCTTACGTTTAAGTCTTTAATCTAATTTGATTTTTTTTTGCTGTGGTGTAAAATAAGGGTACAAGGTCATTCTTTTGCATATGGATATCCAGTTTTCCCAACACCATTTGTTGAAGACATTTTTCTTTTCTCCATGTGTATTTTTGGCACGCTTGTTGAAGATCAGTTAACCATATATGTGTGGACTTATTTCTGGGATCTTTCTTCTGTTCTATTGGTCTGTATGTCTGTCTTTATGCCAATACCATATTGTTTTAATTACTTTATCTTTGTAACACATTTTGAAATCAGGAAGTGTGATGCCTCTAGTTTTGTTCTTACTTAAGATCACTTTGGCTGCTGTGGATCTTTGTGGTTCCACATGAATTATAGGATGTGTTTTTTTTATATCTATAAAAAAACACCATTGGGATTTTTATGGTGATAGCATTGAATCTGTAGATTGCTTTGACTAGTACGCAAATTTTAACAATATTAAGTTTTCCAGTTCATGGATATGGGATATCTTTCCATTTTTTCATATCTTCTTTAATTTCTTTCATCAATATTTTTCTAGTTTTCAGTGTACAAGTCTTTCACCTCCTTAGTTAAGTTTATTCCTAAATATTTTATCCTTTTTTTTTTTGAGGAAGATTGGCCCTGAGCCAACATCCTCCTCCAACCCTCCTCTTTTGCTGAGGAAGAGTGGCCCCAAACTAACATCTGTGCCCATCTTCCTCTATTTTATAGGTGGGA
Source organism: Equus asinus (assembly GCF_041296235.1). NCBI lineage: Eukaryota > Metazoa > Chordata > Mammalia > Perissodactyla > Equidae > Equus > Equus asinus. The sequence goes on from NC_091795.1 coordinate 52,732,056, forward strand.
TGCCTACCACAGCATGGCTTGATGAGCAGTGCATAGGTTTGCTCCAGGGATCTGAAGCAGTGAACTGTGGGACACCAAACATAGCGTGTGAATTTAATGCTATGCCACTGGGCTGGCCCCAATATTTTATCCTTTTTGATGCTACCATAAAAGGGACCATTTTCTTAATTTCCCCTCTGGATACTTTGTTGTTAGTGTACAGAAATGCAACTGATTTTTGTAAGTTGATATTGTATCCTGCAACTTTACTGAATTCTTGGATTAGATCTAACAGTTTTTTAGTGGAGGCTCTAGAGTTTTCTATATATATCATGTCCTCTACAAATAGAGACAATTTTGCTTCTTTCTATTCAATTTCTATTTCTTCTTCTTGCTTAATCACTCTGGCTAGCACTTTCAGTAATATGATGAGTAGAAGTCTTGAGAGTAGGCATCTTTGTCCTGCTCCAGTCTCAGAGGAAAAGCTTTCAGCTTTTCACCATTGAGTATGGTGTTAGCTGTGGGCTTGTCAGACTTGGGAGAGGGGGCAGTGCTCTTAAAGTGAAGCTCCTCTTCTTACCCACTTTAATGCAGTTGTTCTCCGTTTTTTGCTTTTCTGGGTGTTGCAACATTTTAACTAGATTCTACAAATCTCATGAAAGTATATTAGCCCATATATGATTGTTAAATTGGTGTTTTTGTGGAGCGACATGTACTGATAATTTCTATTCCACAATCTTCCTGACATCACTCCCCCTACTACCCAATATTTCTGGTTAGAAACAAGTCACAAAGTCTGACCAACTTTCAAGGGTAGAGGAATTAGACTTCACTTCTTGAAGGAAGAATTTGCAGAAACGTTTTAAGATCACCACAAAAATAATAAACAAGTAAGTAAACAAATATATAAATGAGTGACATGTAGATGTATTTCTATGATATATAACTGGAAATGGAGTTGCTGAATAAACACATACGCATATTTCAGAAGTCGGAAGATATTGCCATATTGTCCTCCAAAAAGGCTGGTAACATTCTTATATCCACAAAGACTTTAAATATTGCTTTTCTCACAAGCTCATGAACACTTGACATTAGCAAGTTTCTTTTGTATTTTTTTCAATCTGATAGGGTAAAAACCATATATGTTTTTAAATGTGTGTTTCTCCTGGTTACTAGTGAGTTTAATGTCTTATATTTATTGGCCATTCACGTTCTTTGGTGAATTTCTTGTTAATATCTTTTGTTGTTTTAAATCTAGTTACTTGCTCTTGAGTATATGTTTAAGAGATCTTTATTTACTGTGGATAGTAATCCATTGTCTGTTATGAATGTTAAAAATATTTCTTCTTAGTGTGGGTTTTCTTCTTTTAACTTTCTTTTTTAGCTTTTAAAAATGTTATTCTGTACTATATAGAAATTTAGCATATTTTTGCATCTGCCAAATTTTTCTTATATAACCTTTATTCGTATAACTTAAAATTATTATTATTATTATTTTTTTTTTTGGTGAAGATGATTGGCCCTGAGCTAACATCTGTTACTAATCTTCCTCGTTTAGCCTGAGAAAGATTGTTGCTGAGCTAACTTCTGTGCCAACCTTCCTTTATTTTTGGTATGTGGGATGCCACCACAGCATGGCTTGGTGAGTGGTGTGTAGGTCCATGCCCAGAATCCAAACCCGTGAACCCCAGGGCCCCCAAAGCAGAGCACACATACTCAACCACCATGCCACCAGGCCAGCCCCTGTTTCAGATTTTTTTTAATGATGGTTTTAAAACTATTTATAACCATGGAATTCTTTGTTTAAACAAATACATAAAATGAATCCTCCTCCCCTGAATAAAGCTGCATCTCTTTGTGTTGGAGCTCTGTCTCTTGTTTCCCTTACCTCCCATTCTTGGTACCTTCTGAGAGGAGGGGAGGAGGGAGAAGGAGAAGTCACGGTTCAATGAAACATAGTTTGAAAACTACTGTTCTCTAAAAGTCCTAAAATTTGGAAACAAATGTAACTCGTTAGCTAAAAGCAGTTATTCATTCAGAGATTGGGAAACATTTAAAAGTAGAGTTAATAGTATTTTGTTATTTTATGCACTTACATTGATATTGCTATTTGGGTATGGCTTTACATAGGTGAAGAAATTTATACACTTCCATGTTTTGATTTAAAGTTTGAAAAATTTAAATCTAGCCAGTATAAAGCAACTACTTATAGTTTGAAAATAAGGGGACATAGATTACAAATCAATAAAATTCAACTTTTTTCTAATAATAAAACCATATGGCTTCAGGAGCCAGGCAATGAATTCTATCTCTTAAGAAACAGTCTTTCTATTCTAGATATTCATCCACCCCATGTAAGAATCAGTCATGAGCTCAGACAACAAGCACCTAGATTCAGATGCCATGGCACTCACACTGTGCATATATCATTTAAATCCTGAAATATATACACTGCAGGCCCATATGGACACACACAGAGTAAATCACAAAGCTTTCCATCCTGTGAGTCTTTCTATTTAGCCTGTGATGGATCTCATTATTAATTAAAGAATCATTTAGCTTGCATAATTGTCTTCTGCCATACATAATTCCAACCTTTCAATGGCTCTTCAAGTTGGCTTATTAGACTAAATGCACTCCTTTGTTTTGGTGACATCATCAATCACAGCCTGTAGATGGACAGACTCAGTGGTAGGGTGAATCACACGTAAAGAGGCCCTGTCTTTGTTCCCAGTCATGGACCTTACCAACAGGTACCTTCATTTATAAATTTCTTTGCTTCTTTAAAACGAAGGTGCCTAAGTTCCCACACCTCAGTTGAGGGAGCTCAGGCTTCCAAATGAAAGGAATTAGCTATTTATTTTTAAGTATCCACTGTGATAGATGAACATTTATGGACTTTGGAGCAAACTGATAACAGAACATACGAGCGCCCAGAACGGCAGCAACTGGACTTTTATAGTCATGAAGCATGTTTCATTCACATCAAACTTTTACCTTTAATTTTTATAAATTGTAAAATAAAATCCAGACTAGCAAGTAGTATCTCAATGTACAATAAGTCAGACAGGTTAAAACTCCTGGGGCAGTCGAGGCATTGCAATAAACATGTACAATTTTTTTTCTTTTGGAATAGTAACCGAGGTATCAGATGAAACAGCCATGTTCAAGGGAACATTTAGACACCATCTCTAAACGGGTTTGAGAGCATCAGGAGATGCCATGTTGGACCAAATCTGTGGGTCCAGCCAATTTGACCAGCTGGCTAAAAGAGATAGTGATAGATGAGAAGCATAGTATTAGGAATAAATGGCTTTGTTCTCTGGCATTAGCCTCAAAAGAAAGTTAGAAAATGCCCTCCCAAACACCCATCTCTTCCCCTCACTGAAGTCCATAAGTTTGTTTAATGTCTTCTTGATGAAGAATATGATTTCTTACTCCTTGGCCTCTATGAGCTTGCTACCAACCGTGTAAAATTATACCTCTCTCCAAATTGAGTTTTTCGTTTGAATGTTCTGAGATTTGCGAACCATTGTGTGTTAATGCACAAGGTTCCCTTGAGGAAGACGATATGTTCTCTTTGGGTGTTTTTGAATCCTACTCAGTACCGAGTGAGTTCTGACTGCAGTGTCAGAATGTCCAGGAAATTTGAATTGGCAGCTTTTTCTGAATCATTTGTATGGTCGTATCATTTAATAGGAAATACATTAGAGTTCTCCAGTCAATATCCCAGAGAAAACTTGGGAAAGATGTTCCCTATTAAGTAAAATTACTAAGCCAATTTTATTAACTTTTATTGTTTTAAGTATGTAAGGTATGTACATTGTTCAAAATTCACAGCGTACAAAATAGCATTGAGCAAAAAGTAAGTTTTAGTCTCTTTATTGACTCCCCAGCCACTTACTTCTCTGACCAGAACATGCATTCTGCCAATTTCTCAACTTTTATTCTGGATAATTCCTTACAGAAATGTTCTATACATTCGCATGCATGTATTATATGTCTTTTCACATAAATGTTTGCATGATATAAACATTTTTGTGCAACCTACTTTTATCACAATGTACTTTGGAGCCTTTCCATATACGTGCATGTAGAAAAATCTCCTTTTTCTTAATGACTATAGAATATTTCATTGTACAGACATATTGTGAGCTATTTTCAAAAATTATATTATCTGATAACCCTTTTTCCAATAGCTAGTTTGGGGAATTAGAAAAAAGAATAAAATGATATCTACTTCTGGAATACCAGATCGTATCTATTCTCCTATAATAGTGACAGAATAAGGATTTTATCCTCTATTTTGCTTTATGAATAGGATTGTTCTCTTTTCTCTTCTTTTATCCAAATATTTTTCTGAATACATTAACATGGCTCAAATATAAAAAATAAAAAGAGAAGCTTATCTCTGGGACAAATGAATATCCACCTGCAAAAGAATTAATTTGGACCTCTACATCACACCATACACAAAAATTAACTCAAAGTGGATCATAGACCTAAATATAAGAGCTAAAATTGTATAACTCTTGGAAGAAAATATAGGAGTAAACCTCTGTGATGGGTTAAGCAATGCCTTCTTTGGTATGATACTGAATGCACAAGAGATAGAAGATTGACAAGTGGAAATTTGCGAAAATTAAAAATGTTTTTCTTCAAAGGACGCTATTGAGAACATGAAAAGATGGGGCCAGCCCCTTGGCCAAGTGGTTAAGTTCACCTGCTCCACTTTGGGCGGCCCAGAGTTTCAGCAGTTTGGATCCTGGGCACAGACCTAGCACTGCTCACTAAGCCATGCTGTGGCAGCGTCCCACATAGGAGAGCCAGAAGGACCTACAACTAGAATATACAACTATGTACTGGGGGGCTTTGGGGAGAAGGAGAAGAAAGCAAAAAAAAGACTGGCAACAGACGATGGTTCAGGTGCCAATCTTTAAGAAAAAAAAAAAAAAAGAAAGTGAAAAGACAGCCTACATACTGAAAGAAAATAATTGTAAATAATTTATCTGATAAAGGCCTTCTATACAGAATATATAAAGGATTCTTACAAGTCAATAATAAAAAGACAACCCAATTAAAAAATAGGCAAAGGATTAGAATCAATATTTCTTCAAAGAAGATATATGAATGACCAATAAACATATGAAAAGAGGCTCAACATCATTAGTCATTAGGGAAATGGAAAATCAAAACCACAATGAGCTATCACTTCATATCCACCAGAATAGTTGTAGTCAAAATGACAGATAATAACAAGTATGGATGAGGATATGGAGAATTTGGAACCCTCATACACTGCTGGTGGGACCATACAGTGTTGCAGCTGCTTCGGAGAACAGTTTGAGAGTTCCTCAAAATGTTAAACACAGAGCTACAATATAGCTCAGGTAATCCATCTGATGTCTTCCTACACAGCTTTGAAATAGTTTTTTGATATTAAATAGTTGCCAATACTTCAGCCTTTCCCTAAAGGATCTCAACTTTTAAAATTCCCATTGAACCTGCAGCAAGTTGTACAAGTTCTCTACACCAGCTTAGGTATATATCCAAGAAAAATGAAAACATATGTCCACAAAAAACTTGTACACACATGTTCACAGTAGCATCATTCATGATAGTCAAAAGTGGAAACAACTCAAATGTCTATCAAATGATGAATGGATAAATAAACTTTAATAGATCCATACAAAGGGATAGAATTTGGCAATATAAAGAAATGAAGTACCAGTATACACTGCAACATGGATGAACCTCAAAAACATTATGCTCTGAAAGAAGCTGGTCACAAATTACCACATGTTCTATAAAACCTTTTTAAAAAATGTCCAGAATGGCCAAATCTATAGAGACAGAAAGTAGACTAGTGGTTGCCTAGGGCTGGTGATGGGGATAAAAAGTGGAATGGGGGAGTGACTACTAAATGTTTTTTTTTTTTTTTTTAGGGGGGAAGTTAAGGAAAATGTTCTATAATTAGACTATGGAGATGACTGCTCAACTCTGTAAGTGTTGAATTGAATTGTACACAGTTAGTGGGGGAACTTTATGGTATTTACATTTTATCTCAACAAAGCTATTAAAAAATAAAAACAAGAAATGAAATGTCTGTCTTCCTTCTACGTTTGTCCATGCCCTATATCCCACATGTCACTGTTCTCCACGAAGCACCAGGTCCAGACGTCTAAAAGGGAAATTGTAAAGCAGTGGACAACTTCAATATTTCCACATTCTTCTTATGTATTGAGTTAACATTAATACCAAAAGCTGAAAATTATTTCATGAAAAAGGAAACTACAGATTAATATCTCACGAATATCAAGGCAGAGATCCCAAATAAAATCTCACCATAAAGATTACAGAATAACATTAAAAGACAATACTTCATAACTAAGTGGATCTTATGCAAGGAAAGCGAAGTGTTTAATATCAAGAAACATAGTTATATAATTTAACATATTAATAAATGTAAGGAAAAAACTCACATCATTGTCTCCACAGATTCCAAAGGACATTTGATAAAATTCAACATTCCTGGAAAAAATTCACTAAAATAGAAATTTCTTGATAATACCTAAAAATGATAAAAATCTATTTATCTCTGTCCAAATATAATTATGACCCTTAGTGGGTAAGTACTAGAAGTGTCTCTACTAAGATAAAAATTACATAAAGAGGGGCTGGCCCCATGGCTGAGTGGTTAAGTTCTGCTTTGGTGGCCTGGGATTCACTGGTTCAGATCCTGGGCACAGACATACACACTGCTTATCAAGCCATGCTGTGGTGGCATCCTACATAGAAGAACTAGAATCTCTTACAACTAGGATATACAACTATGCACTGGGGCTTTAGGGAGGAACAAAAAGGAGGAAGATTGGCAACAGATGTTAGCTCAAGGCCTATCTTCCTCACACACACACACACAATGCTCATTTTTATCACAACTACCTAATGTTAAACTTGAAAAACTAGTCAATACAGCCACATAAGAAAAATTACCTGTATAAAATTGGAAAAGAGGAGTTAAGCTATTTAAATTTGCAGAAAATATGATTATACATCCAAAACATTCAAACAATCAAGTGAAAATATACTTCAAACAAAGAGAATTCAGGTAGATAAAAGGGCACAGTATTAATATTCAGAGTGCATATGTTTCATATGTGAAAAAGACAACCCATTAGAAAATATAAATTAAGTCCTTATTTACAATAGCAACAAACATGATAAATGCATAGGAATAAACTTGAAAAGATATGTTCAAGATCCATGTTGAGATTGCAGGAGATTTCTGTGAAAATAAGAAATTCAGTAAAGTTGCAGGATACAAAATCAAAATACAAAAATCACTTGCATTTCTATACACTAACAATGGACTATCAGAAAGAGAAATTAAGAAAACAATCTCATTTACAATAGCATCATAAAGAATAAAATAAGACTAAATTTAACAAAGGAGGTGAAATATGTGTACACCAAAAACTATAAAACATTGATGAAAGAAATTGAAGACACAAATAAATAGAAAGATATCCTGTGTTCATGGATTGGAAGAATTAATACTGTTGAAATATCCAGACCATCCAAAGCTATCTACAGATTCAACACAATCCCTATCAAGAGTCCAATGGCATTTTTTACAGAAGTAGAAAAAGCAATACTAAAATTTGTATGGAACCACAAAAGACCCTAAATAGCCAAAGCAATCCTGAGAAAGAAGAACAAAACTGGAGGCATCATACTTCCTGCTTTCAAACTATATTACAAACCTACAGTAATCAAAATAAGCCTATGCTTAGGGGTCAGCCCAGTGGCGTAGTGGTTAAGTTTGTGCACTCTGCTTCGGTGGCCCAGGGTTCACTGGTTCGGATCCTAGATGCTGACATATGCTGCTTATCAAGCCATGCTGTAGCAGGCATCCCGTGTATAAAGTAGAGGAAGATGGGCACGGATGTTAGCTCAGGACTAATCTTCCTCAAAAAATAAAAAAAATAAAAATAAACCCATGTATATATGGTCAACTAGTATTTGACAAGAGATCCAAAACTACTCAGTGGGGAAAAAATAGTCTCTTCAATAAATGGTGCTGGGAAAACTGGATATTCATATGCAAAAGAATGGATCTTTATCTTACATCACACACAAAAATTAACTTGAAATGGATCAAAGACTTAAATATAAGACCTGAAACCATAAAATTTCTATTACAAAAACAGGGAAAATCTCCTTGACATTGATCTTAGAAATGATTTTTTGGCTATGACACTCAAAGCACAAGCAACAGAAGCAAAAATAAACAGGTGAGACTACATCAAATTAAAACATTTCTGTACAGCAAAAGAAATGATCAACAAAATGAAAAGGCAATCTATGGAATGTGAACAAAATATTTGCAAACATCATAAAGAGTTAATATACAAAATATATAAGAAACTCATAAAACTCAACAGCAAAATAACCCCAAATAATCTGATTGAAAAATGGGCAAAGAACTTAAATAAACATTTTTCCAAAGAAGACATACAAATGGCAAGCAGGTCCGTGAAAAGGTGCTCAACATAACTAATATCAGGGAAATGCAAAGCAAAACCACAATGAGATGTCACCTCTCACCTGTTAGAATGGCTATTATCAAAAAGGCAACAGCCAAGAAGTGCTGGCAAGGATGGGGATAAAGGGGAACCCTTGAACACTGCTGGTGGAATGTAAATTTCTACAGCCACTACGGAAAACAGTATGGAGTTCCTCAAAAAATTAAAAATAGAACAACCATATGATCCAGCAATTTCATTTCTGGATATATACCTGAAGGAAAATAAATCACTATTTTGAAGAGATATCTGCACCTCTGTATTCAATGTAGCATTATTTACAGTAGTCAAGACAAGGAAACAACCTAAGTGTCCATCGATGGATCAACAGATAAAGAAAACGTGGTATGTGTGTACAATGGAATATTATTCAGCCACTAAAAGAGGAAATTTGCCATTTGTGACAAGATGGATAGACCTTGAGGGCGGTATGCTAAGTAAAATAAGACAGACAGAGAAAGACAAACACTATATAATCTCACATATGTGTGGAATCCAAAAAACTCCAACTCATAAAAACAGAGTCGATTGGTGTTGCCAGGGGCAGGTGGGAGGGTGGGGGTTGGGAGAAATGAGTGAAGGTAGTCAAAAGGTACAAACTTTCATTTATAACATGAATAAGTTCTGGAGATGTAATATACAGAATAGCGACTATGTTTAATAATACTGTGCTGTAAATTTGAAAGTTGCCAAGAAAGTACATCTTAAAAGTTCTCGACACACACAAAAATTGTAACTATGTGAGGTTATGGATGTGTTAACTAACCTCATTGAGGTAATCATTTCTCAATGCATACATGTATCAGATCATCGCTTTGTACACTTTAAACTTGCACAGTCTTATATGTCAATTATATCTCAATAAAGCTGGAAAAAAGAAAATTACTCTGATTAACATGCAATCTTCGTTGACAGTTATTTTCTCTGAGTACATTGAAGATATTATTGCACTGTGTTCTGGCTTTCATCGTCACTGTTGAGAAGTCAGCTGTCACTTCATCAAACTATTGAAGGTTTTCACTTTTCTTTTGGTACTTTAATAGGTTTATGTGTTTTATGTTCTCCAGTTTTGTATGTGTCTAGGTACTTATTTTCTTAGTTAGGATTCACTTAGCTTCATGAATCTGAGAATTGGTATTTTTAAAGAACAAGCTCTGAAAAGTTCTGAAGGACTATGCCTTCAAATATTGCCTCAGTCGTCTTCTCTCTTCCTCCTTTTCGAAATTTAATTAGTCCTATATTAGAGCTTTTTGTTCTGCTATGTTGATTTAACTTTTTAAGTATTTTGCATCTCTTTGCTTCTCTTCAGATATATCTTCCAGCTCACAAATTTCTCTTTCTTTATATCTAACCAAATTTTAAACCTGTCCATTGAGTTGTATATTTTTTCTAGAACTTTCATTTGTTTCTTGTTCAAATATGCTTTTACATTTGTATAATCTTTACCTTTTTGATAATTTCAGTCTCATATTTGCTTTCTTAGAATTTATTACAAATATTTATTTTATATTTGATATACGATTTATTTATTTTCTGGTTTTTCTCTGATCGTGTTGTCCACAAATTTTAATGATTCTCACTCATGGTATCCTGTTTTCTCCTGAATTTTGACATAGTTTTTAAAGTCTTATTTGTAGGGTTTCCTGAAGGCTACATTAAAGATGGGTTCCACTAGAAAAAACTGTCCTGTTTCTGCCACCGGTCTAGGATCTTTACCAAACTCTTCCTGCATACGTGCGTGTGAGTTCGTGTGTGTCTTTGACACCCCAGAAAGTATGAATTTTGATAGACACAACCATGTCATAACTGGCTTGCAGTTATGAATTTTAATAGAAGATGCCCCTCCCTCATCGTATGCAGAATTTCCAGATAGGCAGTTTTGTTTGCCTTCCTTGAGCAAGGACTGTGGGCTGGTGATGGGCTGATGGTGGGGATGTGTTTGCTTCTGTTTTATATTACACGGAGTATGCAGCCTTTGGAGGGATTAATTGTATGCAGGAGTGTCTCATGTTAGATTTCCCCCTTAGGGTGACCCCTAGACTTTGTCTTCCCCATATCCTCAGAGATCAAGAAAACCAAAGCCAAATGCAGGGCTACTTGGCTGTCTTCATTCTTCCTTTTCTCTGAGTATTAGTAAGTTGTTACTTGTAAATGTTGTTCAAAATGAATATATATATATATAACAATTTTGTTGTTTTCAGCCAAAGGGTCACTCACAGTAGCTGGTATTCAAGAAATATTTGTCGAATGGACAAATGAATGATTTTTCAGCTCCTCCTGTGTGCTGTTGATGGTTCATCCAAACTCACATAGAGGACAGTGGAGAATAGTTCCCAGAGGATATTTCTCTGTATCAATAGCTCTTCTATAAAGCAACACAGAATAGGAACTATAAATGAAAAAGAAACCCTTTCCTCCCTCCCTGCCTTGCTAAAAGAGAACAAAGAAGGAAATGTGGAAGAGAAAATGGAAAAAAATTGTATAGGATGATAAGAGAACAGCTTGGATGTGGAATTGTGAAGTATAGGCCTATTTGGTTGGTGTTTACTCTTCTATGAGTAGCTTTTCTATTTCTATTTCTTATCTGGAACTATTGCCAATTATTCTACAGATGTCCCTGCACATCTACTGCCACAAATGAATATATTCTAACTCTTGAGGGTTTCCCAACCTCACACCAATCTCATCCAGGGTGTCACTACTCTAATGGGCTAAAAGAGGAATCCAGTGGTTTACTGAAAAGAATGCTAAATTGAAGATGGTTTGCAGAGTAGAGGAAAATACTTCCTCTAAGTTCTCCAGAATTCATTTCAGGGACCTGCCACTTGTCTTTGAACTCTTGTGCCTCTCTTGCTCTTTTGCATTAGATCTTTCAAGAGAAATATGCCACCCTATGGCCTAGGTGGTCTGAATCAGTAAAATTATTCCATTTCTCAGAGCCACATTAACAGAAAGGTGGCTGCAGATAGTCTGGTTCTTCCAGTCATAATGCTTTTAGAAGCACTTTATTATCTCCGAAGATGAAATATGTGACATCCTGTAATGGGACCTAAATATCAGGACCTATGACTTTTCTCAAGGTGAGCACTATCTCCTCACTCCTTCCCTGTCTTCAGACCATCATCTCGCCCTCTCCCAAGGACTGTGGAGCACTAATGTACCCACCACACACTCCCGAGGATCAGAACCCAACCAGTTTTTCATCCATACTTGTTTCCTGCAATGAAGCAACGTCTTACAAGAGCACTCTTGGGTAGAAATGGCAAGATTTCTTGGGACAAGAAATGGCTTGTTAATGGCTGCCATTAACAAGCAGAGTACAAGAGGTGAGTTGATGGAATATGGCCTCCTTGCTTAATGGGAGCTGGTGACTGACACTCTGCCCACATGAGAAAAGAGAGTGTTAAGTAAATGTCTAGAATATGGACCGCTTCACACATTGAGTGGTCTGAAAGGCCAACACACCTCAGTCATGTTTCTGCTGAGAAAACTTTCCTGCTTATGCATTCCCACTTGCATGTACTACAGCATGGATTTTGTTAGTGGACTTTGCCCCAGTTTGCAAAAAGGAGTTTTATTGGGCCGCCAGTGTGGGCTCTCTCTCCAATGAATCACTGCCCTGGACTTCCTCCTGACATCACGCTTCAATCAAAAACTTTTTGTACAAAATGTCACTTTCAAAGTTGCAGTTTAGGGAAAAAAAAGTGTCTTTATAAAAAATTCATGGCCACAATGATCTGATAATGCAGTGTTCTGATACCAGCAGATGTTTTGTCTAACATGTTCCCTGAAGCTGTACTCTGTGCCTTCATATCTTTCATTTCCAGTTGCTATCTGCTGACTGTGGGATGTCATGTACGTACCCTATAGCTATGCGCGGCAATTCGCATCTAACACCACCGCGCGTAATGAGCTTCACAAGATGCTTGTCGCAATAACTCCGTACTTCCCTAACCATATGGAACACAACACTCTAAAGCCCATAGACACTTTTTTTTATTACAGTTCAGATCCTTAAAACATAATCTGTGTGATGTCTAGTGAATGTACGTGAAGAGCTGCTGAAAACAAAGTTAACACTTGTTCACATCATCTGTTACAAATGTCCAATTTGGGACAATAAATTTTCTCGGAACCTGTTCTTTTGCTGACTCGTTGCTTTATCTTTTTTCCTCTTTCTCTCACGTCGTTTTTTTTATGAACTATGCATATGTATTAAATGGGATTTGTTGTCCCTAGATACCAATTTGCATAAAGTACAAGCCATCATTGGTTGGAGAGAAGCAAATTACTTCTCCGGCAAGATCACACTTTTTTTTTTTTTTTTTTTTTTTAATTTTAACAAACCGCAGGCAGAGGCTGTTAACAGCGCTTAGCCAGATATGCAAAGTATCACTTTTCTCAAAAGCAGCTTGATCAATGAGGGGGAAGAAAAAAAACGTGAGAGGTGATATTATTCAATTAAGTCCCATAGAAAGCTGACCTGAAACAGAAATGCCGTACCTGTTCAGCCACCTGTCCACCTGTTGGTAAGCTGAGCCTCTGTGTTGCCCCTTCAGTTCAGGTCAGGTACTTAGTCTTCTGGGGAAAAAAAATTGAGAGGCTTAGCAAAGAAGTGAGAACAACTCAGCAGCTTTTAAAACTAAAATTAATCTCTCACTTTTATTCTCTGCTTTTCTGAAAACTCACCATTTTTGATTTATTTCTTTTTCAAGTTACTCTCGCCATTCTTTTCTTTGTGGCTGAATAATCAAGCAGCTTTCTGTCAACAGCTCAGCTTGTAATTGCTGACTCAAACGTCCTGTGAACTGCAAGTAGGACCTGCACGCCCTACCTCTGCCCATCCCAAAAAGCCGATTTACCCTAACAGATGTGGGAAAAAGTGTGGAGCTTTTAGATGGAGCCCCAGCATCCAGGTCCACACCAGTCCGTGGCGTTCTTCCTCCCACTGCTCTTGTCGTGTACACCTGTGACAAGTTGGCAATTGCCTGGGTGATATCGCAGAGACTTGCAGATTCCAGCTTGTCCCTCTGCTAAGCAGAGCTGTACTCGTTTTTGCTAAATAAAGAAACAAACAGCTCTCTCAGCCAAGAATCTCAGAAGACGTATGAGGGGGTGGAAGTTGTGAACCTTAGAAACAGCTGGGAATAAATGACACTCTCCAAGTTTTGACAAACTTGCCATAGAAACTTCAGGAGACTGTGGCCTGACTTAGATGCACATTTCAGTTAAATTTAAGTTCCAGGGGCTTTGATATATGTTGGAGAATAATTGAATTTTTTAAATCATGTTAAAACCATTCTAACTTGACTATATGTAAGTTCTTTATAGGTAGCAAATATATGTTCTGACAATTGTAACTCCTAAAGAGACAAAGAATTGCGAGTAAGTTCTGCTCCCCTTTCTGGGACGAAGCACTCCATTATTACTCATTGAGGAGGATCAAAGAGATTTGAATATATTATTTACCCCAATTATTTTGTCAGGAGGCCAACCAGAGATAAAAACAAATGAGTGAGAAGCTAAGTTAGTTGTTGATGTAAGGGGCTGACACCAACACCCACGATATCTCTGGGGAAGACACAGAAGTGATCAAATTCATCATTCAGAAGTTAGAGATTCTGTGAGTATGAGTGTGTATATGTGTGTCTGTGTGTCTTCTCACTGTTTGGTTCCTAGACTGAGTGTTGATTTCCATTATGTTTTACAGCCCCTAAGAACTTGCAGTCTAATTCTACTCTTCTAGATGAACACACTAAATGTATGCCCAATAGAAGAAACTTTTGGAAGATTTAGAGAGGAATACAGAACTACTTCTTCTGGAAAGAAAAATACATGAAAGAAGGAGCCTTTTTGTTTCTTTGCCCTGTCACTTGCCTGAAACACCTTCCTTTCTTCTAATCAATTATAAAAATTCTATTCAATTATCCAATTTCCGAGCCCTCAGTGTTTAGGAAACAGAGTTTCAGAGCTCACAAGTGGGCTTTTGCATTGTTTATTGAACTTCAAAACATAAATGTCTTTTTTACTGTGATCTATCAGTTGTCTTTGCTGAATAACAACTGCAAAACTCAGGATTTTGAAGTAGTCATTAATTACTTCTCAGAGTCGATAAGTTAGCTGGATGGCTGCCCTCTTGGTTTAGCCTAGATCCACTCATATGATTGTATTTACCTGAAGGGTTGGCTGAGTTGAAAATTCTAAGAAGGGCTCATTCACATGTTGACGCTGACTCTTGTCTGGAACATCTTGGTTCTCCTCCATGTGGTCTCTTTTTTCCTCCAGTAGGCAAAACTGGTTTCCTCTGTGGCAGCTTCAAGGTAAGGTTCCAACAGAGTGAACATGGAAGCCGCACGGCCTCTTACAAACAAAGCTCCAGAACTTACACAAAGTCATTTCTGCCACATTTCATTGGGCAAAGCAAGTCACAAGGCCAACCCAGATTCAAAGGGGTAGAGAAATAGATTCTACCTCTGGATGGGATGCATGTCAATGTCACATTGCAAAGAGTTGAGCATATTGGAATTGGAAGTATTTGTGGTCATTAAACAATCAGCCTCAGGAGACCACCCTCCTTGATGTTGAGGATTTGTGTCCCACTTCTCTTTGGATGGGGCTTTTTGTCTGGCTCCCATTTTGAATGCCTGTCCTTGTAAACTGTCTAGTTTCCAAAGACTTCTATAGGCATCAAGTCTCTATTTCCAGGTTTTGCACGTTTAGAGTCATAAATGCACTCTTCTAAACAGGATTGTCAAATCTGTGTCATACTTTCTTCCTTACCACATGATCTCTGCAAGGGGAAGGAACAATAGAAAATTATTTTCCTGCTAGTACAAAATATGCTACCTTTTGAAAAAGCCTACATAAAAAGGAAGGAAGATCTCAAACAAATAACTTTACTTTACACTTCAGGAACTAGAAAAAGAAGAACAAAGTAAAGATCAAGTTAGCAGAAGGAAGGAAATAATAACTGTCGGAGCTGAAATAAATCAAATAGAGAATAGAAAAAAATCAACAAAACTTAGAGTTGATCTTTTCAAAAAATAAGCAAAATAAACAAATCTTTAGTTGGACCAATGAAGAAAAAGAGAGAAGACTCAAAGAATCTGAAATGAAAAAGGAGACCTTATCACAGATATTTCAGAAATAAAAAGGATCATAATCAAATATTATAAATAATTATTTATGAACAAATTGAGTAACCTAGAAAAAATGGATAAATTTCTGAAACATACAACCTACTAAGAATTAATCGAGAGGAAATAGAAAGCCCGAACAGACCAATCATAAATAAGGGGATTGAAGTAATAATTAAAAACCTCCCAACAAAAAAACTCCCAGAACCAGATGGCCTCACCATTGAATTCTACCAAACATTCAAAGAATGCATCCCAATCCTTTTAAACTCTTCCAAAGAATAGAAGTAGAGGGAATACGTTCAACTAATTTTATGGTATCACCCTGATACCAAAGCCATACGAGGACATCACAAGTAAAGAAAACTGCGGGCCAATGTCTCTGACGAACAGAGATGCAAAAATACTCATTAAAATACTAGCAAACCAATATGCAGATTCATTGCAATCCCTATCAAAATTTTAATGACATTTTTGTGGAAAAAGAAAAAAACAATCCTAAAATTTGTATGGAACCATGAAAGATCCCAAACAGCCAAAGCAATCTTGAGAAAAAATAGAATTGGTGGTATCACACTTCCTGATTTCAAATGATATCACAAAGCTATAGTATCAAAAGTGTATTGTACTGGCATAGACACATAGACCAATGGAACAAAATAGAGAGCCCAGAAATGAATCAAAGCATATACAGTCAACTAATTTTCAACGAGGGCACTAAGAATACACAATGCAGAAAGGATAATCTTTTAAATAAATGATGTTGGGAAAACTGGATATCCATATACAAAAGAATGCAATTGAACCTGTACCTTACACCACACACAAAAATCAACTCAAAATGCATTAAAGACAAATGTAAGACCTGAAACTGTAAAACTCCTAGAAGAAAACACAAGATGAAAGCTCCTTGACACAGGTCTTGTGATGATCTCTTGGATACATCACCAAAAACTCAGGCAGCAAAAGCAAAAATAAACAAGTGAGATTACATCAAACTAAAAAGTTTCTGTATAGCCTAGGAAACAATCAGCAAAATGAAAAGGCCATCTACTGATTAAGAGAAAATATTCACAAACCATATATTGGATAAGGGATTAATGTCCAAAATACATAAGGAACTCATATAAGTCAATGGCAAAAAAAAAAAAAATTAAAAAATGGACAAAGGATCTGAACAGACATTTTTCCAAGAAAGACACGTAAATGGTATATAAGAGGTACCCAACATTACTAATCATCAGAGAAATGCAAATCAAAACCATGAGATATCACCTCTCACCTGTCAGGATGGCTATTATGAAAAAGATAAAAGATAAGTGTTAGTGAAGATGCAGAGAAAAGGGAACCCGTGGTCACTATTGGTGAGAATGTAAAATGGTGCAGCAGCTATAGAAAACAATGTGGAGGCTCCTCAAAAAACAAAAATACAACTACCATCTAGTTCAGCAATTCCACTATTGGGTATATATCCAAAAGTGCTAAAATTAGGATCTCAAAGAGATATCTGCATTCCTATATTCATTGCAGCATTATTCACCATAGCCAACATATGGAAATAACCTAAGTATTGTTGACAAATAGATAAGAAAATATGGTGTATATATATATATATACACAATGGAATATTATTCAGCCTTAAAATAGAAGGAGACTCTGCCATTTGCAACAATATGGATGAACCTGGAATACATTATCCTAAGTGAAATAAGCTAGATACAGAAAGAAAAAAAAAATAGCATAATATCACTTATGTATGTGACCTAAGTCAAATACATAGAAGTAGAGAGTAGAACAGTAGTTAGCAGGCTGGGGAAATGGGAAGCTGTTGGTGAAGGGCTATAAAGTTGAGGTTACATAGAACGAACAAGTCTAGAGATGTAATATGCAGCATGATGACTATAGTTAATATTGTATTGAGTATTGGAAATTTACTAAGAGAGTACATTTCAGTAGATTTCTCACCACAAACATAAAGAAAAAAAGTAACTTTGTGAGGAGATGGATATATTAATTAGCTTGACTATAAGAATCACTTCATTATGCATGTATATATAAAATTATCATATTGTATACATTAAATATATACAATTTGTATCTAAAATAATAATAGTATAAGTAATATAGATAGGATGTAGAATGGTAGTTGTCATGGACTGAGTGGAAGAGGGAATGGGGAGTTATTATTTAATGGATATAGAGTTTCAGTTTTGCAAGAGAAAAAGTGTTCTGGAGATGGATGGTGGGGATGGTTGCACAATATAAATGTACTTAACATTGAACTGTACACTTAAAAATAGTTAACTTAGTAAACTTTATGTTATGTATACTTTACCACAATCCTTAGGTATACATGTAACAAAATATATATGGGATATATACATGTATATACAGAAAACTATAAATATCTGATAAAAGAAATCAAAGAAGATCTAAATAAATGGAAATATATTCCATGTTCATCCAATGGAAAACAATATTATTATGATATCAGTTCTCCACTTGATCTGTAGATTCAATATAATCCCAGTGAAAATCTCAGTAAATTATTTTGTGGATATCAACAAAATCATTCTAAAGTTTTAATTGAGAGGCAAAGGACCTAGAATAGCCAACACAATACTAAAGAAGAAGCGAGTTGAATCACTGACCCTACCCTATTTTGATGTTCGCTGTAAAGCTTCAGTAAACAAGACAGACTGGTATTAGCAAAAGAATAGACAAAAGTTTAAGGGAACAGAATAGAGAGGTCAGAAATAGAACCACACATGTATAGTTTACTGATCTTTGACAAGGGACCAATGACAATTCAATAAAGAAAGGATCATCTTTTCCATAAATGGTGCTGGAACAACTTGACATCCATATGCAAAATTTAATTGAATGCATGAAAATGAATCTAGACACAGATTTTATATATTCAGAAAAATTAAGTAACAATGGGTCATAGGACTAAATATAAAATACAATACTATAAAATTCCTAGAAAAATAAAAACATAGGAGAAAATTTATGTGACCTTAGATTTGGTCATGAGTTTTTAGATACAACACCAAAAACATGACAAATTTTACCTTATTAGAATTACAATCATCTGCTCTGCCAAAGACACTGTTAAGAGAATGAAAAGAACAGTGTCAATGTTTGCAAAACACTTATCTGATAAAGGAGTTGTAGCTAAATATAGCTAAATATACAAAGAACACTTAAAACTCAATAATAAGAACATAAACAACACAGTTAAGAAACGGGCCAAAGATCTGAGCAGACACCTCACCAAAGAAGTTATACAGATTGCAAATAATCATATGAAAAGATGGTCAATAAATCTGTCATCAGGGAATTGGATGTTGAATTTTTTCAAATGATTTTATCTATTGAAATGATGTTTATCTTCTTTAGTCTGTTGTGATAAATTACAATGATTGGCCCTTGAATGTTGAACCAGTCTTGCATTCATGAACTAAACCTCGCTAGGTCTTGATGTATTATTATTCTTTTATATGTTGCTGGAATTGTGCTGCTAATATTTTGTTAAATATGTGTGTGTCATGTGTGAGGGACACTGGTTGACAGTTTTTCATTTCTTATATTATTTTCTTCTACTTTTTTGTTTGGGGGTACTGCCTCACAAAATGAGTTGGAAAATATTCCCCCATCTTTTTTTGTGTGTAAAATTGTGTAAGATTTTGTAAAAATTGTTGTTTCTTTCTTAAGTATTTGGTATACTCTATCAGCACAGTCATTTAGTCCTTGGCTTTTCATTGCTGGAATGCTTCTAAACATGAAGTATTTTATTTAATTGATTTAGGGATATTTTGGTTATCTCTTTCTTCTTAAATGAATTTTTGTATTCATCTTTCAAGTAATTGGTCCATTTCATCTAAGTTGTCAAATTTATAAGCATAAAATTCTTTTTAAGAATTCTCTTATTTGAGAATCCCTTCTCTCCTTATTAGCTGAAAGTCTGTAGTAATACTCCTTTTTATTCATGCTATTCAAAATTGGTATCTTCTCTCATCTTTTTAATTCAGTCTTTCTAAAGATTTATCAATTCTATTTATCTTTTCAGTGAGTTAGCTTTTTGCTTTATTGATTTTTCTTTACTGTTTTTCTCTGTTTTCAATTTCATTGATTTCTGTCCTTATTTTTACTTTCCTTCTGCTTGCCCTGTAATTTGTTCTTCTGTCTCTAGATTCTTAAGGTGAAGCTTAGATCATCGATTCGAGGCATTTCTTCTTTATTAACTTAAGCATTTAATGCTATAAATTGTCCTCTAGGCACTGTTTTAGCTTCACCCTAAAAATTTAGCTTTATCTCCATCATTGCCAATACATTGAACATCTCAGTTCAAAGTATTTTCTTTCCCTTTCATACTTTTTGTTTAACCTATGGCTATTTACAAGTTTGTTGTTTAATTTCCAAATATTTTGGTGCTTTCAGATGTCTTTTTGTTTTTGATTTCCATTGTGATCAAAGGATATACTTTGTAGAAATTTTATTTTTTTTAATTGTTGTGGTTTCTTATATGGCCCACAATACATTTGATATAGATAATTTTTTTCTTAAGTACATTTGACAATAATGTAATACAGCTGTTGTTAGGTATAGTGTTCAATAAATATCAGTTATATCAAATCAGTTCATAGAGTTAACCAGGTCTTCTATATCCTTACTAATTTTCTGTCAACTTATTTTATTGATAATTGGAAGAGGAATGATAAAATCTTCAACTATGATTTCAGATTTGATTCTTTCTCTTCCTCTCAGTTCCATTACTCTTCTCTCCTCCAAGAATTTGTGATATTTTTCCTGGCTTCTTGTTTCTCCAGTAATCTTGGGCTTTATTCTGGACATTTTAAATATTATGTTGTAAGACTCTGGGTGGTATTAAAATCTCTGGTGAATGTTGATTTTTTATTTATCAAGCAATCAATCCAGTTAGGTTCAGACTGAAAAGCCTTTTTTGCCTTCTATGCATTTTAGTTCCAATGTCAGTTAAGATTTCAAAACTTTTGCTATGTTACTTTAGCTACGTCCTGCTTATGTCCCTCTCACCAGTTAGCCTGGGACTGGGGTGGTGGTTTATAACATAGTTTAATTCTCAAAGCCTTTCCTGTGCTAGTTTGTATCTAATACACACATGCACATCTTAGGGGTGAGCCCAATACTTGTGTAAGTTTATACACAGAGGGAGGGGATTATCTTCTCTAGATCTATTCTCTCTCAGATTTCTCCTACATGCTTTAGCTCTCAGGGAGACTTTTCCCCTCAGAGGTTTTAATAGCTCATGCTCAGGTCAAAGTTGGGAAAAAACTTGGAAATTCACCCCTGAATTTTTTTGCAAATTCATCCCTCTCCAATATGTCTGCTGTTGTTAACTTTTCAGAGTCCTCAGATAGTTGCTTTTTAAATGTTGTCTAGAATTTTTAGCTGTAATCAGTGGGAGTGATAGGTAAAGTTGGCTTACTCCATTTTGACCAGCACTAGAGTGCTAACATGGTTTTAGTAAATTATAATAACGTATAGGTACTCATCAAGTAGTTCACAACAGTCTAAGGGTTATTTTTTGGCAACATACTTTGTTTAAAAAAGTATATATATAACAGGTGTCAAGAAATTTTGTTTGCAACATGATGCCTGCCTGTGCTGAATTCAATAGCTATCTTAACAAAAGATAGCTATTGATAGCTTTAGAGACGACTGCCACCTAGCAGAGGTTCAATGAATGTATTTTTTTGTATTACAAATTAAGATTGATAATTAAAAAACAACTTACAAATATATTAATAAAAATATTTACACCAGAAAACATTCCATTAAAGGATTCCTTTAAGCAATAATAACCTTAAAAAGTTAAAATACTCTTTGATCTTCTTAGACACATACATGTTATGAAAAATACATTTTACTTGAATTAATGGATATTTTCATCTCAATTGTCAATCATATCCTGGTAAATCTATGCAATTATTCATCTTAGTTGTGAAAATCTTGAGATGATGATGCTTGATTGTTTGCTTTGTAAATTGGCATCACCAAGAAGCATCAGAAGGTTCTTACTTTGGGAAGTCACCACAGTTCTAAAGTCTGGTGTTCAGCCTTACTGGCTTTAAATGTTTACATCATCAGCACTTAAATAATTGATCCATCTCTCAGGGGCAAATTTGCATTATCTAAGCTGACAGAATCTGATGAAGAAAATAGAATTATCACTTTTCAACAAGAACTCTTGCTGTTACAAAAAAAACACAAAGTATACGAAGTATATCTACTGGCCTGAATGAGCCATCCTCTTTCTATAGGCAGATATAGATATAGGCAGAAAAGAACTACCATAATCAGAAGGGGTAATGTGGAACAGGATATCAGAACTAAGACAGTGTATTGATTTGAATGTTTAACAGTAGTATAATGCTGTTCACGCAGGCAAATTCTTGTCCTACTACCTAATAACTGTGAGAGTTTGGGTATATCATTTTAACAATGTTGAGAGGGTGGATTCCTGTTCTTGAATTGACAAGAGATAAAAAAGTGAGGCATCAAGTATCTCATACTCATAATCAAACAGTACAAAGGCCTGCAAAGGCTTCAATCAACCAAAAGTGTGCTCCCATGTGAACATTCAACCATCAGCCATTTCCCTTCAAATAAATTTAAAAATGGTGGAGGATTTAAAAAAAAAATCATCCACGTTTATTGTGCCATCACCGAAGGAGGCAGAACATAGAAGAAGAAAGAATCGGAGACATAAAAAAAGAACAAACACCACTCCCCACACACATATAACCCACATTAAATACAGACTGGCTTATGGTACAGAGGGGGAGAGACAGATATAGATCCTTTGAAGAAATAGGAAAAGAAACAAGATAACATAAACATACAGAAGACAAGAGAGAAAGAAAACTTCAAGAGGAAGGGAGTAATCAACAGGGCTACATGTGCTGGAGAGGTAGCATAGGGTATCGGCTCTAAAAAGGCCCCTTGAACTTGGAAGTCAGATTTGAGAAAACTCTTTGAGTGAAGTTCAATAGATAACACATATGGTAGATTTGAGAGTCTGAGCAAGAGCAGATTACTTAAATGGGGTGTCTGGCAGAAAAAAAGGAAGAAGAGCGAGTTAGGATAATAGCTTTGCAGGAGAATTCTTATTTAAATACGCTTATCATTAGGAAGGAAGGAGATCTAAAGACTCAAAGAGGTGGGAGGTGTAGAAATTATTTGTGGAGCACCTACTAAGTGTCTGACATTTTTCAGCACTGAAAAAAAAAATCGGCAAAGATCTTTGTTTCTCATGATTAGAGTTCTAGTGGAAGAGACAGGAAATAAAAAGTAAAATACATAATTTGCTGCATGCTGATATGTGCTATGGAGGAGAAATATTCTCAAGTAATATTCAGCCTTTTGAAGAGGGAAAATACCTCTACCTCCAAGAAAAATAGGTAAAAGTGTCAGATGAAATTAGAGGGACACTCTTAAATGGAGAGTGGGATTAGGACAACTGAGTCATTTTGTATAGGAAAGTGGGCTTTTATCTCTGCTTTTGCTTAATACTTTCTTAGCATATTTTTGTCAACACTTAGCTGGGCTCCTACTACCCTCACTACATTTATGGAGGAATTAACACATGTTTGAAGAATAACTGTTGATGTACAATCTTGGTTCCTTCATTATGGATGATGATATAATTCACAATAACCAACCAAGGTAGTATATTTTCCAATTACACATTCTATTGTCTCATTAGCTGTCATACATCACTTTCACCTCCCTATCAACTAGCACATTTTACTTCATCATGTGACCACAGGCACCTTTAGTGACAATCAGCATATCCTGAATTGTCACAGCAAACCTTAATTTTAAGCAGCAAACCATGTTTCAGTTGCATTTTAGAACAAGTTTATGTGTATAATAAGATTTCAGCAAATCAATGCAGTGTAATAGAATTGATTTCATGTCCACCATTATCCCTTCCATAGTTGTTTTTCATTTTTTATTGCAGTAACATTGGTTTATAACATTATATAAATTTCAAGTGTATATCATTATATTTTGATTTCTGTGTAGATTGCATCATGTTCAGCACCCAAAGACTAATTACAATCCATTACCATAAACATGTGCCTAATCACCCCTTTCACCTGCTTCCATCCCCACGTCCCCTCTGGTAACCACCAATCCAATCTCTGTCTCTATGTGTTTGTCATCATTTTTATCTTCTAATTATGACTGAGATAATATGGTGTTTGATTTTCTCCCTCTGTCTTATTTCACTTAGCATAATACCTCAAGATCCATCCATGTTGTCACAAATGGCCAGATTTCATTGCTTTTTCTGGCTGAGTAGTATTCCATTGTGTATATATACCACATCGTCTTTATCCATTTGTCCCTTGATGGGTACCTAGGTTGCTTCCAAGTCTTGGCTGTTGTGAATAATTCTGAAATGAACATAGGGGTACATCTATCTTTACATGTTCATGTTTTCATGTTCTCTGGATAAATACCCAGCAGTGGAATAGCTGGATCATATGGTAGCTCTATTCTTACTTTTTTGAGGAATCTCCATACTGTTTTCCATAGTGGCTCCACCAGTTTGCACTCCCACCAGCAGTGTATGAGAATTCCTTTTTTTCCACATCCTTTCCAACACTTGTTATTTCCTGTCTTGTCAATTACAGCCATTCTGAAGGGCATGAGGTGATATCTTATTGTAGTTTTGATTTGCATTTCCCTGATAATTAGTGATGTTGAACAACTTTTCATGTGCTTGTTGGCATCTGTATATCTTCTTTGGAGAAATGTCTATTCAGATCTTTTGCCCATTTTTAATTGGATTTTTTGTTTTTTTGTTGTTGAGATGTATGAGTTCTTTATATATTTTGGATATTAACTCCTTATCAGGTGTACGGTTTGCAAATATCTTCTCCCAATTGTTAGGTTGTCTTTTTGTTTTGTTGATGGTTTTATTTGCTATGTAGTACTTTTTAGTTTGATATAGTCCCATTTATTTTTTTTTCTATTGTTTCCCCTGCTCACCCAGACATGGTAATTGAAAATATGCTGCTAAGACTGATGTTGAAGAACGTAGTGTCCATGTTTTCTTCTAGAAGTTTCATGGTTTCAGGTATTACCTTCAAGTCTTTAATCAATTTTGAGTTAATTTTTGTGTATGGTATAAGATAATGGTCTACTCTCAGTCTGTTGACTGTGGTTGTCCAGTCTTCCCAACACCACTTGTCGAAGAGACTTTCCTTTCTCCACTGTATGTTCTTGGCTCCCTTGTTGAAAATTGTGTGGCTCTGTTGTCCACAGATGTGTGGGTTTATTTCTGGGCTCTCCATTCTTTTCCAATTATCTTTGTGTCTGTTTTTGTGCCAGTACCATGCTGTTTTGATTACTATAGCTTTATAGTATATTTTGAAATTAGGGAGAGTGATACCTCTAGCTTTATTCTTTTTTTCCTCAGGATTCCTTTGGCTGTTTGGTTTCTCTTGTTCCGTATAAATTTTAGGATTCTTTGCTCTATTTCTGTGAAAAATGTCATTGGAACTTTGATAAGGATTGCATGGAATCTGTAGATTGCTTTAGGAAGTATGGACATTTTAACTATGTTAATTTTTCCAATCCAAAAGCATGGAATATCTTTCCATTTCTTTGTGTTTTCTATTTCTTTCAACAATGTTTTATAGTTTTCAGTGTACAAGTTTTTCACCTCTTTGGTTAAGTTTGTTCCTAGGTATTTTATTCTTTTTGTTGCAATTTTAAATTGGGTTGTATTCTTAATTTCTCTTTCTACTACTTCACCGTTAGTATCTAGAAAAGAAACTGATTTTTGTATGCTGATTTTGTTTCCTGCAACTTTACCATGTTCATTTATGATTTCTAAAAGTTTTTGGGTGGATTTATATGTACATATATGTAAGCCATATCATCTGCAAATAGTCACAGTTTCACTTGTTCCTTTCCAGTTTGGATCCCATTTATTTCTTTTTCTTGTCAGTTCACTCTGGCTAGGACTTCCAATACTATGTTAAATAAGAGTGGTGAAAGTGAGCATTCTTGTCTGGTTCCTGTTCTTAAAAGGATAGCTTTCAGTTTTTCTCCATTGAGAATGATATTAGCTGTGGGCTTGTTATATATGGCCTTTATTATGTTGAGGTACTTTCCTTTTATACCCGTTTTTATTCAAAGTTTCTATTATGAATAGATGCTATATCTTGTCAGATGCTTTCTCTGCATCTATTGAGATGGTCATGTGATTTATACTCTTCATTTTGTCGATGTGGTATGTTAAGTTGGTTGACTTGCAGATGTTGAACCATCCCTACATCCCTGGAATGAATCTCACTTGACCTTGGTGTGTCATCTTTATAATGTATTGTCCTATTTGACTTGTTAGTATTTTATTGAGGATTTTTGCATTGATATTCATCAGTGATATTGGCCTGTAATTTCCTTTTTTGTGTTGGCCTTGTCTGGTTTTGGTATCAGGGTAATGTTGGCTTCATAGAATGAGTTAAGAAGCTTCCTCTCCTCTTCAGTCTTTTGGAAGAGTTTGAGAAGGATAAGTATTAAGTCTTCTTCTTCTGTTTTTTGCCCGCTTTTTTCTTCCCAAATCCTCCCATTACATAGTTGTATAATGTTTTCAGTTGTGGGTCCTTCAGGTTGTGGCATGTGGGATGCTGCCTCAACATGGCCTAATGAGCAGTGCCATATCCACACCCAGGATCTGAACCCTGGGTTGCTGAAGCAGAGAGTGTGAACTTAACCACTCGGCCATGGGGCCAGCCCCTTAAGTCTTCTTTGAATGTTTGGTAGAATTCACTATGGAAGCTATCTGGTCCTGGACTTTTATTTTTGGGGAGGTTCTTGATTGCTGCTTTGAGCTCCTTACTGGTGATGGGTCTATTCCAATTCTCTACTTCTTCTTGATTCAATTTTGGAATGTTGTATGATTCTGAGAATTTATCCATTTTTTCTAAATTATCCAATTTGTTGGTGTATAGCTTTTCATAGTATTTTCTTATTATCTTTTGTATATCAAAGGTGTCCATTGTAATTTCTCCCTTTCATCTGATTTTATTTATTTGAGCCTTCTCTTTTTTTTCCTTGGTGAGTCTAGCTAAAGGTTTGTCAATTTTGTTTATCTTTTCAAAGAACCAGCTCTTAGTTTCATTGATGTTTTCGTCTCTATTTCATTTATTTCTGCTCTGATTTTTATTATTTCCTTTCTTCTACTGATTTTTGGCACTTTTTGTTCTTCTTTTTCCAGTTCCTTTAGGTGCACTGTTAAATTTTTTAATTTGAGATTTTTCTTGTTTGTTGAGGTAGGCCTGTATTGCAATAGACTGCCCTCAAATAACTGCTTTTGCTCTACTCCATAAATTTGGCAAGTCATATTTTCATTTTCATTTGACTCCAGGTATGTTTTTATTTCTCCTGTGATTTCTTCAGTGGCCAATCGTTGTTCAGTAGCGTATTATTTAACTTCCACATATCTGTGGTGTTTGCGATTTTTTTCCTTTAGTTGATTTCTAGTTTCATAACATTGTTGTCAGAAAAGATGCTTGGTATTGTTTCAATCTTCTTAAATTTATTGAGACTTGTTTTGTGGCCTAATATGTGATCTATCCCAGAGAATGTTCCATGTGCATTTGCAAAGAAAGTGTATTCTGTGGTTTTGGGATGGAACGTTCTGTATATATCTATTAAGTCCACCTGGTCTAATGTATCATTTAAGGCCAATGTTTCCTTATTGATCTGTTTGGATAATCTATCCATTGCTGTAAGTGGAGTGTTAAAGTCCCCTACTATTATTGTGTTGTTGTCTATTTCCCCTTTTACGTCTGTTAATAATTATTTTATATATTTAGGTGTTCCTATGTTGAGTACATAAGTATTTACTAGTGTTATATCCTCTTGTTGGATTGTTCCCTTTATCACTATGTAGTTCCTTTCTTTGTCTCTTGTTACAGTTTTTGTTTTAAAGTCTATTATTTCTGATACAAGTATTGCTACCCCAGCTTTCTTTTCATTTCCACTTTCATGGAGTATCTTTTTCCACCTCTTCACTTTCATTTTTTGAGTGTCTTTAGATCTGAAGTGTGTCTCTTGTATACAGCATATATATGGGTCTTGTTTTCTTATCCAATCGGCCACCCTAGCCTTTTGATTGGAGCATCAAGTCCATTGACATTTAAAATAGCTATTGATAAGAATGTGCTTACTGACATTTTGTTACTTTCCTTCTGGGTGTTTTAGTAATTCTTCTCTGTTCCTTTCTTCCTCTCTTGCTCTCTTCCCTTGTGGTTTGATACCTTTCTTTAGTATTATTTTTGAATTTCTTTCTCTTAATTTTTTGTGTATTTATTATAGGTTTCTGGTTTGTGATTATCATGAGGTTCATATATAATAACCTATGTATATAGTAATCTATATTAAGTTGATGGTCTCTTTAGTTTGACCTCTTACTAAAAGCTCTACTCTTTTACCCCCATCTTTCCACATTTTATGTTTTTGATATCATATCTAACCTCTTTTTTTGTGCGTGTGTATCCATTACCCTCTTATCATGGAAATAGATAATTTTAGTACTTTTGTATTTTGACCTTCATATTAGCTTCATAGATGGTTGATTTGCTACTTTTATTGTATGCCTTTATCAGTAATTTTATTGCTTTTTTGTAATTTTCTTATTCTTATTTGTGGTCTTCTCATGTCTACTTAAATAAGCCCCTTTAGCATTTCTTGTAAGGCTGGTTTCTTAGTGATAAACTTCTTTACTTTTTGCTTGTCTGGGAAATTCTATGTCTCCTTCCATTCTGAAGGATAACTTTGCCAGGTAGAGTATTCTTGGCTGTAGGTTTTTTCCTTTCAACATCTTAAATATATTGTGCCACTCCCTTCTAGTCTTTAAGGTTTCTTCTGAGCAGTCAGCTGATAGGCTTATGGGGTTTCCTTTGTACGTCACTTGTTGCCTTTCTCTTGCAGCTTTTAGGAGTCTCTCTTTATCTTTAATTCTTGACATTTTAATTATAATGTGCCTCGGTATGGGCTTCTTTAGGTTTATCTTGTTTGGCGCTGTCTGTGCTTCCTGTATTTGGATGTCTGTTTCTGTCCTTAGGTTAGGAAAGTTTTCAGCTATTATTTCTTCAAATAAGTTCCCTGCCCCTTTATGTCTCTCTTCTCTTTCTGGGACACCTATAACACAGATATTAGTGTGCTTAATATTGTCCCAGAGGTCCCTTAGACTGTCCTCATTCTTTTTAATTCTTTTTCCTTGTATCCGACCAGCTTGGGTGATTTCTTCTAATCTTTTGTCCAGCTCACTGACCCATTATTCTGTATCATCTACTCTGCTATTGAGTCTCTCTAGTGAATTTTTCATTTCCAGTATTGTATTCTTCATTTCTGGTTAGTTCTTTTTTATTTTCTCCAATTCGTTGTTGAAGTTCTCACTGAGTTCATCCATTCTTCTCCCAAGGTAAGTGAGTATCCTTATGACTATTAGTTTGTACTCTTTGTCGGGTAGATTGTTTACTTATCTTTCATTTAGTTCTTTTTCTGGGGTCTTGTCCTGTTCCCTTACTTGGAACATATTCCTTTGTTTCCTCATTTTTCCTCTTTCTCTGTGCTTATATCTATATATTAGGTAGGTCAGCTACATCTCCCAATCTTGGAGAGGTGGCATTATGTAAAAGATGTCTTATGAGGCCCAGCAGTGTGCTTCCTTCTTATTACTAGTTCCAAATTTTCCAGGCCTGTCCCCTGTGTGGGCTACATGTGTCCTCTTGTGGCAGGGTTTCTCTTGCTGCAGGTGGCCAGGGAGGGTATGCTCTCCCCCTGGCCAACTGCTTGTAATGCTCAGCCATGTGTCAGTCCTATGGGCCTTCAGTCACCTTATCAGGGATGAAGAGCCCCCTCACAGTTGGCTGCAAGTTCTAATAGCACATTCCTATTGAAAGTTTTTTGTTAATTGAGCATAGCTGGTTGCTAGGCTCAGGGGCTTACAATTTCTTTAGGCCTCCAGCCTGCAAGGCTGTTGTCAGCTCTCTCAGGATTGCAGCTGAGTGGGGTCAGCCCCAGGCATGGGAACACCCAATTGTTTCAGGTTTTGGAAGGTGAGGCCAATTTCCTATGTGGCTGCTTGAGAAGTACAAGTCTGCTGCAGCTGACAAGCTCCACTGCCTACAGGGCCACACACCCCATCAATGCAGTCCTGCTCCATGTGTGTGTCTGGATCCACTGAAGCTGACCCAGTCACCCAACTGGAAAGGCCCCACTCACTCCACCAGTGCAGGCCTACTCTTCACACATGCCCTGCACTGCAGAGGTGGACCCACTTGTCCAGCTGCAGAGGTTTCATACGCCCAACGTAGGGAGGCCCACAAGTTGCCCAAGGGGCCAGTCCCTATGGTGGGCTGCCTGCCCTGGCTGAGGTGGATTAAATCAGTGCTCTAGTGTGTGGGGTAGACCCCTGTGCTAACAGGCCAGGGGAAGAATTCCAATGGCATCTGCCAGCATATGTGTCAGCACGCCTGTATCAGGTCACAATAATGGCTGCCACGAATGTCTCACTCCCTGGGGAGGTCTCACTTCTCACCAAGAGGCACTCAGAGCTTATCAAGTGAGTCTCTTTGCATCAAAGGACCATGCACCTTTCTTTCTGGTGATTGTAGATTGCTTTCTGAAATCAGTGAATTTATGTGTAGGCCCTTTAAGAGCAGGCTTTTTCTTTTCTCTTATGTCCGATAGCTTTTCTCGGGATATTTCCCACTGTAAATAGCTAGCAAAGCCAGATATTATGACACTTGTCTCAGTTGTGCTGAATCCAAAAGCTACTCATTGTGGTAATGCTCCCACTCAGATCCCCTACTGCCCCAGAGATGGCTTCATACCTTAAGATTGCTCCTGGCTGGCTGTGAAGTGTGGTGGCTCAAAAGTGGCTTTTTTCTCTCCAGAAAGGAATTTCTGCCTCTTCCACCTCAGTCAGCACTGTCCCTTGCTGTGGGGGTTCTTTTTATCCTGTTTTCAGTTTTCTCTCAGGCATAATTGTTCCAAGAGTAGTTGTAGATGTTGTGCCCATGGGAGGAGGTGAGTTCTGCCTATGCTGCCATCTTGACACCTTCCTGTGAGACTTCTTCCCTTCCATATTTGTACTTGGTATATTCTTCATAACCATCTTTTTCAGAGTAATGTCCACTTTTTCACTATGAGTGAGGGACTCTACATTGTGGTTTCCAACATGATGGCTCACAGAGTTTGAATAGCTTGCCCCAAGTCACCTAATATATCAAGGTCTTGCTCATGATCTCTCTTGGTTGGTTCTCTGGAGTAGTTATCAGGTTCAGAAACAACAAGGCAGTCCTGGCAAGGCTGTGGAAAACATCCCTGAAAGAGGGAAGGTCTCTAGAAAAAGCAGATTCATTCAGTATGGACCACGTTCTGCCTCATGAGCCAAACTCTACCATTTTCCTCTTTTTCCTTTGAAGTTCTGTTTGTATAAGACTGTGGTATCATTTGCAAGCTTTTTTCAGAGATATGCAAATACTCACAACTGCATTAATCCCATGTCTATTTGATTCCCCATTTGAATCCATGAGCTGGCATAGAGAGTTGATGCTTCTCCTTTCCATGTCTGAATTCTTGTGTGTGATATGTGAACATTCAAAGTCTCAACTTCACCGCCACTTTCTTTCTAACTCTGCATTCTGCTCTAGATGCCTGAGAGCCAGGAAGCCCCAGCATCCCTGACTTGAGACCTTGTCAAAGTTTCACTCTCAATCAGAGAATGTAGTTTTCCATCCCACTACAAGCAAAGTCAAGCCTTGGTCCCTTTTGCTTCCGGCTCTTCCTTAGCACAGGACTCTAGGCCCTGCTGAACTTCCCTCTAACTGCCTGATGCTTTCTTAAAACAACCTTTCCCGACTCTCCCTTGGCCTGAAATATTCTGCAACACTTCTGGGAATTCCGGATGGGAGATACTTCCTCACTTCTTATATAACCAGTGAAGCTACCAATGCGATTCAGACAGTGGCTAGTTTTATCTCCTGTCATTCCTTTAGGTTTTTCCAGTTGGGTTAATTTAATCCCATCCTCCACACCAGCTCCCCTTCCCAAATCCATATTCACAGTCTCCTTAGTGGGAGGTAAAGGGCATTAAATCCTAAAAGTCTCTGCTAAATTTCTCCATTCCTCTTTTGCCAACAGGAGGAAGCTATATGTTTCTGCTGGGTTTGCTAGTAACGGGATTTTTTTTTTCCTTTTCCTTAACACAGTTCTATAATTAATGCATGTTTCTTTGATTCTACATTTATATTTAACACATTTTAAAAGGTACAAATGCGTTTTAAAGATGCTTCTCGTTCCCTTGTGATTACTGGAGTACAGAGGAGCCATGTAAGGATTATGAGAGGAACTCACAGGAAGGAGGGGTAGGCTATTGACAGAGACTCCCCAGAGCAGAAGCCATGTGAAGGGGAAGTTCACGGACTTGGAAACTCTTGCACCACCTGCTGGTAATTTAGGAAAGCAATTAATGCCAGACGTGGGCTGACGCACTCTCTGTGGCATTTGGGAGCAACCACACTCTTTGGGTATCATTTTATCATCAGAGTCTGGAGGGCTGACAGATGCAGAGCCTGTGCTTAAACTTATGGAAAACTTAGTTTTGGCATCTCACACCCCTGGAAAGCTGGCTGATTTAAAAAAGAACCCTTTCTCCTCTTTCCTTCAATCCACTCCAACAGTACCTCAGCCTTGGGAGAGCTTCAGGTTTTTGAACGCCTCTCTTTTCACTCCAACATTACCTCCTTGGCCAGTTCCTAAGTGGGCTCTTTCTCTCCAGCTCTTGGAGCTCGTTCCCAAAGAATAATGTCTACTTTGTTGTTGGTTGAAAGTGCCCTGAGACATCTACCATACGCAAGGAGGCTTAGAGCCCAGGGTGATCTCTATGGCCTACAAATCACAGAAGGGGAAGCTCGGGGGAGAGGAAAGGAAGAGTGTAAGCTGGAACAGGGACTTTTCTCTTTGCATCCAGAATGCCCTGAGCTGCATCCCTCAGCTGCCTTAATGAACGTCTAGCAGTCATAGCACTGATAAGGAAGCTAGTAGAAGCTACTTAGCACATAATTGTCACTCAATATGACTGACCACTATTCGGTAACTCTGAGATTTAAAGGATCCATGTGGTTTCTGCAGACATAGCTCTCAGCCCTTATACTACATAGAAATCATCTGGAGAGCTTGTTAAATTGGTAGATACCTGGGCTCTGCCCCAGAGATCCAGATTTAATAGGTCTGAGTAGAGCTCTGGTATGTACAAATCTAACAAGGCCTCCCAGTGGTTCTGATGCTCAGACCACACTTTAAGAAACACTGAGAGCAGCCAATAGAGTAAAAGTTCTCTCATCACTTCCATTTCCAAAATCATTTCTCCAATTACGTCCTCTGTCCTTTTATCCCATCCTCTTCATTGTGGCTGTTTTGCAAGGAAAGCAGGATTACTGTTAGAAAATTAGAAAATACAGATGAATAAAAGTAAAAATTAAATAGCATCATCTAAACTCATACCCAGAGAGATACGCCATGTTAAACTGTTAACTGCTGTTGCATATTCCTCTAGAATTTTTGTACACACACACACATATTTACACACATAAACTATATGTGTATGTATCTGTATTTTATAAGTTGCTTTGCTCACTTAATATATCATCAATGTCTTTGCATGTTGACAAACCCGTAATATCTTCATCCTCATTTTTAATGACTAGTCCATGAAACACACATATGATTGTTTAGGCAGTGTTCTAGTATTGAATATTTAGATTTTCTCCAATAGTTCTGCCCTTATAAACAAACCCGTAATGAACATTTCTGTGCCTATGCCTACTCGTTCAACCTTAGGCTCAGGACAAACTTCTAGTGTTGGAATTGTCAAGTCAAAGGGTCATAGATTTTAAGACTTTCAATAAGTTGCTAATCATCCCCCAAGAAATATTTCTTGACTTACCCTTTCAGCAGCACTTTATAAAGGGGAGGAAACACATCCTTGCCAATCTGGACAATATAATTTAAAAAAAAAACAACTGTTATCCATATGCTCTGGTATAAAACATTATTTTTTGCCTTAATGTGCATTTATTTGACTCATAGAGAGGATAAACCTTTTTTTCAACTATATGTTTGCCATGTAAGGTTCTTTTTTTATGAACAGCTTATTCACACTTTGCCCACCATGTTCCTGCAGCATTTGTCTCTTTCTTTCTAACCGGGAAGAGCTGTTCACGTAGTAGGCATATTAACTCTTTGTTGGTTACATATTTGCAAACATGTTCCCATATGTTTTTCAAAACATTTTGTTCATGATATTTTTAACTGTTTTGCTTATTCTCTTCTACAAACATTGATTTTTATGA
Organism: Equus asinus; assembly: GCF_041296235.1. Classification (NCBI taxonomy): domain Eukaryota; kingdom Metazoa; phylum Chordata; class Mammalia; order Perissodactyla; family Equidae; genus Equus; species Equus asinus. The sequence goes on from NC_091795.1 coordinate 52,766,190, forward strand.
GGTAAAAATGTATACTTTTTTAAGAATTTCTATTTTCAATTTCACATTTGGAAAGAGCACTCCTACTTCAAAATCATATAAACATTCACGTTTTCTTCCAGTATTTTATTTTTACATTTAGATCTTTGATCTATCTGAAGATTTTCTCGATAGGGAAAATTAACTTTATTTTCCATATTGTCAGCCTATTGTCCTGAGAGCTATCGGTCCCTCTATTTTTTATTTGAGAAAAGTTCTGAACAGCTATTTAATTTATATACGCATGCATGCGTCTGGAAGATACGAAATAAAGTATCCTCTTTAGAGGGTACTCACTTATACTAACTCCATGGATAATTTTCTCTTGCGTTTGATTTTGAGACTTGCTAAGCAATATGACTTTCAGAAGGAGCCACCAGCCTTCCTTTCCCTTCCCACTATCTGCAGGTCAATAGGTTTCCAAAGGCTGTTGTATCAGATCGATCAACAAGCAAAGGAAAAGATAATAAAAGAAACCTAGTATGGTTTAATACCAAGACTCCGTTTGCACACTCCAATCCCCTTCCATTCTCTCCCAGCATTTTCTACACTCCCCAACTGCAACAGGAGAGTAAAATGGGCACAATGTGACAGCAGATATGTATTTTGACCCTGGCTTTCTCACTGTGTGACCACTCCTTCCTCTGTATCTGTTGTAAAATGGGTAGGTGTGTGCATTAGTCTGTCAGGGCTGCTATCACTAGATAGCATAGATTGAGTGGCTTAAACAACGGAAAATTATCCTCTCACAGTTCTGGAGGCTGGAAGTTCAAGAATAAGGTAAAGGCAGAGCTGAGTTTTGCTGTGGCCTCTCTTCCTGGCTTGCAGTCAGCCCCCTTCTCGCTGTGTCCTCACAATGCTTTTCCTCTGCGCAGGTGCACGGAGAAAGATCTCTGGTGTCTCTTCCTCTTCTTATGAGGACACCAGTCCTATTGGCTTAAAGTCCCACTCTTACGACTTCATGTATTCTTATTTACCTCCTTACCGGCCCTATTTCCAAATATAGTCACATAGGGGTTAGGGCTTCAACTTATGAATTTTGGGGGGACTCAGTTCAATCCATAACAGTATGTGTATCTAGATCTCATACAGATGGAAACATTTCCAAAACACTTTCAAATGAGTGTCAGTGGCTTTGGGAGAAGGAGTCTAAAAAGGTAAGCTGCATTTCCATTGAAGTCAGCCAGTCTGTTTTTAGCATGTCAAACATGCACGAGCCTGTGCTAGAAGCCCCCGAGTGCTCAAAAGAAGCCTGCAGCACATTCCCTACCCTTCAGTGGCATAGTGTCTCAATGTGGGGAGGTGACGCCAACCTTTGAAACAATGAGAGAACCGCACAAAACCCCATATGATTAAGGGAAAGATGGGGCTTCAAATAACACACCTATGTACTAGGGAATCAGACAAGTGATGCATCTTTAGAGTTCAAATACTGAAGGTGAGGTGAGCCTTTGGTCAGTCCCCTGGGACTTCTCACATTCAGAGGCAAAGCAGAAAGATGCATCACGTTTCCTCTGAGAAAACTCCCTTGTTTGAGTGTTGGCTTGTTCTGAATGGAGGCAGGTAGGCCTTGTTCTGAGCTGGTGGGATCAAACTTTAGTTGATGCGTAGACAGAGGGGCCCAGAGGAAGTCATCCAGGCACATTTAGGCACATTACCTTCAGGGAGACCTTGTAGGTAGATTAAGGAGTCATTGAAATTTTGGACCAATGGAAGAGAGGGAACCGCATCAGCATTTTCTTTTCTGAAAATCAATTTTAGAAACATGGAAACCTATGTGGCCCAAGAGAGCAGGTTCCGGGTTGTCTGAACCAGTCATTCTAACCATTCTAATCTCATTTCTGCAGAGAAGAAAGAAAGCGAGTTTATGGAGACAAGTGTCAGCCTCTTCAAAGACAAATAGTGTCATCAGTGTTCTAAAAGCAGATAATCCCAAACACCAAATTGAGAGAAGCCAGGCAAATCTAGCAGGAGTGGAAGGAGGGCACAGCAGGGCTGCGGGTGCTGCCAGGGAGGAGGGCACCACACCTCGCCTAACAGAGGAAATCTTGCCCTTTCCCGGGGTGACAGCCCCGCCTTTCCTTCTGCGCTCTTGCCACTTCCCTTGGAAAGCAGGTTGCTAAATACCTGGTTGTAAACCCCACAAGTGGAGCTACCTGAAGTGGTTTAACCCACTGCAAGTGTTGTACCAATCATTCAACAATTCCCACGGCTGCTTTTGTGAGAAGCCTCTCTCTTAAGCCTCTGGTTTAAGAATTTAGAGTAATCATGTAAAAATGATACCCCTGTGCTCCATGATCCGCTGAATCTCGCTAATGCCGGATCCCAGAAGAGGGCTTATTAATGGTGAGACGCGGAGCCTCTCTCGGCTCGTGTTTCACACGGATCTCTCTTATGGATTCAGCCATAAACCTCACTGCTGATAAAAGGAGGATAATGAATCTCCCTGCTCCAGGAGAAGGACATCTAGGGCTGATGGGGTAGTCACCTGCTGTCCCTCCTGCCGCTGGGTAGGCGTGAGAGGTGTGCTGCACAGCCGTGGGAAACAAAAATGCAAGGCCACATCTTCTTCTGTCTCAGGCTTTTCTCTGCCGTGGTGCCAGAGGCTGCATACAAAAATCAATATTGGCCCTGGAGAGGTGCTGTAATTTCTTAAATAGTTCCATAGTAATTGCTTTATCACTTCTCTACTGCTAACAGGGTGAAGGAATCCCCATTTTTGTGTAATTTCAATAAAAATAAATAAGGCCTTGAAGCTCTGGAGCCCGTAAACTGGATCATTCTAGAATATTTTGGGGCTCAGGACTTCTCCCACTTTGTTCTGACAGTGAGCACTTGGCCACTGCTTTCTCTATAGAAGGTCGTGAGGGGCCCTGAGTGTAACACGGTGGCCTGCCTGGGCCCCACCATTCAGTCCTTCCCCATCGGAATTTGTCAAGAGAAGGACAGCTCCTAACTTAGATGAGAAACCCTTTCTAGAACTCAGATCTAAGAATGGTTGGTATGCATTAGTCCAAAGCCAGTTTTTGGGCACAGAATTTCACATTTAAAATTGTGTGACTCTCTACCAAGTTTTATCCTTTCCCAAATACTCACCCCCAGTATCTCATTTGCCCCTTAAACAGTCAAGCAAGGGGCTAAGAGAGTCTTGTTCTAGAGATGACAAAACTGAGGCACCTTGATTTTAGGCCACTTGCTAAAGCCACACTGATGTTCAGCTGTGGAACAAGGACTAGAACACAGCATTACTGGGCTTCCAGCCAAGGGCACTTTCAAATGTACCGTTTCTCTCAAACTAAGGGGTTACCTTATCAGATTATGTATTGAAAACTGAAAGAAAACATTGGCTCTCCAAAGAGATTAATGATTGTGGTCAGATAATTCCTGAGCAAGACATTTTTTCTCTGATTTTTCTAATAGTGCGTGTTGACAGGTGAAATAAACCGTTTGTCCCGAGTGCCCAAGCAGATGGGTCCTGGGCTTAAGTGGCCTTTATGCCTTCTCACAGGATGTACGACTCAGGCCTTGGTTACTTTGACGTGCAGCCAGGGGTTCGTTTCTGGAGATGACACTCCCAGGAAATTGGCCCTCCTGGAAGAATGTTCTGATGTCATTTAAAGCATGTTTTAGTCAAGGGTGCAGTAACATCCTTGGAAAAGGTGCGCTTCCATGCGGAGTGAGGAAGACACACACCAGAGAACTGAACTCTCAGTTCTGAAGGAATAGTTAGGACTCCTGCTCTCCAAACCTGTCCCCCTGCCAGAGCGACTTCTCTGGAAAGACATGCAGACATATATACATAAACACCTGTGGATAACATTAATTGGCACTTTGGCATCAAAATGACTCTCTCTGCGGGACCCCTCAGATAACCACTCCTGCCTCATCTGAACTGATAGTGCTGTTTTAAATTTGCTTTTCACTTCCTTAACCTCGAAAAAAAAGCACCTCATTCTACTCACTGCTTATTGAATAAAGGATTAGTATTATTTTCCTTCCTCCAGTGAACTTTCTTGCACTTCATCCTCAGTAGATTGTACGTCTTTGTGTTTCTCTGCCAAGATGTCACTATCGAGCGCATCGCAGGTCCTAATGCTGCCCGGTTCATGCAGCGAGAACTTTTTATTCAGAATTGCTTGAGGTCATCTCAATGGGAAGAATGGGTAGGAATGAGAATTTACCCCCAACTTGAATTAAAATAACTTCCAAGCACTTCCTAGAGCAGGAACAAAGATGAAAGGGGCCCCAAATTATGGGAGTATTTGAAATAAGAAGGCAAGGGTGTCCTTTGAAATATACTCAGCCACATTTGTTTGCCTTTAAGTCAGATCACCTTAACCAAGGACGTTGGGTGGCAGGAACAAATGGTTAATGATTGTGGAAGGAACCTGGCCAATTGGCTTTTCTTCCTTTCTCTTTCTTTTACTTATCTTTTTATATTATTATTTTTTTAACTTTGGCTAGAATGCCCAGTAGGAGTGCAGACTGGAAGATCGGCTGTCTTTTGAACTGGAGACATCACAGGAAACTGGAGAGCCTCCAAATTGCTAACCTGAGGCCGGAGCAAAAACTTTTTTTCGTCGAAGGGACTGCTTTTTTTTTTCTTCCCCTTCATCGAATGGCATCCCAAGTCCTGCTGGATTGCAACTGTCTTTGTTCCTGCAGCCAAGCCTTACAGCTGGCTCACACTCTGCCACGCTCATAACCTCTCACTAGAAAGGAGATTACAAAGAGGGGCAAACACCCTAGAGGTTTCCCCTTTATCAGAGCCTTCCCTGTCAGTTGGGCTCCTCATTTCCCGAGCCCTCGTCTGATTATTAGTGTACTGACGGAATAAAAATAACCTCATATTCTTACATGAATCATAAATAAAACCCTTTTATTTCATCAAAGAGGTTGGCAGGTTTATAGTCCTTTGCAATGCAGGCACGATGTGAATGACATACCTTTAATTTTGCTGACAAGCTCATCGGAGTTCGAATGAAAAAAGAGTGAAAAGTGGGTGACTTCGAAAATGGTTGTGCGGGAGCTTTTTGGTGAGGATAAATATTTCACCTTCCACTGTAATCAGGGAGCCAACTGATCTTGGTAATGAACTCTTCAATTACAGCCCACTTCTGACTCTTCAAAACTGCCTAAGCAACAATACCACAGTGATTATTGCTGACGTTACAGATGGAAGCAACCTGCCAAGAAAGAAAGAAGGGGCGAAAAAGGGAAAGGAAAGAAGCAGTGTGGTGGGAAAAGAAAGCCATTGAACGTTAACATCACTGGATCATCAAATGAGGAAAAGCTATGGAGCTGGGCAATGGAAAAAGTATACCCCCCACCCCCACTCTTGTCCGTTCCCCTCCCTATCTAAACCATCTCGAAGATTCCATGAATGCTCCAAATTTTTACTAATCTAGCCTTGCACTCTCCAAATTGGAGAAGCCATCAATGAAAGACTCCACAGTTTGTATACCTAGCCCATTTGCCTTCGATTTCTACTAAGTATGACATATGATATTGTGAAGCTCCTTCTTTCAAGGATAGGAAGCATCCACAGCAATGTTCTCATTGGTATGAGTGAGCTTCCTGCTTCCCATTTAGAGTGGGGAAGACTCAAAGAAGACAAAAAAACACTAGATGCTGGGTTCCTAAATAATTGATCTTAATGTTTTCCAAGAGCCTCAACAAAGATTTGGAGATCAGGGTTTTAGTAAGAAAAAGCAAAGGAAAAAAAAAGTAGATTTTGTGTTTGTGTGCGTGAAGAAGATTGGCCCTGAGCTAGCATCTGTTGCCAATCTTCCTCTTTTTGCATGAGGAAGATCGTCACTGAGCTAACATCCGTGCCAATCTTCCTCTATGCCATCACAGCGTGGCTTGATGAGCTGTGTGTAGGTCTGCACCCAGGATTGAAACCTGCAAACCCTGGGCTGGCTAAGCAGAGTGCAAGAACTTAACCACTATGCCACCAGGCTGGCCTCAAAAAGTGGAAGATTTTTCAAAGTTAATTACTGGCAAAGGAAAGATGTCTCACTTTATGACAAGCCCCTTCTGGTGAGTCAGTCCAAGAGACAGGCTGAGAATTTAGCCCTAAACAATGAGCTTTTTACACAACCTGGCTTTAGGGCTCCCAACTTTGGCTTAGGATTGGTTTTTACTGCCAAATCTAGATTTTCCTCCATTATTTGAGAAATTTCAGCAAGAATAATGGTTAGTACCGATGATCTTCTGGCTTCATCCCGTAAAAAACAGGTGAAACTTTTCAAGGCATGAGCCTTCCTTAAGGCAGCAAACTGGGACTGAAGAACTGAAACAAACTAGGAAAGAAAGTATACTTTTCCCTCCTCAAGTGAACTACAACCTTCTTGAGAACAAGAGCCATGTTTGTTCTAGGTGTATACCTCCCACGGAGCCTAAAACGGTGCAAGTCTCCAGGTTTCTAGGAAACATAAGAAGCAGGAAGAGGGTTAGTTACTCAGGGAGCCACTGGAGACCAAGGGGCTCTGGCTGTCTACAGCGTTCCGAGACTCACCCTCCTTCATCCAATCTACGAGTCTTCCGATCATGCCAAGTGAGGTGGCTTTTGCTTATGGATCCCTTAGGTTTGTTTTTCTTTTCAGGTTTTCTGTATTGTGGTAAATCCAAATAACATAAAATTTACCACCTTAATTTTTAAATGTACAGATCAGTGGTATTAAATACGTTTGTAATACTGTGCAACCATCACTACTGTCCATCTCGCTAACTCATTTCATCTTGTGAAACTGAAACCTCAATATACATTAAACCATAACTCCTCATTCTCTCCTCACCCCTGCCACTGGCAACCACCATCCTACTTTCTGTCTCTGATTTTGACTACACTAAGTACTACATTTAAGTGGAAACATACAGACCTGTCTTTTTGTGGCTGGCTTATTTCACTTAGCATGTCCTCAAGCTTCATCCATGCTGTGGAAGATGTCAGAATTTTCTTCCTTTATAAGGGTGAACAATATTCCATTGTGTGTAGTACCACATTTTATTTATTCATTCATCCATTGATGGACACTTGGATTCCTTCCACATTTTAGCTACTGGGAATAATGCTGTTGTGAACATGGGCCTGCAAATATCTGATCAAGACCCTGGGTGAGTGTGTACCTAAAAGTGGAATCACTGGATCATATAGTAATTTTATTTTTAATTTTTTGAGGAATTGTCATGCTTATTTTCATAGTAACTGTACCATTTTGTATTTCCAACAACAGTGCACAAGTGTGCCAATTTCTCCGCATCCTCACCAACACTAGTTTTTCTCTATTTTTTGATAGTAGCCATCCTAATGTGAGTGAAGAGGTATCTCATTGTAGTTTTGATTTAGATTTCCCTAATGATTAATGATGTTGAGCATCTTTTCATGTGCTTATTGGCCATTTATATATCTTCTTTGGAGAAGTGTTTATTTGGGTCCTTTGCTCATTTTTGAATTTGGTTGTTTGCTTTTTGTTGTTGAGTTTTAGGAGTTCTCCACATATTCTGGATATTAATTCTTTATCAGATACATGTTCTGAAAATATTTTATCCAATTCTGTGGATTTCCTTTTTACTCTTCTGATAGTGTGTTGTGATGTACAAAATTTTCAAAAAGTCCAATTTGTCTATTTTTCTTTCATTGCCTGTGCCTTTAGTGTCATGTTCAAAAATCCTTGCCAAATCTAATGTCATGTAGATTTTGCCATATGTATTCTTCTAAGAGTTTTATAGTTTTAGGTCTTACATTTTAGTCTTTGATCCATTTTGAGTTAATTTTTGTAGAGGCTGTAGATAAGCGTCTATCTTCATTCTTTTGCATGTGGATATCCAGTTTTCCCAGCACCACCTGTCGAAAAGATTCTCCTTTTTCCGTTGAATGGTCTTCGTACCCTTGCACCCCTTGATTTTTAAAAACAACTTATACATACTTGTGATTCTGCAAAGAATCTTATTAGGAAGATGCTATTTTGTCAGTTTTACAGATTAGGACATTGTGACTCAAAGAGGTTAAAGATCATGCCAAAGACGATACAGAAGAATAAGGCTGAATCAGCATCCCCATTCTCAATAAAAGAATGTTTATCTTGAGGATAAATGCTAGTGGAGAGGCCTATTCCACACATCTGAGTTTTAGCAATGAAATGGGCAGTAAAGAGACACTAATTGTGCTTCTAGGCAGAGGGCTTCATGGCAGACCATAGGAGGAAAAGACATCTACAGGTAATGATGACAATGCTCTTATTTCTCTAGGGGAACACAAAGATGCTTACACTGTGGCCAAGAAAACCTGGCCTGTGATAGACTTCCAAGATCTGTCATGGGCTCCTGCACAATATCCTCAGCTGTGTAAGAAAGCATTAGATTGGCTCCAGGAGGGTATCCCCAGCCTTAGACCACCTGGAAAACAGGGTACCCTCACCAACTACCATAAGAGTGGAGAAAGAGGTAAATTTGAACATCAAAGCCTTTATTTTTGCAACAAGCATTTAATCAGGACCTGCTATTCCTACCATATTTATGGCCACGTGAGGGATAAAATATTAATTTAAAAATATTTTCTAACCTCACATGCAAAGCTATCTATGTGTTGTTACCAAATAAATGCCATGAGGAGTAAGTGTACGATGAGGAAGAACTGGGGATGGAGCCTAAAATAGGGGCTCAAGGGGCCAACATGTAGCAGGTCTTCCTTCAGCATCCATACATATTTGGCAAATATCTGAGCACTTTCCTGTTCACCAGTTGTTGTACTAGATGCTTCATGTCTGTAATTCTCACTACCCCTTTTAACAACACTGTGAGCAAGATGTATTCATCGGAATACAAGCAGGAAATAGGAAAGCCTCTAAATATTTATAACAGAGAGGATTTAAGAGAGAATTGGCAACACAGAGAATGTAAGATAGTGAATTGATTCCACAGGTAATGCAAGAGCTGAGAAGCCAAACAGGAGATGGTGAGGCACCCTTGTATTGACAGGAAAAGAAAGAAGGTAGAATTACTGGAGCCCAGAGGGAAACAGAGGAGACACAGCTACTTCTGGAAATGCCAGCCAAGGCAGAGAGATTGGGGAAGAAATACTTTGGCATCTCTCTTTCCCCTGCTCTCCACTCTCCCACCACTGCCCTGCCTCCTGCCAGAAAACCGAAATGCAGTTGCAGAGTCAGAGCCGAGCAAAGATGGAAAGTGGATCTGAGAACAGACATACCCAGGACATGCTCAGGAAGTGCTGTGATACCCATTTTACAAATGTATAAACTGAATTTCAGAGTGGCTGTGGTTTACCCAAGGGAACCCAACTAGTAACTGCAGGATAAAGATTTCAATCCAGACTTTAGGATTCACCAGGCAATGCACTGAATGCTTGATGTCTATGATTATCACTACCCCTTACAACACCAGTGTGAGAAGTCCCAGTAGTCCACACCTGTCCACGGCACTACTATTTCCCTGTGTGCTAGACTGAGCAACAAGAGGAAATGTCCTCAGTGACCTGGGATGCTCCTGGCTCACAGAATCAGGCTGAACCCCTGGCCTGTCCCTGACTGACCCAGCGATAAGACATTGATCCTCTGAAATCAGCAGACCGATTTATAGAGTGGTTGGTTCAACAGCAATCTGAGAGTGTTTTTCTAAGGGCCCTGCGATTAAGACTTCACAGCTCTCTTTTCTCTCTTCATTTTTGCTCTTGCAGCCTCAGCTTTGACTTTAGAGTCTGGTTTGGTCCACCGGGTCTGGCCTGACCTGTATTTATACTCTGAAGCCTGCAGAGCACAGAGTATGGCACGTATTAGGTTTAATCAATTAACGAAAGCTGGGCTAGTTCAACCTGGTTAACTGCATGTCTCCTGACTTTGATATTAGCTGTCCTCTGTGACTAACACACTTTAAACTTGCACTCTGCTCCCTCCATTCCGTGAAAAACATGTCAGTGTCCCAGGTTCTATTCCTGGCTCTTGATATAATAAACAGTTTCCAAATCGTCATACCCAGAAAAATGCCATCTGCCAGGCTAGATTCTTGAAGCTTATCTAAAATCAGCTACTTCCCCTCTCCATAGAACCTTACCCTGTCCCTTGAATTAAGTTTGCACCAGGTAGTAACTGTTTGCTGATGGGTTGCTGATGAGCAGCCATTGTTCTCCCCATTGTTCAATGCAAGAGTCTCTTCTTTAAAAGCTTACGGGCACTCCCTGAAAATATTGCTTTTGTGCATATAATGAATTGACTAAGAAATGTGTCTCTATTTGAGAGAGACAGAAAGAAAAAGAAATGGAAAGGAAGAGAAAAAAACTGATGAAACCATAGAGAAAGACAAAATCAACTCTATTGAATTCTAGATTGCCATCTTGTCAGGATTTTTGCAAGATCCCTCTGCCACTCTTTTAATTTTCATTACTTTCTATTTTCCTTGAATAAGCATAGAAGCAGGTTCTAATTTTACCAGAGGCTTTTCATCAAATCAGACTTTTTATTCTCCCTAGGTTATCCTAGTCACAAAAACATCTCTGTTTTCAAAGCTTGCATAATATTAGTTAACTCTAGTGGGGTGCAGCTTCCTGAACCCAAACAGTGAAGATGCAAACATTATTCTTTAACTTGACTCCAGTTGTCTTTCATCACAGAGACTGACGTTCTTAGTAGCCAGAATCTTCACAGAACCTCTGAGGTTTATGAAAAATTTTCTTAATCACTGGCTGTGCAGACATTAACTTTTTGAACTTAAGCAAGTCACATTTCCCTTCAGTGTTTTAGGGAAATTTAGGTGCTTGAGTTTCCTAGCCTGGTGTAACGAACGCTTTTCTACATCTGAAGGAGCCTTGTCTCAAGCAAGAGTTGTCATTCTTTCTCTCTGGCACAGTGACTACGTAACAGGTCACACTTCTCACTGGGGCCACTTGGGATGGCCTAATTGTATTGGAGCAAAATGGCAGAAGGTTTTTGTGGAGGACCAACTCCCCAAGAGCTCTCCTAAGTCAATCCACAGTCTTGGTGTCAACATCCTCTATGTCAAAGTGTAAACTGGAAGACGTGTACCAGCACCCTAATCCCAATCTAACGATGGGGCGGAAAGGGCTAGCAGAAACAAATTGAGGCTTCTCTTTGCTTACCAACAAGAGTGGTTTATAACATCTTCCCTTTCCCAGCCATAGACAAATCTGCCTTCTTATATTTCCCTTCGGAATGAATACAGTAGTTCATTTCTGAGATGAAGACAGGTGTATACTTCTGCAGACTCCAAATATACGCAGACATTTAGAGCCTGTAGTTGGCTTAGACTCCATTGTTATTCTCTCTCTTTTTTCTTTTGTGTGAGGAAGGTTGGCCCTCTGTTCACATCAGTGTCAATCTTGCTCTATTGTTTTATGTGAGATGCCACCACAGCATGACTGGACTAGCAATGCTATGTCCATGCCCAGAATCCGAACCTGTGAACACCAGGCCGCCAAAGCAGAGTGTGCAAACCCAACCACTACACCACTAGGCCAGCCCCTGTTATTCTCTCTTTTAAAATTGAGGTTACAGAGCAGAGCACCCTTACAATGAAACAATTAATTAATACATATCTATTAAAGATTTGCATGATGTTAACTGCTGGTGCGTTATAAAGAGGTCCTATACATAGCCCATTTTATCAGTGTTTATAACACAATATCACAATGGAGACCACGTGGACCTGCCATTTGACACACCTGGGCTCTGATCCAGATGAAATGCTAACCAGCTGTGTGGCTCTAGGTCCTTCAGGAAGTTATCTTTTCTGGACCTAGAGTTTCTCATCTGAAAATGGGGACTGATATGTGAGATTTTTGCAAAATGTTATTACAATAATATAAGTATGGTATTTCTCACAATGACTGATATATATTAAGCCCCAGATAAATACTTGGGAAGATTTGACACATAAGTGTGCAGAGACAGTATTTCCTAACCAACTAGCTCTGTTAAGGTGAGGACCAAATTAGGGGTACGGCTTATAAGGTCTTTGAGAGTTCAGAGTAGAAGGAAAAAGTGATTAGCTGGAGCAATCAAGAAAGATTTCAAGAGGCTGGGCTGGAGCCTTGTCAAAGGGAGGGATTTGGAAAGGAAGATGTAAAGTAATCCAGAAAAGGCTAGTGGCTGGAGCAAACATGAAAATGTGGGAGTGAACATGGGCTACAGTGAGCAAAGGACTTGATTGGGTCAGGAATTGAGAAGAGGACCAGTGAGCGTGAGCCTGGAAAGCTGGTGGGGACAGGCTAAGATTTTTTTCTTTCAGGCAAAAGAGAGACTTTAAGTTTTTGGCACAGAAATGGATGATTAATTGATGACAGGAAAAATGTCAGAAGACAAATCAGACAGTGTAAATCGGGAGAGCTCAGAGATGGGCAGGTTGCTGGCATACAATTGGAAGAGTCAGGATGTCATGATATAAATGGTGGGACAGGAGATAGAAGAGAAGATGTGTGTTTCTGGGTACGTTACACTGAGAAAGAATGAGTAAACCTTAGGTTACAAGTTGATAGGAGAGGGAGGGGAAAAGAAAGGCTTCACATTTGCTTCTAACTCTTTGCTTTTGCATAACAGGGAAATGGTGGCCAACTTAATACAAATAGAGAAGTCGAGAGGAAGAGCTGACTTTGGAAAGGAAAAGCCAAACAGAAAAACAGGTGGTCTATTGCCCACAATTCACTTCCTACTGTCCCTTAAGCGTCTGGAATGAAGTGAGAACATAGTTTCAGTGAATTCCAACTGAGTTATATAACAAATTTTGAATATGAAACAAAATGTAGCATCTTTTCTACTCATGGCAAGGAGGGCCTTTTGCCAAGCAATGCTGGAACAGCACATCTATTTTGTTGGGCTGAGTCACTGTGCCTTCAGAAAAGGTTCTAATCTCAGCTCTGTATGATGGCTGTGGAAAAGTTTACTTTCAGTTTTTTCTGAATCTCAGGGTTTTTTTTTTTTCTCTAAAAGGAATATAATGACATCAACTTGTCCTCCACTGCCACTGCAAAACATTTTGAGAGAAGTTCGCATATTTTCTGAGAATGTGTTCAAAGCTCCTCTTCCTGTGGCCCCTGCTCTGTGCTCCCAGAATGCACTGCTGATGCCTCTGCAACAGGAAGTGTTGAGCAGGGTGGGTTTGTTGATGTGTGTGTCTCCCCCAGGAGACTGAGAGCTCTTGAAGGCTGAGACTGTAATTCTTCATCTCACAAAGGGCTCCTGTTTAGCACAGAGAAAGTGAAAGAATGAATTAATGAGCAAAACTGGTATTTCACTTGTCTGTAGGATGTGGACCCCCTTGGTTAAAAATCTGGCTTCTCTTTCATGGGTTCAGACCCTTTCTGAGAGAAATGTGACGCGACCAGAAATGGTTGCCTCCTCCTGATACTTTCTTGTTTCTTAATTATCAATATGGTAGCTTCTTGGCAAAATGAAATGTCATAACACTTACGAATTTCAGTAATACCCTCGCTAAAGGACAAGATCAAGAAATTAGGCCTGAGCTAGAGGAGTACCCAGTTAAGATGCCATCAAAAGCACAAGTCAACATGCTTAGAACGTCCAGGCATTTAATGCGTTACATATCTTCTTCCAGTAACATTTGCATCTGCATGACATGGACATATGGGCATTTGGGGGAAAACCAAATATATCTTTGCCAAGTGGCTGTTTAAGTTTGTTGGAATATAACGACATGTGGACTTGTGCAGAGTGAAAGTGAGTGGGAAGAAGAGAAGTGGAGGGGTCTAAAAAACATTTCTTGGTCATACATTTTGAAAACCACTTGCATTTTTATACACCACAACGCTTCTCGTTTTTCTTTTAGACTAGGACTGGTCTTAACAATGAATCCATATACTGATTGTTCTTAACTTTCCCAACTTTCGTTCCTTTGTTTTTGTATTTCTTACACAAGTACTTAGGATGGACTAGAAATTTTGTAATATAGGGCAAAGAAAATTAACAATAACAAAAGTATTTTGCTAATTCCTTTGCTAATTGATAATGATTAAGAACAAGATAATTTGCAAATTGGGTAAAAAGCCAAAAATGAACTCTATATTTGTGAGTTGAAGCCTGAAGAGGGTAACAACTGTGTCATAAAATAGCTAAAACATCTCAAAATTCCCAAGGCTTGTGGGTAGAAGCAGCTTATAAAACTCAAGCTTATGATCTCTTATTAGTTCTGGTTTATGTTTTAACTACAAATGCAAATATGTTAATTACAGAAATTATGATGAGACCTGCAGAAATAGCCAACAACAATAAAATCCTTTGGCATAATTTTATTACTTCATATATTGGCACTATTATCAAAATTCAAGCCTGGGTCTTGTTTACCTGTTCCATATCAGCATAAAGTCTTCTCCACCAACAAACTTGTATGTGAAATCCCATTCTCAGGTAACTGTCGTCATTGAAAGGGAACTCAAGGGTAATAGAAACCCATAAATACACACGAAGTCAAGTCTCCTCCCTCCACCCCAGTCCCATCGTTGATAATAAATCATGTTGTTAAGGAATGGGCAAATGGGAGATGGTATGATGTCTCAGAGTTCTTGCTTCCCCTATCTAATTGTTGTTTGAAGAGTAGAGAAAGAATGGGCTAGGAGAAGAACAAGAAGTGAACAGTTTAGGTAATTCCCACGTTGCCTGGGACCCTATATTGAAAACCTAGTACAGTAATTTAATCCATTGTTGTGGATATCCTCCTCTGTATTTGGCTCTATGCTATATGTTATGGTGTACTGATGGGCTCACAGTATAAAAGTGAAAGAACACATGTAACCCATGTGTAATTAACTACGTCACACAACAGTGTATTATCATTGGCTTGTAAGGGAGTTTCCAAACTGTTATAGCTATTTGTATCAGAATTTATATCAGTAAAGTTTCAGTAGAGGAAACAGAAAATACTCAGAATATTTTAAGCAGAAAGAATTTAATACAGGAAATTGGGTGCTTAAAAAATTGTAGAAGAATTAAAGCTCAGATTCTAGATTGAGATTTCAGGAATATCTCCCGGAATGACATGGGCTTTCCAGAGGAGCTATGCCCTCTAAGGCTCCCACTAGAGCCAGAAAAGGGACTGGAATTAAAGAGCTGCTACTGTCACTGTCACCACCCCAAGTGCCTGTCAACAAAGCCAGGAGACTAGAAAATTGACAAGCAATGCCACCATCAAAGAGCCTTGTGTTTTCAGGGCCTCTGCCTCATTCCTCCTTCTAAATCTCACAGGTATAAATTTGGCTGAACTTAATTCACATTTAACTCTAGCTGCAAGTGAAACTGGGAACACAGATTTAGTTTTCTAACCTCTTCAAATAGAAGAAAGAGGAAACGAAGGCTGAGGAGGCCAATCCTCTGTATCCTCCAGAGAACTGGAAATTAGCAACTGTTTGTGGCCTCCCATGTTCAGACAATGTTCCAGAAACATTAACTGCAACATTTACATTAATTAATTTAATTAGAGGAGCAGCAGGTTGTGTTAAAGTTAGGCCTCCAAAGATGGGTGGATGATTTATGGACAAAGATGTTTTGGGGTAGAACAAGATGGATAAACCAAGGGTAGTAGGTGATGTTATTGCTCTGAGACAGAGGCGTGAAAAGGAAGGGCACATTTGGGGTTAGGGTGGCAGCTTCTGAAGCCAGGACCAGGTCCTCACTTTGCTTATTGATTCTTGTGTATTAGGGTGGTGTTTCTCATGACGTTAAGTGTTTCTCAATCCTCCTAAAGGGAAGGAAACATGATATCCCTTCTTTTGTTGCCCCCCCTTCCATCCCATTCTAAGCGCCTGAGCTTCTTTAGCAAAAGGCGCTTCCAATACAATTACTGTGCCTTTTGTATTAAAAATAAGATGTCTTCTTTGAGTTACTTTTCTTCTTTCCTTCTCCCACAATGTCTCTACGCCTTTGTTTACGATCTCGTGGATGGTCCACGCTCTCTGGTCCCCTCTCAGAGTCCCCTTGTCCTTATGGCTCTCTAACTTGATATGGTTTCTTTGTGCTCATCTTTACCTGAAGCTAGTCATTCTCTCTTTCTGTATTTCCCTCCCCTACCTGAGTTCACAGTCTCTTACTTTGGCTCACTTCCCACTTCTTCTGTATTTTTATACTTTATCCCATTTGTCTCCCTAATTGAGGTCCTTAGTTTTGTTTGTTTCTGCCTCTGCATCTGTCACCTTCTGTGCTCCCTGTTGTTTGTTTCACTCTATATACGTATACTGTCTCCATTTTAATTTTTTCCTCTCTACACTTCACTCTCTGTTTCCCATTCTGTACCACCTCCTTCCCCCATCCCTGATATAATATTACCTTTCTGCTTATATAGCCGTGTCCACATGAAGTCTCTCACTGTCTTTCAGCACAGAGGAAGAACCACAGCAGACTTCACTCTTTATCCACTTCTCTCTATCAAAGGCTCAGGACCTTCTGTCAGATGCAAAGTTCCCAGCATCTACCACTTCCACGGCCAAGTCTACCTCATCGCTGCACTTTTCTACAAAGGCAATTCAGCATAGGAGCAATTTGTTTGGAATTTCAACCCAGAAGAGTTTAACAAAAGGATCTCAATACAGGGCTGTCCTATCTACGACATAGTTCCATGTCTTGCCAGCTGCTTCTAGAGAAGTCTTCAGAGGAAAAATTCCTCCATTTAGTCCTACTATGTCTGGAAAGTACACACACACACACACACACACACACACGTACACAATTTGGGACTTCACTGTTCATCCATATGTGTGTGTGTAGGTATGTCTGCACACACATACACATAAACATACATACCTAAAGTGTATATATATATATATGCATTGTATATCCATAATGCATATATATTTTACATACATAACATATATATATCATGTATATATATGCGTTATATACAGAATGTTTATATATACATATCTTTCTTGTAGTTGGAATTATGGTAATTGAGTTAAGCATTCAGTAAGGGCCTTATAATGAGGAAAAGAAATAGTTTCTATCAAATTCATGATTAGCTATTTAGAGAAGAAAAACTAACAGTGCTCTGAAATTTTATCATACTTTAAAGATACTTAAGCCATCTCACATGAAAGTATTTTATCTCTACCAACTGAGTCTTTTATTGTTGCTTTGTTTCTTTATACATTTTCTTTAATCTCATAAAATATTCCTGTGAAGTGAGGAAAGTACTAGAAGGGCAGAGTGGAGGCAGGTTGTATTATCTAATTTTCAAAGTGGAGAAACTAGGGCAAGACCTGGTGAAATCACTTACTGAACTTGCTCTATCAAGTAGCTGAGGAGCTGACACCTACCCAGGACCCCTCCTTCATCTCCTCTCACATCACTTTTCATCCGTATTTCTTGCCCCATTTTAGGAATTCTCCAAATTCAAAACTGTACACCTCCACTTTATTTACTAATGGGTTCAAGCTGAAATTACAGGTCTTTATTTTTCATATTTAGCTAAACAAAAATCTGATTTCAGAAGCCAACAGTATAAAAATAAATGTATTACATGCAATGGATTGAATTGTCTTTTAAGTGAATACGTATGTTTAGATATTCAACAAAACAGTAGTTGAGGCAAAAGCCATTTGTTGGACCCCAGTTATTTTCAATACCACAGATATACACATCAGGAATTTGAGGATTTTTTAAATTATATATTAAATATATTTTCCATACAAATTAACATTAGCAATAATTATAAAATAAGTTACCACCAAAAAAACTCTCCAAATTTTAGAATTTGAATATCATACTTTACTTCCCCAGATATGTAAATATGAGTCATTTACGCCTGTGTTTGGAAGTATTCATGTTAAAAGACTTATTTTGACTTCGCAGAAGCATGGGAATTCCCCAAGGTATTTGGAAAACTCAATAAAAATAGAAGAAATATAAATTGTAGTTATAAGCTCTACCAAAATGCAAGTGGGACCGAAAGCTGTTCTTCTGGCTCACCTCAGTTTCAGCAGAGCACCTACCTGGCAAAAAGGTAGAAAGTGATTAAAGAATAATAATCTTAGTGAAAAGATTCACTACGAAATAAAGCCTAGCTGGCGGAATTTCCAGACCGATATAGGAAGTATCAAAGCCTTGACCAGCTGGGGTGTTGAGGAGAGTCTGCGAAGTGTCTTGCCTTGAAGATAGCTTTTTTTGCTCTTAGAGGAAGTACGCCTGGCCATGGGCAGACGGTTGTCATAGCGGCATCTTCACTCCTGCCCCTTGCTGGCCTGCTCTTCAGATTCTGCTACAACCACTGCAGACACTGGAATAGCTTCCAACCACAGTCAGCCCTGCTTTTCCTCAGTAAAGTTCATCCAGATCTTGCTGATACGTATTAACCACACAAGTTACCACACTCAAGAAAAACTATGATCTCAATGTGGCTACATATTATAAGCGTCCACGTCCCTGTTGTCTTACCTAGCACTCTTAATTGCATACATTTAGCCCTTAGTTGGAGAATAATTTCGCTTCAGATAGAAAAGAAACAGCTCTGGCCTTGGTTATTTTGGCATACAATTCTCCTATATGACTCTGTTTTCTAAGCAGACATTAATGATTCTAAAACTAATATTCATTGTTTGAAGAGGCACAGCGGCCTTGGCATTTACTTAACCTTTTGTCTCATGTATGAGACTGAGTCAGCCTAAATCCTTTTCTTAATTAATATCTTTTCTTTTTATGGCCAATGTTATTTATGGAACAATTTGCATGTAACAATTAGAGCCATGAGAGCTTAAGAAAACTCTTCCAGCCCAGAAGTCCACCTTTTCTGATTTCTATTTATTTATTTTTTTAATATTTTCCTGATTACACAAACTCAGGAAAGCTTAGCTGAAGTAGGACAGGAATAAGTTACTGCAGATACATCTTATGTAGGTGATCCCACCTGCCGGAGCTCAAAGGAAAAGAAGGAAAAGATTCCTTTTTGTAAAAGAAAGATGTGATATATGTAAGAAAACTGTAGCCACTTCACAAAGACTGTGGCTTCATTTTATTCTAAACATCTTAGGAAAACACACATTAGTGTTGGCTATTGTGTGTAGAGATGATGCACAGCTCTAAATAAATCAATATACTCAAGGAAGAGGCTATTGTATTTAAGGTTCTCTTAAAATAACAGAAAAAAGTAAAATTAGTAAAATATTTTAAAAATAATAATTTCATCCATGACCCCAAGACACCCACAAAGTGAATGACTATTTGCCATCTACCTTCAAAATCCTGTCCAAATGAACTCATAAACTTGGCATAATTATAATCATAGTATAGATACAGAATTCTTATATATATTATGACCTTCATTTTTGCTGATATATTGTTTTCAATTTTTCATATTGAGTAGCTGAATGATATTCAAATAATCGGATGTGCTCAATAATTCAATCAATCCCATTTTGGGGTATTATATTCTTTACAATGTTTTGTTATTTAATATAACATTGCAATAAACATCTGAAGAACATAATTTGTCTCCTTTTTGCCATAGAAGTAGAATTATTGGGTGAAACAGTATCTGCATTCTCCCCTTCTTGGCAACAATATTTCACAGTGTATTTCGGTTCTGGCAATGTATAGATTGCTTCAATAATCTTGCCTTTGATGCATATTATCTAAATTTTTGAAGTTGTGCTAAATGTGCTAAGCTGTGCTAAAAACACATAAATTTTCTTGATAACATAAAGCCGACATCCCCAAATCCACAATTTACTGTTTCAAATCATGTTATTCAAAACTTTTATTCTTCTTAATTAGATAGTACATTGAGCAAAACCAAGTCTTTTTAATCATTGAGGGTGCTTTTAAGACTTCAGGCTTACTATTAAATCACTAAACGTCAATAATCATCTAAGACTCCAGATGGAAATATAGAAACTATAGAAGAAGTCTCTGAAGATATATTGATTTATTTTTTGACTAATACTTACTATGATCTTATAGGGTGAGTATTTTCCCCTTTCTGATATTATCGGATTATTATTTCTTATAGGCAACTACAGGGTGTAAACTGCTTATTTGAGGGCTCCAGTAAATCAAGATTTTACTCCAGAAAATGCAATTCTTTCCTTTCCCAACTGGCATTTCAAAGACATTTCAAGTACTCATATTACCAGATATTAAGCACTTCAGGAAAAAATTATCTAAATTTCCCAATTTGCTCCTTAAAGACTTCTTGCAGACTCTTTTCAAATTTGCCTGCAGAGTGCAGGTTGTCTTGTACTCAACGTTAATTTTACTCAGGTAGTAGAAACATCTCTGTGTGTTTCCTTGCTCCTAAAACATGGTAGATAAGAACGCCAGTTCATAACAGGGTTATGGTAGATTTTCTGGAGAAAGTAACTTCTAGAAAAAGGAAAGGCTGTGGGTCTAATTAGAGGTTATAAACTGTTTCTATAAATGCTCATTAGGAGTAAAAAATAGGTGAATGCTTTTGCCTCTTAATAATGTTGCGGCAAACACCGAAGAACATATCTCCTTACAGTACAAGAACATTTCTCTGAGGTAGATTCATAGGAGTGACATTGCTGGATGGTAGGAAATGGACATCTTCAATGTTTTTCATCATTGTCAAGTTTCTCCCCAAAATGGCTTTAACTATTTTCTTACATTGTCAAGATTCTTGGTGTTATCAGATGTCAATTTTTGCCTCTCTAAGAGTTGTAAAATGATATTGCGTTATTGTTTTAAATTGCATTTCCTAGTCACTAGTGGAATGGAGCATTTTATTCACAACTGTTTATTGGCCAATAGGACTTCTCTTTTCATTCTATCCTTATCACTTTCAGAGAAAGGAAGTTCCCTTGCCTCAGTCCCCCATGGCCCTCCTCAGGAAGCCTAGAAAAGCCCTGGGCCCTGCCTTCTCAGAATGTGGTCCTCAATAGCATCGCTTCTCTAGGTTTACTAGCCAAGCAATTTAGAGTCAACTGTCAAAGTTATTATACGGGGCAAACCAAGTCCACCAAATTGTCATTCCACTAACTCGGCTCCTAGGTTTCAGTTGGCACTTCTATCTTTAAGCAATGAAGACGGCCCTGCAGTATTATACAATTATCTATTACCATGTAATGTCTTAGTTACCATTTAGGATTCTATCAAAGATTAGTTGAGTCTCAGGTAGAATTATAAGTAGGATGGGGTGGGATGTTACCTAGAAGAAAGTGAAAGACATGGACTTTAACTAGATGGTAAGCACCTTGGGATAGGACTTTTGTGTCTTACAATAATAGTAGTAGAATAATAGTTATTTATGCAATATCTACCATATATTAGGGACTATGCTGAATATTTTTATATGCATATTTCATTTACCTTCACCAAAAAAAACCACTGGGATAGGCATTATCTCCATTTACATGATGATGAAACTGAATGTTAAAATTCACAGAATAACTCCACAAGAAGACAAAACCCAATTTTGAAAAATGGACAAAGATTTGAACAGACACTTTACCAAAAAGACATAGGTGGCAAATAAGCACATACAAAGATGCTAAATATTATTATGCATTAATGAAATGCAAATATAAACCATCATAAGATAAGTACTACATATCTATTAGAATGACTTAAATTAAAATGACTTATGATGTCCAGTGTCGATGAGAATGTGAATCATCTAAACATCTCATACATTGTGGTGGGAAAAAAAAATGGTACAATCATTTTGAAAACTCTTCAGGAGTTTCTTTTGAAGTTCAACATACACTTACCACGTGGTCCAGCAATCCTACTCCTAAGTATTTACACAGGAAAAATGAAAACATATGCCCATACAGTGGACAAGACCTTTATACAAATATTTGTGGTAACTTTATCTGTAATCACCAAAGCTGGACACAATTCGAAATTCCATCAACTGGTTAATGTATAAACAAATGGAATAATGAAATACTATTCAGCAATAAAAAGGAATGAACTGCTGATACATGAAACAAGGATGAATCTGAAAAGCATTATGCTAAGTGAAAGAAGCCAGACACAAAGCATTATAATTTGTATGGTTCCATTTATATGGTGTTCATAAAAGGCAAAACTAGAGGGACAATAATTAGATTAGTGGTCACTAGGGGCTGGGGATCAGAGGATGGTATTGCTACAAAGAATAACAGGGAACTTTTTAGGAAGATGAAAATGTTCTTATATTAATTAGAATGCTGGTTATATGCCTGTACACATTTGTCAAAACTCATTAAACTGTACTCTTAAAAAGGGTAAATTTTACTGTATATAAATTCTATTTTAATAAACCTGACTTTGACAGAAAAACAGTTCCTGTGTGACAATGTTTTAAATTTTTTTTATCTGGATATTCCCAGCACCTTTCAATAGGGCGTGACACATAGTAGGAATTCAACAAATTAATGTTGAGTTAATTAAGAAGGAAGACAATGCCTTGACCGTGGCAATCACATATTTTGCCTATTTCCAAGTTTTCTTTAGAATAGTCCAGCCACGATCACTCACACTTGGCACCGTTTCTGTAAGCTCACGCTTATGCAAGTGATATTTCTGTGAAGCCGACCCATGAGTAATTTCTGAGTAGGTATTAAAACACTCTCACGTCTACAAGTCTAATATATTAATAAATGTGCTGTTTTCAATAAGACATCTAAATTTGCATGCACCATCCTACTTGTTATGTTCAGTACTCAATTTTTTAATGTTTCTTGGACACTAGCCAGTAAGTCTGAGTCCCTAGTTAGTTCATCTATTACTTTCTCACCACAATAGATTTGGGCGTCTGCCAAGAAATGGACTAATATTGCATACAAAAACCCTATAATACATTTACTGATCTTCTGATATTTCCTTTCCAAGCGAGAGCGGGGAATACATGCACACACATACACACACACACACAAATCCTGTCTATACACACAATCTACTCAAGTTAGGTAAACATTTTTTATTGCCGTTATTAATATCGGATGCCTTCTATAATCCAAGTGTTTGCCTGTCCATTTACATGATCCTCTCACCCTGAGGACTGGAAAGGAACAATGAGTTGTAAAATCTGATAATGATCAAAGATGATGCCTCTATATGAAGAAAAAGTCGGGACTGTAGGAGCCCTCATTTCTATGAGAAAAGCACATTTTCTGCATTTGATTCGGCTCATTCTCAGTGTCTTAATTTCAACAATTCCAAAATGAGGTGCTCTTGAAGAAGGAAAAGGTTTGGTGTTGGAGAGGGGGCATTTTCCTCCCCCACCTTCATTTCCCTTAAAACATAAGCACAGAACTAATGAATGCTATTAAAGATACTTGTAGAAATGACTCTGATTTGTATCTGATGACTAACTAACCTATTATTGCACTTCTTGGGCAGAGATTAATGGGAAATTCTTAAAGAATAACGACTCTAACAAGCCTCAGAAATATGTGTGGGCCCAGACTGTACCATGTGACCTCAGAAAGCTGAACCCTGGCTGTTAATATCCTTGACTAATGAACCAAGGATACAGTCCGCGCTAGCAAAGTGTCAAGAAATAAGTAACCAGAGAGGTGACCTTTTAGCATACTTCTAAATGTAATTTTTAACAGAACAGTGTCAATAAGTTCAAAATCCCATATGCTTTTGATCTGGTATGGAAGTGTGATGCATCAATATCAGACAGCAAAAGGGAAGGAAAGAAGAAAGTCAGAGAAAAAGGACAAAAAGGGATCTAAAAGAATAATCTACAACTACGACAGTAAATACCTTTCCTTCACTAAGGTAAGAATATAAGAAATCTTGGTTCACTCTTTGACTTTATTGTCACTATGAAAAAGAAAAAATAATAATGACAGTTGCAGACTATTAATATTAACTCCTTTAATAACTGTTGTCATTGCCTAGGTTTGAGGTATACTGGATGGCTTAGCAACTATCCCCTTCCCTCTTCCACTTCCTGAATTTTTCACTATTAATTTCAATTTTAGAATATAGACTCTGATGTCAATTCTCAGCTCCGGTGCTAACTGTGACTAGTTATATTGCTTAAGTTCTATAGAATCTCAGTCTTTTCATGTATAAAATGGGGCCATTAATAGGATCTTCATTGGTTCATTGGGAGAATCCAATGGAAAAATGTATATAAAACTTTTGACACAATGCCTGATAATTCAGAAGAGTTTTAAATGGTTAGCTATTATTACAGTGACTGCTAGTGTTAGACTGTTGTAGATATAATTACTTGAATTTCCTGTTTTCATTTTAGTGCCTAGTATTTCCACCTTCCCCATTAGAGTGCCAATTGTTTGAATATAGTCTCACAACCCTCTTTGTACCCTTCAGAGTGCCCAGGACAATGCCTCCTACGGGGTGGCTGAGAATGTGAAAAAATTAGTGAGCATGGTGCGTCTCATGTGATTAAGCACTGGTGATTAAGTTTGTTCACAATACCAAATATATACCTAACATAGTTAAAGACATACAAAAAGAAAAAGAAGAGTAAAGATGTGTACTATTAGAAAGATTTGCCCTTTTTTTTCATTTTATCTCTTGAATCAGTGATAATGACAATATTTAGGTATATTCAAGTTTCAACAAACTTGTGTTTACAACAATAAATGTCACAAAAATGTGGTTAAGATGTCTGTCTAAAAAACAGTCAGCTAGCCAAGGAAAGGTTATTCCTTTGACACTGGCAAAATTCTCCTTTCCCAAATAGCTGATCCCAATTTTTGGAGTATTTCAGATTCCATAGTCTTTAAAGTTCATCCTACAAACAATTCATGATTCTTTTCTTTTCAACCCCTCTTGGACCAGCAACTGTTGATGGGTGTCTTCCAGTGGACTCATTCCTGAGCTAAAGTCTCACTCCCAAAGGGCTTACAACGTACAAGTAGAGGGGCATTATAATACGTAGTAAGTACTAAGGTAGAGCAGCTAATTTTTCCTGAAAAGAAAAAGGGTGTTGAACAGTGCTTTAAAGGTTTAGAATTGGAGTTGAGTCTGAAAGCATCCGTTCATTCATTTCTTCAGCATAGCATAATGAGTAGCATATCATGCCGCACTGCAGAGCAAGAACTCAGGAGCCAGACCAACTGTGTTTGCATCCTGGCTGTGCCACTGGCCACCTGCAGGTCCTGGCAAGCCATTTTTACCTCTCCATGCCTTGGTTTCCTCACCTGTATAGTGAGGATAAAAACAGAGCTTTCCTTATGGGTTTGCTAATAGGATTAAATAAATTAAGCCTGGCAAGTATTTATGATAGTGCCTGGCATGTGGTAAGCAACACAGAAGTGTGTAATAGAGCAATAAATAATCAAGTCATCCCTTCCCTCACAATCCTTCACTCAATCCACATAGAGATCCTCAGCCTCAAAAGTTTATAGCCCCCCAAGGGTGGGGCAGGAGAGGTGGGAGGCAGGAAGACAGGCAATAAAGTGCAAACATAATGAGCAAGTAGTTATTTAGGAGCTATGGAAACAAAGAACATGTAGAGTAGGGTAAGGGGATCAGGAATGTGGGGTAGGGACAGGGTTGCATTTTAAATGAGATCAATCCTCAGGCAGGTTGGGCTCATTGAGAAGGAGACTTTGGAGGGAGCAGTGGAAAGAGGTGCAGGAGAGAGCCAAGCAGATTTGGGTTGTGTGTGTGTGGAGGGGGAGGCAGTGGAGTTGGGGAGGAAGCAGCTGATGGGTCAGCCCTGAGGTGGGTGGCTGAAGTTTGGCCTGATCAAGCAAGAGCAAGGAGGACAGTGAGGCTGGTGTGGTGGAGTGAAGGAAGGGAGAATGGGAGGCCACTGTGAAAACTCTGGATTTTACTCCCCATGAAGTAGGAACCTTAGCAGCACTCCTAGGTAAGGAGTAGAGGAGTGTTGTGATCTGACAGACATCTTTAAAGGGTCATTCTGGCTGCTGTATTGAAAAGAGAATGTAGAAGGTGAATCTGGAAGTGAGGAGACTTGTTAGAGAATTTTGCAGTAATTTAAGTCAGAGATGATGGTGACTAAGACCAAGACATAGCAGTAAAGGTGCCGAGAAGAGTTCAGATTCTGGACATATTTTGAAGGAAGAGCTCGGATTATTTCCTGATAGACTAGTTGTGGAGTGTTAGATAAGGAGAGGAGCCCAGAAGGACTCCCAAATTGACTTTGAGCGCTCTGGAACCAGGAAGGCAATAGAGCCACACTGCTCTGAGAGAACAGACACACGTGCCCCTAGACACAGGGCAGCGGGCACTCCTAGAGCCGTGGGAAGCATTAAGAAGACCAGTGTGGCTGTAGCTAGGAGCAAGAAGGTGTAGGGAAAAAACACACTCGTGTGTGTCTCTCCATTACCCTCACTCTACTGTGCTACACTACCTCACTTCTGACACCAGATGTGTGGGGTTTGCACATCAAGCAATTCTGAGACACCACCTGGGTGTCCTACAGTTTAATTCAGTTCTGACACTATCTATCTGGAGATAGCATCAGATGCCACAAGTTAAGGGTTCAGTCCTACAAGACTGCCCTCCCCCTCCCCCATGCACACACTTCAAATACCAATCCAGGTTGTTACCTGTGCTTCTGATCAATGGGCTGTAGATCAGAGGTTCTCACGCCCCCTTCCTGAAATTTGATTAATTTGCTAGAGGGGCTCACAGAACTCAGGAAAAGAATTTACTCATTAGATTACTGGTTTATTATAAAATGGTATAACTCAGGAATAGCCAGATGGGAGAGATGCATAGGGCAAGGTATGGGGAAAGGGCACGGAGCTTCCATACTCTCTCTGAGCACACCACTTTTTCAACATCTCCACATGTTCACCAACCTGGAAGCTCTTCGAAGCCCATCTTTCTGGGTTTTTATGGAGGCTTCATTACATAGACATGATTGATTCAATAGTTGGCCATTGATGATTGAACTCAATTTCCAGCGCCTCTCCCCTCCCCAGAGACCAGGCAGTGGGGCTGAATGTTCCAACCCTCTAATCACATAATTGGTCCCCTGGCAACCAATCCCCATTCTTAGGTTCTCTCCAAAAGTCATCTTATTAACATAAACTCAGGCATGATTGAAAAGGGTTTGTTTTGAATATCAAAAGACACCTTTATTGTTCTTAACACTTCAGAAATTTCAAGGGCTTTAGGAGCTCTGTGCCAGAAGCTGGGTCAAAGAGTAAATGAGTATTTCTTACTATAAATCACAATATCACAGATGGAGAAAGAGTAGCCTATGAGCTTGGAAAAGGAGGATAGAGCCATATCATAATAAACCCTACATGCAGTGCTCAGCAACTTGGGCTTAGTGGTAGAGGCAGTGGAAAGTTGCTGAAGGACTGGGGGCAGGAGGTAACCACCTGTACTCATAGGACAATGCCTTCCAACAGGATGGGGGGCTCTGGGGCCAGCAGTGTGGTCGGGGGCTGCTATAATGGTTCTCTTTGTATCTGATCTAAGATCAGCGCAGTCAGGAAGCAGAACTACAGAGTTTGAGAGAGGTTCTTCTGGGATGGAGTTGACACACTTGGTAACTGGTTGGCTTGGAGAGGGGTGAGGCGTTAAGGAAAACAAAACAGGAAACACAAGATGAGAAGGTGATTTAGGACATTAGAAAGCCCAGCTATTTAATTTTTCTCTCTACATTTTTCTTTTTTTCACCTCATCTCGTTCTTTCTATTTTAGAAGTTTTGGAGTTTTAGGGGTCCCTCTTGATTCCTGGATTTTACTTAGCAAAATCATTCACCAAACTCCCAGGCTTCCAGAGTTCCCCAACTTGAAGACAAGATAACCTATCTCCCCGAGAGGAATGGAAAAGGTCTTTTCATCTGGAATACTTAAAACATGGTGTAATTGTTGGGAGGTGAGGAAAAGGAGAACAGCGGGAAAGGAGGAAAACGACACATCCTTCAGAGCTTTCTGAGAAGTGAGAGGAGAGGGACTCTCAGAGCCTCCCATAGGAGCCAAGACACTTAATCCTTTGCTGAATTCCCCCTTGGCAGAGTTGGCCGTCCACAGCTTAACCTGTGACCATTCTGGTGGGCTTGTCTAGCTTGAGGCAGAAGTCAGTTCTGCTGGGCCTACTGAAACGAATTCTTAAAATCGTAAGAGAAAAACTGGATTTGATGAGTTTATTTGACCAGAAGTGGAGATCTTATAAATGAGTTTTCTTAAATTTAGAGGCAGAGTAAGGGGGAGTAAAAAGGATCTTTCCTTTCTATCCTTATGGAATCCATAAATAATTACAGAAAAGAACTTAGAAACTTCTCACTCGTCCATTTTAAAGTGTTAGCTGATAGCTGATAAAATTAAGGCCTACCTACCTTCAGTGTTACTTTTGAACTTAGTGAAGAAATTATCAATAACCGAGGGTCCTTCAAGACCCAAAGGAATCTCTCCTTAAGCATAGAGTTTGAAGGCTGTGGAGCTATTTTCAGCCAAAATATTTTTCTTTTGACTGTCAAAGAACCCCACCCAAATAGACTAACCGGAGTACATCATTATCTCTATCATCTTCCATTATCATGATCAACTTTCATTGAACTGTATAATTTTGAAACTATGTTGCATGCGTTACAAGAATTACTTCACTATTATTGTGCCCATATTACTGATGAAGAAACTGAGTTTTGTGATAAATTTGGCCAACCTCTCACTGCGGGAGATCAACATTTATTGAGAGGCTACTACCAACCAGAGATTGGGCCAGAAGATTTCAAACCTCTCAGATTGATTTTATTTTCCCCATTTTATACCGAAGGAAACTAATGCTCTAAGTGGCTCAGTAACTTGTCCAAAGTCATCTTGTTCGTGATGTAAGTGCTCTAACTGTCCTTAATTTTATTTTATTTTATTTTTTTCTTTTGAAGATTTTATTTTTTTCCTTTTTCTCCCCAAAGCCCCCCAGTACATAGCTGTATATTCTTCGTTGTGGGTCCTTCTAGTTGTGGTATGTGGGATGCCGCCTCAGCGTGGTTTGATGAGCAGTGCCATGTCCGCGCCCAGGATTTCGAACCAACGAAACACTGGGCCGCTTGCAGCGGAGCGCGCGAACTTAACCACTCGGCCATGGAGCCAGCCCCTGTCCTTAATTTTATTTTATTTTTTTAAAAGATTTTTTATTTTTTCCTTTTTCTCCCCAAAGCCCCCCGGTACATAGTTGTGTATTCTTCGTTGTGGGTTCTTCTAGTTGTGGCATGTGGGACGCTGCCTCAGCGTGGTCTGATGAGCAGTGCCATGTCCGCGCCCAGGATTCGAACTAACGAAACACTGGGCCGCCTGCAGCGGAGCGCGCGAACTTAACCACTCGGCCACGGGGCCAGCCCCCCCCCCCCACCCCCCGTCCTTAATTTTAAACCAAGGTATTTGGATGTGGAAGGCGCTGTTCCCTTCCAATAGATATTTGCTGCTTTTTTTCCCTGTGAGTTCAGATAGTGGGTGAAAACTAGGTATATTTCTACCTATCCTCTTGACCTAAATTAATAGTTGAAATCTCATTACTTTTGCCAGCAAATGTTCTAAACATGGGTATATAACTGACTCACCTCTGGCCTCCAAGATATAATTGGAAGCCTGCTGAGGAGGACAATACTCTTGGAACAAAAATATAAAACTTCAAAAGGATAAGACCTTTGCCATTCTTCTGTCTGGAAAGCAGAAGTAAGGCCTGGAGCTGTAGCAGCCATCTTATAATCATAAAGTGACAACGATAGGACCCAGGTCCCAAAGCTGATAGACAGAAGGCAACAGAGCACAAAGAGATAAAATGCCTGTGCCATAATGACATTTGTGAGCGGTTGTACTGAACTTAGACTGCTTACATCTGCTACTAGATTGTGTTTGCTTTTTTGTTTATTTGTAGCTGAATACTTTCCTAACCAAGACACTGGGCTCATAGTGTTGCCTGTGACAGTGGAACAGGGCAAAGGCTGTGTCCACCAAATGCAACTCATTGCCTAGGATTTACTTGTACTAATCAATAATTTCCAGCCTTTTCCCTCAGAGCACTTCCTTGTTTAAAGTAATAGCTGAAAACAATGGCGAAAAATCACACCCCTGGTAATACCTAACTGCCAGTAAATTCTTTTTTTTAATGAAAATTCTTCATATGTATTTAATAGTCATTTATTTTTATTTACTTATTTTTTTTTCTGGTGAGGAAGATTGGTCCTGAGCTAACGTCTGTTGCCAGTCTTCCTCTATTTTGTATGCGGGATGCCACCACTGCATGGCTTGATGAGTGCTGCTAGGTCTGTACCCAGGATACAAACCTGCAAACCCAAGGCCACCAAAGCGGAGTGCACAAACTTAACCACTATGCCACCAAGCTGGGGCCCCAGTAAATTCTAAGGTAAAACAAAAACAAAAGTAAACTGCCAGGAATCCTTGGTCAAATACTACATATGCAATGTTTAGATTAGGTTGCATCAACATGAAGACAAAAAGAATTCATTGCACCCCTTCCCTTTAGTTGAGCACTTACTTTGAACCCCATGCCATGCTTAGTATTTTACGTTCACTATATAATTTAAACATCACTGTAAGTGATTGTTGTTATCAATCACTATTTCAAAAGTTAGGAAACAAAGCTTAAAAGTCACAGCTGGTTCAACCACAGACATACTGTTGGAAAGTGGCACAGCCAGGATTTGAATCTAGGTGTTTCTCACCACAAGGGTATTCAATGTCTTTAAAACAAATCCATTGAATGAAATGACTGCCAAACCAGTGGTTGGGTACGGTAGTCTCCCCTTATCCACGGTGTCACTTTCCCGTAGTTTCAGTTACCCACCGTCAGCCACAGTAGGGAAAATGTTAAAGGGAAACTTCCCTATGTCACAATGCCTCCGTCATTCACCTCGCTTCCTCTCATCAGGCAGGCACTGTATCCTCTCACATCATCACAAGAAGACAGGTAAGTACAGTCCAATAAGATACTTTGAGAGAGATCACATCACACAACTTTTATCACAGTATATTGTTATAATTGTTCTATTTTATTACTAGTTATTACTGTTAATCTCTTACTGTGCCAAATTTATAATTAAACTTTATTAAAAGTATGTGTGTATAGGAAAAATCATTGTATATATAAGGTTCGGTACTATCCATGGTTTCAGGAATCCACTGGGGGTCTTGGAACGTATCACCCTTGGATAAGGGGGGACTACTGTATTTCATTCATTTGCTGATTACCTGAATAAGCTGTGAACATCTTTGAAAACGAAATCCGTCAGAACCACCTAGTTGTTCAACTAAAGTGCCATTTCCATGTAGACAGTGTGTATTGCAACTGGAATCCTATGGACCATGTTTCCCTTTGATATCTCTTTCTTCCCCGGGTCTAGTGCAGTTCACGTCTGCTCAAAGAACCATTTAGCCTCTGCCCTGAGGATATAAAATGGACTAGGAGACATTCTTTGTCTTCAAGTAGTTTTTAGCCTAGCAATAGAAACAAACAGGTGCAGAGGTAGAGCGCCCAGCTCATTGGAGATGCTCAATAAATGGTGCACGAATAAACAAATCACTGGCATAAATGAATAATGGACAAAGCAGGGGCTGACGGCATTTTTGTACTATCAGTCGTTGATTGTCACTGTATTGTCACCCTTGAGGCTTGGGGAAGTGTCTCACTCCTAACACAAGCCGTTTCCCCCTAGATTTGACTCTATCCCTGCACAAGATTAGCTCACTGAAAGAAACACTTTCCTGTTCAAGAGCTCGGTGCGTGGTTGTCTCCCTGCCTTCTCTGCCACATGCACCTAAAACACATGGATGGTGACAGGAGCATCAGTGCAACTTGTTGTCATTCCCAAAGCATCATAAGGCTGTTGATCCTTGCTGTTAATGCTTCCAGGGAAAAAAATACACAAATCACTTGAAAATCTACCTTATGGGTGACCTAATCGTAAGTTACATAACTGAAAATACTAGTAAAGGAATAAAAATATTTATGATGTGTATTTGACTTTGAATTAATATTTGAAAATGTATAGGTAAAACATACAACCAATGAATCTTTTGAAAATAAAGAATTTCACCATTGTTATTTATTAGTTACATGTGCGTAAGACCAAGCATGCGCCAGTGGAGGTATTTTATATTCTCTCTCTCTTTTTCTTACATTAATGTTTGATTATATATCCATCTGAGGTGGTGGAAGTTGGAACATGGGAAAGGGCATGTTTATATATGCATTCAGAGGTGTTTATTTATTAATTGATTTTATTACACACTCATTTGCTAAGTACACATTCTAGACAAGGCAATGCCACAGTAACTAAAAATCCCCCCTCACATTCCCAACGGCCTTTTGAACATATTCCAGACACTCTTATTTTAATAGGTCAAACTCAGCTATGGAGTATTTCTTGTTCTTAACCCAAAGCTCTGCTCTTAGTCCCAGCCTCGGTTAATCTTAGCAGCATTCACCATGTCATTCAATTAAAAAAATGTAATTTTTTGATCCCTTGTCTGTTATCCAATATATCAAGTCACTAATATCATAGATGTAGATATAACTTCTTAAACATTTTTCAAAATTCCACTCTACCTTGCTTTACTATCATACTTTGAGAGGCAATGTGGCATTGAGGTTAAAAGTTTACAGTCTGGATATGAATGTGGATTCCAAGTCTGGCTGGCCCTACTCCTCAATAGCTGTGTGACCTTCAGAAACCTGCTTAACCTTACTGAGTTATATCCTCATCTGTAGAATAGGGATAACAATAGTATCTTCTTTGTAGGGTTGTTGTCTTAGATGGTCCTGGGCACATGCTGCTATTCCCAAAAACATGCTAATATTTGTAGCAGTAGCAGCAGGAGGAAGAGAGGGAGGGTAAGTGTTGTCCCAGTTTGGATAAAGAAACATTTATTATTTCCTACGATAGGAAGAATGAGGATTAATTAACTCAGCAGTTGAACAACGTCATAAAAAGCCCGGGTTCTTCTTTTCTGCTCTCCTACACGGTCAGGTGTTTTGCCACAGTTTACAACATTGCATCTGAGCACGAAAATATTCAGTGGAAGGAGCTGTCCAGGCTAGTATCTCTTTATAAAAGGAAAGAAACATATTTCAAAAGCTCCCAGCAAAATTCCCTTCACATCTCATTGTTCAGACTGTGTCACATGGCATGCCCTCAGCCAATCACTAGCAATTTAAGTGGATTTTCCACCATTGCTTAGACTAATCAAGATTTGTTCCTGAACTGAGGATGTGGGTGCCTCACTGAGAGATGGATGCACAAACACAATTGGAATTCCTTTACCGATGAACAGGTGAGAATGGGCTGTTGGGCAAGGCATCAACCGTGATCATATTAAGTGCAGAGTAGTAACGCAGGTTTTTATTGATTCGTGTATGGATGACTGCAGCAGTCAACTAAGTTTCCTTCCGTCCCTGGTCTGTTCTCCACAGTGTTGCCAAATCTTTCTAAAGTACAGACTTGACGCTTCTTTAAGCTTTTGCTTGGCTTTCTACATACATGACAAAATGCAAATACCCCAGCGTAGTACTATAAGTCCATTATGCAACAGTCCAAGGTTATCTTTCCAGCTTCATTTCCTGATGCCTCTGTTCCTCGATCTACCCAACCACACGGGCATCTTAGGTTCTCAGCTGCACAAACACACTAACAGCTTCCACAATTCCAAGCCTTGTACTTGCTTCGCCTTTAACTTAGGATATTGTCCTCTCTATCCCCATCTAGCTGGTGAAATCTCACTCATCCTTCAACACACTTCTCCTATTTCCTCCACTCTGAAGTCACAGGCTGAATCTGTCACTCACTCCTTTGTATGGCATCCAGATATCATAATATCCCCAGAAAAGAGACTGAAGTATGCTCCTCTGGAGAAACTAGCCTCATTGTTAACATTTTTGTCATTCTTTGACTTCTTAAACTATGGTCATGATATATTAAATATGATTATATATAATTGGTTACATTAAATTAATGTAATGAATGTAAGAATAATATTAAATATTTATTTCTATTTATTACCTAATTTACTTCTACCACTTAGCTAATAAAGTTATTAGGGTTACCTGAAATAATAGGTACAAAGCATACAGCTTAATGTTGAGGAAAAAAGTTAAAAAATGTCATTTGCGTTGACATCCCTTTACATCTCCTACTTTCACTTATTTATCTATGAAACAAATATTTATTGCTTACTATTTGCCAGGCACTGTTCTAAGATCCTATGAACAAGTGAGGCAGAATTTCAATCCAGTAGAAGAGATGGGGTAAGCTAGAATCTTTAGACTCCTCCCCAAAGGTTGAGTCTATGGAACTGTAGATGAAGTTTAAATTTATATATATATATGTGTGTGTATTTATATATGTTACAGGAAAAAATAGCTTACACATACGTTTCTAATTTTTGCCATACTCAGCTTCCTAACATGAAATTGATACAATGCTTGCTAGCGAGTGGCAGCAATCTAAAGACACACAGAACTCACTGTGGAATATATTTTCCTTTTCTATTAATGACTACAGATTGAAGGCTATAAATGTTACTAATTTCTTGAGGCCAGATTAATTTATGGAGATAAATATATATATATATCTCAGATACTAGACCACAGAAATATATATTTTCAAATATAATTCTGTTAAAATCTTGACACTCTGAATAAGAAATTAGCCACTGAATGGATAATTCACTAATTTTAATAGAGTTTATTAAGGTTTTTAAAGACAGTTCCTTTCTTAATACTATTTGATGATTAATGATACATTGATTGAGAATTAACAACTATCTTGTTTATACAATGCATTTAAAGGGCTGTTAAGCCCCAAGCTATGATTTAAAAAATGATCTAGGCTCAGTTTAGCATTCATTACATTAAACATCTCAGCCAATGGTGGTCCAGAAAAGTAAATATGACTTCAGCAACAAAACACGGAAATGCTAATTGACAGCTGGCAGAGTCCAGTCAGATATTGGCTACTTGTGTAGCATCTGTTTCATTTTGTTAATCAACCCTGCTTCCTTTATTCTCTCTTCTGGAAAACAGAACAGAAGAGAGAGCATGGGAACCTCCAAAATAAAAGAAAAAGAAATGCCCAAGTGTATGTGTATATGTGGTCTTAGTTTGTGGGAAATAAAGGTCATAGTTATTTTTACTACTTATCCCAAAATTTTTTGAAGAAGAAGTATGAAATTTAGTCAAGTTTAGGGGTATAAATTTGGATGCTCTGATGCCAGGTACCCAGATTTTAACAACCACAACTGAAGTGGAAGATAGGAGAATCAGAATAGTTTGTGTGGAAAAAGTTACTCCAAAATCCAGGCCATATTATTATATGTATTACATTTATGTAGGGAGATGGTACAAGAATTTAGTAATCTCGCCCAAATATTCTCTTTTTTTTATGAAAGGCTCAAATATCCTTTATTTCTTTTTTTCCACTTAATCTCTGATTGGTTTAGCCAATCATAGGAAATGCTCGCCTAGTGGAAAGCACAAAGGAGGAAAACGGTTTTTCAGATTTAGAATTTCCTTTGTTGCACACTCATCCAACTTCTATAGTTAGTCACCACCTCCTCCACGCTGCCCCAACCCTCTCTCCTCTTCCCCCCCGAAACACACACATAAAGATATCGAAAGAAGGGAGAGAAGACAGAAGAAAGAGCTAGAGGGAGCGGGGAAAAGACCAGCCATTTAATATGTTTGCCTACATGGCGTTCTACCTTTGAACCTTCCAAAGGCAACTTTATACATTGTCTTTTGACATTATGCAGTTTGGAATCCTGAAAGCTCTCAGTTTAGACAACTAAATTATTACTTGTCAATTTAGCTTGGGATGAAAGACAGGTGTTTTGTTTCACAGTAAAACTCCATTTAAAGCTTACATTGGCTCTAAATCCAATCCCAGCTTCTTGTTGTGGGCTGGCATTGAAGTGTATCACAGTAGGCATTATCAGTTGGGGGCCCAAACAGTCAATCCACACAAGATCATTCACCTTGGTTCCTCTGGATGGGTACGCCTAAAGCCGTTTAAAAGCAATTGAGATAAAGATTCCTTCTAGCTCCAAGATTAGAGTCCTTGCTGGTATTCCACCACCATTTTGCCTCCAATGAAGAACTAAGCTGAGCAAAGTTGAAAATCCCTATTAGTCTTCTTAAGACCCAATGCAATACGTTATGATTCTTTAGTAAATATTCATTAGGACTGAGTTTTAATTTATTGAACAGTTATCTATTTTCATATTTCCATTTCAATGAAATGATCTTGTGGGTCCTCTCTTAAGTTTTCCATGAGTACATATACATGTGTTACTCTGATTTGAGGAGCTTAATTTAAAAGGCCCAGTGGAGTGGCTGAAATGATCTCTTGACAAGTTGAAAAATAAATCCTTTCTATAAGCTTCTTCATTTCTCTACCCCTCTCCATTCTGCTATGGTTGTCATCATTTCTAGCATCATCTATTCTAATCTATGTGATAATGAAAATCAGTTACTCAAACCTTAATAGAACTCTCAGCAAGTCTAAGGAAATCAAACCATAGTTCTAAGAAAGTTTTACACTTTTTGCCTTCTGTAGTGGAAAGTGAGTAGTGGGGCTATTTCACATAGATGGGGCTAGTGCATACATCAATCTCATAATGCTTACTGTTAATAGTTCAATGCACTTTTAAATTAATGGAGGTTTTGAGTTGAAAGAAGCCTTACTTCAGTATCTATCACAACTACGCCACCATTCTTTAAATTTATTTATTTTATTTTTTAATTTTTTTGCTGAGGAAGATTAGCCCTGAGCTAAAATCTGTTGCCAATCTTCCTTCTCTTCTTTTGCTTAAGGAAGATTATCCATGAACTAACATCTGTGCCAATCTTCCTCTATTATATACGTGGGTCGCCACCATAGCATGGTCAAGTGGTGTACGTCTGCTCCTGGGTTCTGAACCTGGGAACCTGGACCACTGAAGCAGAGCACACCAAACTTAACCAATAGGCCAGGGCCCCCCAACCCCCATCATTTTAAGAATGAAGTTAAGTAACTTCAATAAGATCAAAAATCAAAGTAGTTCATGGCAGAGCCAGCATTAGATCCAGGTAGTAATAGGATTGAGAAACTAGTTCTCATTCCAACACATAGTCTTGAATTAAATTTTTTATGTGAATGATGGGGGTTCCACTAGTCTTTGGTGATCAAGTCTTGAGTCCTTTGTAGGCATGTAAACTTATCAATTAAGGTTTAATTTGGAGAATATTATAACCACATAACATATTTACCAGAGTTTTCATATAGACTCAAATTCAAATTTGAATATAATAGTCTTTTTTACCTTTTTTTCCCCCTGAAAATGCTTAGATTAGAATGGAGTATCAGTGAAAACATTCTATATGAGCTTAAATACATTTCTGTCAATGGATTTGTAAAATATCTCGAAGACAAAAGCACTACCTTATTTACTATCAATCTTTCAGTGCCTAGCATAATGCCTTGTCCACGAAAAGTCCCTAATGGGTATGCATTGAATTTCTAATTTGACGTGTTTGATTCAGGTTCCTGATCCTGTATTATCTGTAATTCATCTGACTAGCTATAAACTATATTAATTTCTCTAGGCTAAAATGCCTATTAACCAACCAAACTCTTATTATTCCTTCTTTGCCTTAATGTTCAGCTAAGGGTAAGGTGATCAGATAGGGCCATCTCCTGACCTAATCTCCTTTATTTGGCTATAGGATGGATAGCAGGGGAAGACATAATGAAGAAGAATAGTCAGATTTTCTTGAATTTTCAAAAATTTCCTGTATTGAAATAGACAAAATGTCTGACTTGCAGTCTTTAAAATAAATGACCAAATGTGTTTTTCATGTGTCAAATGGAAATATCAATATAGGGCTATTGTGAAAAATCAAATGAGATTAGAAGTGATGGTAACAAAAATGTTAAAAGCAATATGTAAACAGAATGACATTAGGAGTCGTAATCATAACTATAAAAAAAATAGTAATCCTGAAGTTTACTGCATACTCTGGGGTTAAAGTAAGGATCTTGGGTCAATTTTTAACAAACAGATGGAAAGAGTTCTTCAGGTTCTAGGGCCAATGACTCAAGACATAAAACATGCGGTAATTGACAACCAAGTGTATCCCTACTGGCCTTTTGCTCTTCCTCTGCCTATAAAAAGGAACTTCATTCAAATGCATGGTTGACAATGAAATGGAAGTGTCATCACATTGCCCTACTCATGACCTCAAAGCTGACCTCCAGATCACCCCTCAGTCAAAATGTTAGAAGAGTCACTGAATACAGTTTTAAGCTGGATTCAGCTGAGTTTTCTGAAGAGAAAGCCAGAGTATTATATTTTCAGTGGTTGTTTTTTTATTTTATTATTTTACTGAGGTCAAACTGGTTTATAACATTGTGTAAATTTCAGGTATACATCATTATATTTTGACTTTTGTATAGACTGCATCATGTTCGCCACCAAAAGTCTAGTTTTCATTCGTCACCACACATATGTGCCCCTTTACCCCTTTCGCCCTCCTCCTACCCCCTTCTCCTCTGGTAACCACCTATCTGTTATCAGTGGTTGTTTTTTAATTCTGTGGTTGAGGGCTCCTGTGGCATGATGAACTTTGACGATATCAATTTATCAGTCTCCTGCCAAGATTTTTTTTCATCCTTCCTTTTCCAGGTATCTCCCAAGCTCTTAGGAACAAGCAATCTACTATTGTAGATTTCTCTGCATTGCAAAAGATTAGTATTATGGGACTTGTTCTGCAAGTGGCCTCTGAGCCCATTTTAGAATTTATCTGGATAAAAGGTAAGTGAAGAGGTTAGGACTAGAACACAAATAGAGGGTGTGGTAGGGGTGAATTCTTAGCCTGACCTTTAGGTGCTCCTCTGCGGGTGAATCAATTAACTGTTTAAGAAACTAGCTGTTGGAAGGAACCAGTCAATCAGGGCTGAAAGTCGCAGAGCACATCATTAACCACATTGTTTGTTTTTGATGGTTTTCTTTAACCAAACTTGTTTTTGTTTGTTTTCTTTGTTTGTTTTTTAATTTGAAGGCTATAAGAAATTGTGCAGGCAAAACGTAAATCAGTTAACTTATTAAGCAGTTCAGTTTAGCTCAGTTCACAACGGTACTATGGCATTATATTCATCAGTTGATTCCTTGTCTTTTTACCATGAATATTTAAGTTCCCCACAAATTTTGGCGGTCCCTCAAACCAAATACACCAAATAGTATTCAAAAGATTGAATAAGGTTTCCATACATTTGTACTAATATTTTTGCATCTACAAATGCAGCTTAAATTTAAATTAATTTGAAATGTACAATTTCATGATGCAGTTTCTTACATGTGTATAACTGTTGTCATACAAAATGGTCTGAGACTTTTTTGTCATTAAAGATGGTATTCTTCTTTTTCAAAATATTAGAACCACTGGCTTAAATCAAATGACCTTTTTTTTTTCAGTCTTTAGTCATTATACCATAAAGTGGGCACATGTCTGAACTTCCTCCTCAGGAAACTGTCTCTGCCAAATAGTCACTTAGAGGACTTTCTAAATATAAAACTCATTTTTTTCCTCTTTGATGTGTGGGCCTTGAGACACATCTGAACTACCTCTGAATTATCTTTAGGCAATTGTTAGGTATCCTGATTATGGTTCTGTGGTCACATGTCACTTATGTTTGTATGGAAGATTTTATCAACTTAATGAATGCTAAATTCATCAAAAAGTTATTATTTTGTGTGTGTGTGAGGAAATTGGCCCTGAGCTAACATCTGTGCCAATCTTCCTCTTTTTGCTTGAGGAAGATTGTCACTGTGCTAACATTTGTGCCAATCTTCCTCTATTTTCTACATGGGATGCTGCCACAGCGTGGCTTGTTGAGTGGTGGTAGGTCCACACCCAGAATCCGAACCTGAGAATCCCAGGCCACTGAAGCAGAGTGCACAAACTTAACCACTATGTCACCAGGCTGGCCCCAAAAAGTTATTTTCATAACATAAAGATATACCCTTAAACTTTTGTATTCATCAGTTCCCAAAAGATGAAGTCCAAATTAATTCAAATAATATTTAAGCTTCATCACAATTTGATCCCAATCTACTAGCACCTTATATACTAGAGCAGGTGTTGGTAAACTTGTTTTCTTAAGGGCCAGATAGTAAATATTTTAGCCTCTGTGAGCCATACAGTCTCTGTAGCTACCATCCAATTCTGCTGTGCAGGGCAAAGGCAGCCATAGACAATATGAGAAAGAATGGGTGTTGCTGTGTTCCAATAAAACTTTATTCTACAAACTGAAATTTGAATTTCACATAATTTTCACATTTCACCAAATAGTCTTATTTTGATTTTTTTTTTCAACTGTTTAAATTTTTAAAAACATTCTTGGCTTGTGACCTGTACAAAAATGGATGGTGGTCTGGATTTGGCTTGTGGACTGCAGTTTGCTGATCCATACGCTAGAGCCCTGTAAAAGTTTGTATTTTTCCTGACTATGGCCTGAGTTTCTATGCTTCCATATCTCTCTTTACATAGTTCCCATTTCCTAAGTCTTTCTTTTTTCTTTGCCTAACTAAACATTATTCTTGTGAAACTGAGCTCAAGTGACACTATCTCTGAGAAGCTTCCCATGACTACCACTCACTCTTCCATGCCCAGCCAAATTCCTTTTCCAAGGGATTCTAATAGTATTTTGCACATTCCTGTTATAGGAACAGTGCAAAAAACTTTAGAAGGCATTTGCTAAATATTTCTAGAATGAATCAATAAATAAATGGTGGAGACACAAATGTATGACGTACCAAAATTATTTACTGAGCTATTTCTACAGCCTGAAAATCAGTTCCACGTGGGCAGCTAATTGTACTCATCTTTCTATCCCCAAGACTAGAAAGGTGTTTGGCATGCGGAAATATTTTAGTAGCTGTTTTTTGAATTGATGGTTTGAGGGTATCTCTCAGAGACACACCTATGGAGAGTGGATTTTATTCTTTATGGACATTCTCACATTCCTGGGTTGAAATAATTCTATCTGATTCTCTACAGAATTGCCATACCTAGACCCCTAAAGCTAAGTTAGGAGTTACAAACACCCAGTTTCCTGTCACTACTTGTAGACACATGCTTGTTTATGTTTGGCTAATTAAAATTAATCACCCTAGTTTTCCCTTCCCTTCAAGGGCATTACTTCCCATTAACTTCAATGAAGCTTGTTTGACTTCAATGGAAGTTTTTACCTGCATAGGGACAGTGACGAATCAGGACAAATATCTTTAAGGCTGTCATTTGTCACCATGAACAAAAGAAATAGAGATCCTAGGCATGAGGCGCCGTAGCACACTTCACGTGCCTCTCTTAATTCTATCCTTGCTGACAACTCATGACTGCCACATAAAAGGAAGCATCAGAATTATAATTGAATGGTTCTGAAATATCAGAGACAGAACCTCTGAAAAGGAGGTTCACAAACTTATTCTTTGGCAAGGTTAGTGATTTGAGTACCTACAAACGGCCGAACACTGCTGACAGCATTTCCAATGCACCGTGTACGCCTTCGCTTTGAGTCGGTGTTGAACAGGAAAGCATGGTAGCTGAACTTTACTCCACCAGCACGCAGCTCCTTGACAACCCTCCACTCCTCAGAACATGCTGAGGAACAGAAAGGGAAAGAGGAAAAAAGGCATCTGAGCAACCACAGCTATATTACAGTACCCACGCTCTACAACTGGAGCATTTTATTCATAATATATTAATTTCATGTAGAGTATGGCAGAATAGGGGTGCCAATGAGGCGCAAAATTCCACCTTTTTCTAAGGTTCTCTAGATATCAAGATTAAATCAAACTAGGCTTATTGTTTCTAAAGGCCACTAACTCGCTTAATTATCATAGGAATAGCATGGTGTTCCCCTAAAGATGATTGTTCCAGAATTCTCACCTTAATTATACCATATAGCAACTGCTTCTACTGTATTTTTATAACTTATTTATAGGTCTGTTTGCCAATATTTAAATGAGATAATATATGTATAAATCCCCAGCTCTAAGCCTTAGCACTCAGTTCCTTCTTGACATCCTTATCTCTTTGGAATTAAATAGAATTATTGGCCGAATAACCTGGAAAAAATACACAACAAATGATCACAAGGCAACCCCCATCCACCTAGGTGAAGATGAATGTGTAAGGAAAAAACTGAATTCCAAAACCTGCAGCTGGGGCTTTATATATGTTATCTCATTGAAAT
The DNA here is from genome assembly GCF_041296235.1 of Equus asinus. Classification (NCBI taxonomy): domain Eukaryota; kingdom Metazoa; phylum Chordata; class Mammalia; order Perissodactyla; family Equidae; genus Equus; species Equus asinus. Next base: position 52,808,341 of record NC_091795.1, read on the forward strand.
GTCCTAAATGGTCCAGTAAAGAAGTCGTTATGGCTTGCATTGACATTTGGAGTTTATCATTAAAAATTGAAAGTTTTAATTATAGAAAGTACTATTTCCTAAACTTTATTCATCCTCTGCTTGTCCTGGTTAATTAATTTCTCTCCACCTAAACAAAATATCTGTTCTTACCTGAAATTCCATCATTAAGTCACCCTTTTAGTTGAAGACACTGGCTCAGCAAAAGTCTTCCATTCAAGTGCACATGTCTGGGGTCAGACGACACATCAAGCCATTACAGTGCACGAAAACTTTGCAGAAATCAAGCAGTCACATTAAAACACTGCTGCCTTTGGGAGAAAAAAGATAAATGGTACTCTGAGAGAAAACTAGATCTTAGATGTAGAAACCAGGAACAGCCCAGGTACTTGGGGTTCTAGCCTACACGGGGTAGTGTGTGTATGCTGTGGTACAGCGTGGTGGGAGATGGCATGGATAACACAAGCATCCTGGTTAGGGAGTGCACCAAAATCAGATTCTACATGCTTCACAGTTCTGATGAGGATGAAGGGCATTGCAGTAAACACAAACCCCCTTCTCTGTTGCCCTACCCTCCAACCAGAAGGTCTTTTGCCTTCCCGTGGAGCAGCAGATAAGCACGGTGTGGCCTTCAAGTCAGGCACTCCACTGAAAAGTGAATTACAGTATCAATCACTGTAATCAATGCTAAAGCCTGAAGCTGGATTTGGATGGAAGGCTGAGCCAATTTTTCAGTCAACAAAAGGAACGTTTCTATTGGCAGAGGTTTCCAGTTCCATTTCTCAGATCCAGAGAGAAGTACTCTCGGAGAGTTTGTTTTTTATTGTTTCAGCTTCTTCTGTTTGTTTGCTTTTCCCCATAGAATAGCTTAGCAAACCTCCTTTTTAATGTCTTCTGCCTCTGATGTCCGTGTAAATGTAGTAGGATCCTTTGTATGTATGTTCAGATATAATTTCTCAATAAATAGATTATCTCCAGCCATTCAGAATCAGATGTATAATTTCATACAGTGTTTCCTAAACTTTCCTAATGAAAGGCTTTACCTGGATAACTTAAAAACACACATCCCTGGGCTCTAGAACCCATGCCTACTAAGAGAGGCCTGGCAGTCTGTATATTTAACATATAGATGATTCTCACCACTGAGAGCCCATCAGCACCAGACCTGCTCCTCCTCCTGTATTTCCTGCACAGGGCCCGCCATGTGGGGATGCCCCACTCAACAAATTTCATGGACTGACTGAATGAATAAATCTCATAGTGATTGTTAACACCAAGTGGCCAGTCTATTCCTCCAGCATCCATCCAGTTAGTCCTCAAAGTCTGCTGACCTTCCCTCTACAAGGGTTTTGGATTATCCTCTCCTCTCCATTCTCATTCTGTATCCTAATTGAGGTTCTCTTCATCTCTTCCCTGAAGTAAGTCCGTAGCTCCTTCATTAATCTTCCTCTTTATGGCCTCTCTGACTCTTATCAAACTCTTTAAATTCTACCAGAGGAATCTTTCTAAAACATAGATCACTACATTGCTGGAAAATCTTTCAACAATCTACCCTCCTCCCTCCAAACTTGGAATAGTATCTTCAATGCCCATAGCTTGGCATAAAATAGGCCCTTAAAACATACAGAGCTATAGCTTGTACTCAAAGCTCTTCAAAACCTGGGTTCAGCCCAACTTTCCAGTTTCACCTTCAGTCTCTGTGTGCATCAACTTCAGTGGCACCAAAAAGCCCTGCACAAGCCCAGACTCTACTTCCTGCATTTCCCTCACTAATTAGGCCATTTATAACCCTCTCTCTTTCTTTTGCCAACGCTCTGCCTCTGTATTATATACTCATTCTTTTCCCCCCTTTTTCTTTTCTACCCAACAAGAAAATCCCACTCCAGCCACTGAGTAACTGCCTTATATTTTTCTAAGACTCTCTCCGGCCATGTTAGCAGGTCTACCTGAGCTCAGATTGAGGTCCTTTTGAGTTCTGACCTGTGTTCTTCTTTGGGGTGTTATGACATTCCCTACAATCATGGGGTCAACCAAATGCCCCAGGAACTTTGAGGCTTGAGCCTATGGGGTCATCCGAGGGTGAGGGCTTCCAAGATCATTGCTCCAATGTCAATGGGTCCTTCCCAGTAATGTTCTGACTAACTGATTAATAGATATGTTTACATCATACTATCCCTGATAGGTTTAAACCATACTAATCCAAGGACAGACATTTCTTATACAAATGGGACCATTCTTCTTGCTCAGCCTCTTGTCCCTTGTCTACCCTCCCTGCTGGTGGAGATGTGTGGAAGGCAAAGGTGCAGGCAACATTGAAAGAGATCACATTCAAGGAACACAATGGTCAAAGTCTAATTGGTTCAAGAGAAGGCACGGTGGGAAGACACATTACTCTACATGAGCACTGTAGAATTCCAACCTGTAAGTTTAACATGATCAGGAAACAAGTTATTCTTCACATTTTATTACATACTCCAGGCAAAACTTACATTTGTGGTTGTCATCAATGAAGCACAGAAACAACTTTCGAGAGAACTATTGGAAGCCAGTATTCAGGGGCAGCACGGTGGATGACGAGGTGACATAAGTAATGTTGCAACCAGCATTAGAGTAATGGTACTAGGGAACAGCAGAAGCCAGAAGATCCATATTGTTTCAATCTATACAGGATCTGGAGAGTCATGGCAGTATAAGGAGTAACAGTACTGTTGTCTTTTTCTCATGGGGCAGTTGTGATTTTAGTCAGAAATAGTAAATCTTAAAATTAAAAAGTAAAACAAATAGAAGGTTCCTGTACCTGAACAGGAAGAAGTGGTGCCCGGACACTCAAAGATTTGTACATAGATTGATTGCACAAGAAAAAATGGCTAAGTTTTTCTTCTCCACCCATTTTTCTAAATCTTCGAAGATTGGCCCTTGAATTTTGTAATACTATTGAAATGATTGTATTGAAAGATTTTTTTTTTTTTTTGCCTGGGGTCCTGCATACCTTAGGGGCCACTCTGTTGGCCACATACTGTGCCAAGAAACTTATATGCACGACCTATTTTCACATTCAGAACAACTCGATGAGGCAGTTCTTATTATGTAGAAAATAAAATGCAGAGAAGTTAAGTCACTTGCCCATGCACACAGTTAGTAAATGGCTGAATTGAGATTCTAACTCAGGTCAACCTGATTCTGACATACGTATCAACCTTAGAAAACCTAGGACAAACCCACCCAACCCAAATTGTACTCCTTGGATTTAGGATTGCCCTTATGCTTGTCATGGGGATTATTATCAATGATAACAGTCACTATTATCATCATCATCACTATTGCTAATAAAATATTTGTTGAATATTAGCTATGTGCCAGGCACCGTTCTAAGCATTTAATGTGCATTATTCATTAACTAATTTTAATAACCAAACTAGGTTCATATCAATAATATTCTCATTGTATAAATCGAGAAACTGAGGCCCAGAGTGGTTAGGTAACTTGCTCAAGGTTACTCAGCTATCAATAGTAAAGCAGAAAACTCAAATAAGGCTCTCTGTCTCTGGAGCCCAAGCAAATCAGGACCAAATATTCTGGTTTGGTTCTTTCCACCCATACTTCTGAACTGAATTGGTACTTACCAGACACAAAGCATTACTGGAATCGATCTGTGATTTTACTCTGGTCTGGTATTCTCGACATTTGTTTTTACAGGCCTTGGCATAATCTGAGGGCTTAACATGGCCAGTGCAATGGCACCTCTGGTTCTTGTAGATACAGCCCCACTGGAAAGACTCATATAGTCCAAAGTGTGAGCTTTGCAGCTAGTGGAGATGGGGTCACAGGGACGGAGCTACAGCTTGAATCGTCAGTGACTGTGAACACTCAAAGGGGAATGCATTTTAATTAGAGAATATGAGATCACTCATTCATAAGGAAATCATGCGTGTGAGCATACATATGTGTATGTAAATATATATGTGTTCATCCTGTTTCTTTCATACCAATTTTTCTCTTATTACAGTACTTCCACTTCTGTGTGTGAAGAGGGAATTTTATAACTGAAGGTGTATATTTAACCATCACGCAGACATAAGGACTATATCAAATATCATGCTCAGCATAGATACCTTGGCTTAGATGCAAATACAGCACAATGCCAAATATCTGGCCCAAAATTGATAACGTCAGTCAACTAAGTAAGCATGTGAACTATTTTGAAAAACTCAGATAATTGACTAAAAATTCCAATTTTCATTCAGATGCCTACCACTACGTTCCTTATCATTTGATGTTTTTCTCTCACTACTTAGAGCAACAAACATTTTACTCCTTCGAACACTTAGCAATAACATACCTACAAAAAAGCTGACATAAAATGGCTTAGAGATTTATAAGTAATAATTTTGGGGTTTTTTACATTTTCATTCAAAGCAAAAATTCTGATTCTTTTTATCCCATCAATTCCTTGTTTTGTTGCAAGATTTCATTCATCATTTACAAATGGTGGAAAATCTCTTTAGCCCACTCTATATTTCATCTCAGGTGCCTGAACTCTGCATTTTGATTTCTAAATGGACAGATAGATGTACTGTAATGAGAGCACAAAGAAACAGGTTTATACCTTGGTACATTATGGCACTGGGTTCAAAGCAAAGCTGGAAGCCTTTGTTTCTGACTCATGCAGATAAACTCCAGCATTTTCTAGGACCATAACAATGCAGAATATGAAGGAGGAAAAAAAGAGAAAGATGCAAGAAAGAGAAAGAACGAAAACGAATTAAAACAAAGCAAAACTCTTGAGATGGCTTAGGCTGCAGGGTATTTTCCCAGAGTTCTGTCCAAGAATAATCTAGTAAAAATGTGGACAGAGAACCACCGACCCCTGCTTTCCCCCGAACATATGCAGCTCTGATCAGTCTGGTATTTCAAGAAAAACAAGGTCCTGAACCCGAGTCCTCAGACACATAACAAAGCGCACTTCACAGCTGTGATGCACAGCGACGATCGGCTCGGAGGCCTGAGTGGGTCCCAAGACAATGCCTCCTTTATCACCCAGAGGACAAATATCTAGACAGCAATATTTTCTGCTTGAATGCTTCAAGCAGCTCGCGCAACTCCTGACTGAAAAGGAAAACTGAGCTCAGAGTGTTTGCTGAGTGATTATTTTAATTTACTACTTGATGTAAATCTAAATGAACTGACACCCAGCTCAAGATGGACAGAAAACAATCATCGCGGAGGCTGGGGGGCTGCGGGAAGAAAGGGGGGCGCAGGAGAGGGACCGATGTACTCTAGCATGTGAGGTTTAGGGCCGGTTTAGCCAACTTTCGCGATGGCGGTGTAATAGAGGGGCAGCCTCCGCATCCCATTTCCTCCTCTCAATTACCATAATAAGTTCGCTAATTTTGTGCTGTTTATTTATCAGGCGAGGATAACAAAGGAAGCCGAGGAAGTCTGCTCTGGAGGCACCATGACAAAGCACCAGACAGAAAGCAGTCACGTGTGGGGAGATGAACAGAGACGCGGCTTCTCAAGCACCTGATTATTTTTTCTCAGTATTTAGAAGCAAAAATTATCCTTAAGAAAAACAACAGCAAGCACGACAACACAAGCTATACAGATGAGAAAATGGGGTAAGATGGGGATTGAGGAAAACTGAAGGGCAACTTGACAACTAAGTTTTAATTCCTTAGACAAGCTATCTTTCCTTCATGTCAATTACTTATCCAAACTTAGTGGTAGAGAGAAAAGATTTTTTTTTAAAGAACTTTTTGGGTAGGTTCCCTCTTACCCATTTCACATGTGGCCCTAGATTCTTAAAGCGGAAAGTTCTTTAGATACAGTGAATATTTCTGAGAAATTAGATAGCAAAATCATAGCTGTTTCTGGTTGAGATGAACATCAGCTTTCTTTGTGGTGCTTGTAAGATATTATACAAAGCATCATTTCTCTCTCTTTCTCTCTCTCTCTCTAGCTCATGAAACACTGCACTAAACAGTCACAGGACCAAGATATAGATTCTTATTTCCAGGTTTGTCTCTTATGTCTAAAAAAGACTTTCTTTTTAGCCATGTCTGCCTAGCATCCCCTCCAGAAAAGTAGCAATCTTTGCTAATGAGCATAATCCTCGTTATTTGTAGCACTGTTATAAATGGCACAGGGTATGCATATAAATCCTCATACATGATTCTGAAAATATGTCCAATAGAGGAAAAATACATCACCCCTTGTTTTCTACAGTCACAATATGGAACCAAATTATGGCTCCTATCTTTTTTACTGGTCCTTACCAACTAGTTTGAGTGGTTTATTTGTATAGATTTGGACATGCGTATATTAATATTAAACATGTATTATAAACTATGTATAGTTTTTTTATCTTTATTTAGTGAATGCAACATAGGTATATACACAACTGTTGGGTACAATTGAAAACTATCCATTTCCTATGGATCTGAGTCACTTCTTTTCTAACTAGAAGCCCTAGAGTTCTGGGTAATGACCTTGGACACTACCACAGGGTGAGTAAGGAGAAGCCAGCAGTATGGGTCTTCCACCTGTACTTTTATCTTTTTTATATGTTGGGGTTGTTGAAATTTTTAATAAGATTTTATTTCAGGGGGAGGTGATGCAGTGTTTGCTTTTAAAAAGATTTTTTAAACAGGGAAGAGGAAGGGTTTTCTTGAAAACCATTGCTCTAGGTTGTCCTTAAAAGACTCTGTGAAAAGTAATGGAAAAAACACAGTCACCTGTCCAGATGCTGTCACTACAGGATGCCTAATGCCTTGTGGACTAGACACATATCAGTATCGTTTACGTCGTCAAGCTAAAACATTTCCAACACTGCCTGTTCCTTCTTTGTGACCATCTCTGTTTGTATATTTAGGTATATACATGTGGCGTGGTTTCTACAAAGCAGTAGAATTCTTTTGCATCCTCCTCCATGTTTCTTTTAATGCCTTTCTGGTGATAGGTCAGTTGTACATTATTTTGTATACAGTATCTTAAGTAGGAGCTGGTAGGTGAAGGGTGCACTTAGAGGTTAAGGATACAGAGATATTAGGACAGAATCTCACAACTCAAGTCGTGGGCGTTAGTTTGATTGATACTTGTTTGTTTTCTTCGGAAAACATAGTAAGGTGGGTGAATTATGTCAAATAGATTAAGACTGGGTATGTAAGTCCTTTTTGTGATCCAAAAATGTCATAAATGGTCCTCTGCCTCATTTTTGGGGGGATTCTCATTTTACAAACCAAAACTGAAGCGCCTCGTTGTCAGTAAGTTTGAAGCATACCTCTGACTACAGTATCACATCACATTTGCCTGTGATATACACAACTTGCAAAATCTAGCTGCCAATTCTTAGCACATTTCTTTTCTAAAAAACTAATTGATGCTTAGACCTCAAAGCAGTTTTTTGTAGAAGGAGTATGTTTTTCTTCTGCTTTTTTAGTGCATGAAAAAGTTGACTCACAACCCAGTCTTTTTTAATACCTCTAACAGTGTCATGAAGAAGACATTATTCTCTTAACTTACAGTTTTATGTGACTGTGACTTATACACAAGGAACGGCAGAAAGAGAAAAGAGCTGATTTGATTGGATAATACAAGAGATTGTATTTGATTGAATAATCAAAATAGGAATTTTCTTCTAGGTTATCATTCCTCACTCACATGAACTTGGACAAGCCCAAGCAGGGACTTTAATAGGCTTTCAAAATAACTCTTTCATAATACAGTAGACCATACAATACTGTTTAGATTATTTTATTTCCATAATGAACCCTCATTAAGTGTATTTATCTAATGATATGACAGAACTGAAGGGAAAGGGAATATAGAAAAATATGTGCATGTGTTAAACATTAGGCTTTGCATAAGATTTATAAATAAATTACATACAATTTATAGAATCATGCCATATTTATAATTGCATGTTTAAAGCAATCTTCTTATGGTAATTGTATTGTATGGCCAACTCTAAGAAGGGGGAAATTATAAATTTATATTTCTAGAGTTTAGTGAGATGTGCTGTCTTTTATAGGTAAAATTGTATTGTGTAAAATTCAGAGTAGAAAATGAAGCTTCTATTTCAGTGTGACTATATACCCCATTACTAAACATTCAGAAGGCTCAGCATAAAAAATTAAATGTTTACTACTTCTCAAAGAGGTCATTGCTTAAATTCCAAATTAATTTTCAAACAAGCCTGCTACAAAAGAATCAATAAACTTTGTATGACAAAGCAAAAGTGCCTTCCAGTTAAATAATAAACAGATCCCCCTTTGAGAAGGATGAAGGATTTCAGCTTCCTGTGCAGCCTTCCAATGCATTCTGGTTCTCGTGGTTCCTTCTGAAATTATTTCAACTTTAGAAACAAGATTAAGGCTGTAAGATACCCAAGGAACCAAAAGGACCAAACCCACTAGTCCCAAATGCATCATTTATTGTTAAGATGTTTCTTCTTGACACCTCAGACAGGAACAATTAAGTGAACTAACCTGTCATTGTGGTGAGAAAATGAAACACACTACACTTTATACGTCTAAAAATATGACCTATGTGGTATGCTGGGGGCCTGTTAATCCATACTTTCAGATGAGAAACCCGATGGTTAGGTGATATGCCCAAATAAATTCATTCATTCAACAAATATTAATGTTTAATAATTATCTTCTCTACTCCAAGCACTGTTCAAGGTGCTGAGAAAACATCTGTGAATAACATAATGTTCCTGCCCTCAAGAAGTTTACATTTTAGCTTTAGAGACAAAAAGTAAAATTATAAAGAAAAGCTATCTAAGGTACAGAAAAACAATAAAAGGCATAAGAATAGAGAGAGTAATAAGGGACTATATTTTAAATACATAGTCAGGGACATTTTCCATAAGGAGGAGATACTTGAGCAAAGATCTGGATAAAGTGAGGGATTGTGTAAAGATGTCACCATAAAGCATTTTGTATAGTGTAGAGGCTCTGAGTTGGGAATAAAGCTGGTAGGCTTGAGGACAGCAAGTATAGCAAAAGAGAGTGAGAAAGGGGAAAAGAGAAGGGGGAGAGGTCAGAGAGGTAGGTGGAGGTTAGATCATATAGGTCCTTGTAGATAAAGTTCAAAGGAGAAGTCAGGATGTGCAAGATCATGCTTTGTAACAAACAATCCCCAAATCTCAGTGGCTGAAGACACCAGAGATTTCTTTCTTGTCTACCATAGTCGGGTTGGAGGCTCTCCCACATGTCAGTCTCCTCCTGGGAACCAGGGGATCAGACCAGCCACTATCAGGAACATTACTGGTCATAGTGGCAGGGGAAAAGAAATCTCTGAGAGGTCTCCTATCAGCAACTAATGTCCCAGCAAGGAAGTGACACATTACTTCCACAAACAACTCATTGGCTAGATCTAGTCAAACAGCCACATTCAGTGATGGTGGGGGTAGTGAGAAGGGACAGCTGTGGGCAAGAAGTACAATTCTACCACGTGTCCAGGAAGCAGAGAGCTATGCATATTTTGTAAACAGCATTAATGAATCCTGTGATACAAATACTGGATTTTATTCCAGTGAGATAGGAAGCCATGAGAGACAGATAAGCTGTTTTTACAGGATCATCTGGCTTTTACATGAAGAATGTATAGTTAAGGGGGCAAGAGGGAAGCAGAAAAACCAGTAATTAGATTATAGCAATAATTTAGGAGAGAGATAATAATGGCTTGGGCTAGGGTGGTAGTAGTGGCAATGGTGAGAAATGATTGGATTTAGGATGCCATATTGAGTAGAATTTTGCCTGAGTGTGTGAAAGAGCCTAGTGAAACATAATAGGAAGCGATGGAATTTGCGGACAAACTGGGCACAGTCTGCCCATACAGGCATGCCAATTCATTTTTAAACCACAGTATCAGCCAAACCAAATAAAATTTTGCAACTTCTATAGTAAAGCATACTTCCTAGTTAAATAAATCTAATTTAAATAACAACTGAGTAAATAACAGCAACCAATTCACTAGTCCTGGGTCTGAAGAATGTTTGTGATGCTTTGGCAGATACATAACACACAAATCTGTATTAACAAAGCACTCACCAGCCAGGTAAAAACTCATCTGAATCACGAAGTGACAGACTGATTTAACATCTATTCAAAACCTACTGTAGAATTTCCATCTCAACTGAATGGAATTGGATTGTGTGAATCTTGTAATTCTAGGCTCAAAACATAGGCTGCTAAGCCCTGTCCTTCACTGAATAGTGTGGTTCTACCAATATTTGGTGTGCAAAGTTTAGTGCATAACGGAATTACCTGGTACACATAAATGACAATTTCTGAGTGTCATAGATCTGGGGTGGGGCATAGGAGTCTGCATTTCCAGCAAGTGCGCTACATGGAGGTGGTCAATCTAGGGACCGCATCTTAGGAAATCATGGCTCTGCCTAATTCTTAAAACAAGTTACAAAGTTGACCTTTACTGGACACGGAAAGAGTCTATGTAGTCTTACAATTCTCACTAGGTTCTTGGACTATTCTTGCATGCGGTCACAATGCTATTATTACTCACACTTAGCAGCGAGGAAGAACGCTGCCAGGGAAGTGATCCATCAGATGCCATGGTTTCTTTCTCTCTCTTGAAGGTTATTGAGTTCTTCCAACATTTCAGGCACAGTGTTAGGTTCTAGAAACAGCATTGATCATAACAAATTTATCCCTGTCTTTGTGGAGTGTGTATTTCGGAGGGAGTTTACTTTCTAGTTCAGAGAAGTGAGATTAGCAATACTTCAGTGAATGAATAATATTCACTACTCAGGAAGAATATTTTGACTTCAGTCAAATGGTAGTCACCACAATAATGTGTGTCAGAAAACTGTAATGTCACTCAATATTTGGTTGAATTTAGAAGAGACATTTTGCGTGGATACACTTTAGATATCAGAAGGAATCCGATGGCTCCTTTAGTTTAATGCAAATAATATTTTCTTTTCTTGGTCTTCCACAAATCCTCCAGGCGACAATCTTTCCTGGAGTTCCCCACACCGCTTTCTTGGGACATATACTACATATATATGGGTCAACTCAGGGGCTAAGCAAGTAGCGTAAGTGAGTGGTATGCATCTGATAAAAAGGCACATGTATAAATGTCTTCTGTGAATGTCTACCAGGAACTGGAGTAAACAGAAGAGGATTTAGTGACATTTGATTGTTTCATGTAGGAATTTGGACACAGTATTTATAAAACTAAAGTTGTTTTTTACAGCTGAAAATCTGGAATAGTAATAAAAATTTTTCCATTTTAGACTCTCAGCTCAAAAATTTAAAAATACTATATGGGCCAAATAAAGCATATCCAGAAGCCATATTTGATCTGTGGTTCCCCAGTTTGTGGCCTCTGTCTATACACCATAAATACCGGCACTTGTCACTTAATGAATTCCTGTAGCATTCTTAATCCCAAGGAGGGGGTAAATTTCATGAAGCCAGGGTCCCTTATCACTTGCCTCATCCGGCTCAGTGTTGATCATATGGTGGGTGAGTGGAAGGTAGCGAACAGTGATCAGGGACTCAGAACCAGATTGTCTATGTTCGAATCCTTGCTACACCATTTACTAGCTATGTGACTTTGGACAATTTTCTTAATTTATTTGTGCTGTGATTTCCTTAGCTGGTAAATGGAGGTAATGTTAATTATATCTATTCCATAGGGTTGTTTTGGGGAATTAAATGAGTTCGTATTTGCAAAGCACTTAAAATAATGCCTGGAACATAGTAAGAACCACATAAGTTTTTTATGTCAATTAAATTAAAATAAATACATAAATAATATATTTGTTAAATAGAATTAAGTGATCTGGTTATACTTCCAGTTTCATTCAATGATAGTAACTCCTTTAGAAAACCAGAGTTCTTTTTTCTTATTTATATAATGAACCAGAGGCATAAATATCTGACCCAAAGAATGTCAAGAAATGTACCTAAACATAAACCTGTTCTGACGTCTTATTTTTTTATATTGCTTTTTTTAGACTCTTGTTTTTTAAAATTTTTAAAGATGTTTTGCAAGAAAACTAACAATGGTACATGAAATATTCTTTGCTTTTTAATACCAAGTCACAGGTGTATATGCTTCTAAACAGCTGATGAACATCTGGGCCACTTAGTGAACTGGTTTTTAAATTTTCCCATTATTTATTCATTATGTGCTAACCCATTAAACCATTTAGTGATTCCTCATAAATTAAAACAAACTGATTAATTGCATCAAATGTTCTAATAAAATATTTTTTAGTGCAGAGGATTTCTCTGCTCTTTCACATTGGAGTCACACTGGTATACAGCCTACATGTAGATTTTCTGTATTTAGGGAATTGGATACTGACACATAGTTTAAGATGCGCTTCTTATCTTAAAGAATGACTCCTATTCATTTCTATCACTTTCAGAAAATTGATTTTCACCAATGTTATATAAAGAAAAGGAGTATTTCTGCACTCAGGCACTGTGCTAAGAAGAACTGCAGTAACAGTTATTTTATTTAATCCTCACAATATCCCCATTTCCCCCAATTTTACAACTGAGGAAACAGATTTAAAAATGTTAGATAATGGAAAATCTGCCCAATTTCACAAAGCTAGACAGCGCCACAAATGAGATTTGAACCCAACTCTACCTGTGTGTGGCCAGAGGAGAAATGTTTTGGAACCTGTTCAACTCCATAAATTGTGTTTTTCGGCTGATATAAGTCAGTAGAGGGTGACATCAAGCCTCAACTCAATCAGTCAAAAATATTTATTGAGCAGCTGGTACATGCCAGGCACTATTCACCCTCTGACTCTTTGTTAGCTGTTTCTAGACAGCTGAAGTTGAGAGCTTTTTAGTTAGTAACATACGCTGGACATTGCTTCTATAGAGAGAGCAGTGGTTCTCAAGGTGTGGTTTCTGGACCAACAGTATCAGCAACATTTGTGAACTTGTTGCCAATACAGACTTTGGACCCCACCCCAAACCTGCTGAATTGGAAACTCTGGGGGTGAGGCCTAGCAATCTGCATCTTAACAGGCCTTGAAGGTGATTCTGATGCATGCTTAAGTTTGAGAAGCTCTCATAGGGAGGCGGAGAACCCCTTCTAAGAATGATAGAGGTTTGTAAAGTAAGAGAACGGTCCCTACACATGAGACCTTTAAAATCTTAGGTGTGAACTCCTGTAGAGACCACCGCATTAGCAAAGGAACTGCTAACTGAGAGAAATGAGAAAACTCGTAAAGACTCGATCCCCTGAGGCCAAGTGGTCCTCTCTGAAAATAGCAGAGTTGAATGCATACGTACAAAATGGAGCAGTCCTACCAGGTGCACTATGTGATATCTTATTGGAAAGCTTCTGGCTATGGGCACATCTCAGACGTAATCCTGTTCTAATCTGAAAACCATACATGCCCTGTCCCTTCCCAGCCTCCCCTTCTCTACTCACAAAATATTCATCTCAGAAAGCTGTCGCCTCCTCAGCCAAGTCTACCTGTGTAGCTGCTTCGATTTATTCTTTTTTGCATTGATTTCTCCCTTTCCCCTTACTCTTCCTGAATCATGAGGCCAAACCCTTCAAACGATTCAGAAGTAGGCTTTGCCAATTTCTTGGAGTAATGCAAAGCAGTCATCAGTTCTCTGAGCCTCTGAGGCCTCATCTATTGAATGGGTGGATTTCCTTCCTGATCCCTTCCACCTCTAAATTCTTCTGATTCCCAGGATCTATGACACCCAGACAAACAGTGAGCTTATATGAACTAGGGGACTCTGGTTGATGTCATCAGTTTAGACACTGTCTTGACCAGTGGCAGAATCCACAGGGCTTGTGGGTACCCAAGGAGTCTGCTATGTCAGTGCTCTAAACCTAAGCCAGATTCATCCCATATATTTTCATGGTCATTGAGCTTGGGACGATCATTCCAACAGGGAAAAAAGAGAAGAGCAAGAGGACCTGAAATGACTTTTTATTTGTGCAGATTCTTATTTTGCTCTTCCATGTTTTTATTTCTACTCCAAACATGAAGAATACTGTTTATTTGCATGTTTGGAGCAGACTGCTACCTTTAAAACATTAATTGCAGCTTTTCTAGAGGAAAGAGGATGGTCAAGATGAACCACAGTGGTGCCTTGCAGCCTTAAGATGCCTGTGTTTAAAGCTTTATTTGGAATGTGGCACATTATAATTGACAGACTTGACAAGCATTCTGGTTTCATGGGCTGCATGTCAGGATTCCTGCCCTATATTTCCATATCACCGAGCACTTCCAGTATGTCCTTGAACTAATTTAAAATCTCCCTGGGTTTCAGGTTCCCCATCCTCGTCGAAGGCCTCACATCATTTGCCATGTCCTTGCAGGTTGTTCCCAAGCATGCAGTATGTTGTCCTACGGCCTTTAGAGAGTTCTTATCTCTTTATCCACAATGTTGATATCTATTTGCTTATCATTGAGAGAGAGCAACTCATATTGTATTTCTCACTCCCCAAAATAACATATGAATTGCATCAATCAGTGAAAAAAATTGACAGCTGCTGTTTTAGTACCATAAACTCAGTCCGATTAGATGATTTTTTTCAGTTTTTCAACTCTGTTTTTTCTATTATATAGGTTAGACAGCAGCTTAAAGTTTCTTAAGACTTTTAAAGCCAGTATTTAAGGCTTTGAGGTTCTCTCTTTCCCCTCAAATTCTGTGAGTTTTAATTAATTCCCTGACGGGGAGGGAGGTACAGAACATCTGATAGTATCAATTCCAATGTCTCCAACTGGCTTGTGGCATAAAGAATACCTTTAATAATGACTGTTATATTTTAAAAACAAATTTATTTCACGTATGGCAGTAAGACAAAACACAGGGCTCCTTTGACTGTAGGTATAAGAAGCAAAATTGATAAAGAGAATCAAAGTGTGCCAGGTTGTTTTAAGTAGCTATTAAAAAGACAATGTCTGAATTCAGAAAAGGGTAGATTCTTTTTTTCAGCCAGGGCTTTAGAAAAGAACAACTGGCACATGTAATCTTATCCACATTAATTTTTACTGCCCTGGTCAAAGAGCCCCACCAGCCTGAAACTTGTGAAGAACTTTCTTTCTTTATTTGGCTTGATCATAGAGGAATTAGTTCCCTTGGTGAACCAACGTGAAAAGAAGCTAGTTTGGGGAAATAAGCAACGTTCATAGGAAAGAGGAAGTTTGAGGCAAACATATGGTTAGAAATGCTCTAGTCGATTTCAGATCAAGCTGAGAGAGTTGAGATCTGTTGGTTCAGGGATCCAGTTCACTGCACATTCCTACTGTGCCTGACTACTAATTGCATCCTATGTTTGTCAATCAAATATTTGCAATTAACAAAAATATTCCCCTAAGAGACGTATAACAGAGCTGGCAAAGGATCCGGTGCTTTGCTAAATAGAGCTAGCTGCACACAGAAAATTTTTTAAAATGTGGTATTAAAAATATTCTGCTGATGATGACACCTCCAGACACTCCCAGTCAAAACATTAACAAGCAGAATAGGTGGCATGGGGGCTTTTCAAAGGGATTTTGTTCAAAGAACAGAAACTTTGATCTCAGTGTCTCTGACCCCTCCTCCACCTCTGATTCTTCAATCTACAAGTACATATAGTGGTTTAATTTAACTCTGTGCATAATTTGCCTAAGGATAAAAGTTGATCTAGATTTTTTTAACTCCAATTTTACAGATGCTCTACTTTCTCGCTTCCCCTCCTCCCCACACACAGATTTCAAGAGGGAAGGCTGAAGAGGAAGATGACTGGAATATTAAGAACTGTGAGATAGTCTGAGGAAACTCTAATTTGTAAATTGGTAGAAACATCAGTAATTTGTTGGGAATTGAAGACCTTCTGTATTCAAGAGTGACGCTTGGCGGCTGTGCACTGGTGTTTTATAAATCAATGTTACTTCTGAAGGTGGTGTTTGAATGTTTGTGTCGTTGGGGTTTGTCTCCAACATAGTTCTGTGATAAGAAATGTTCAAACAAAACAAACACGAGCCCTTCCCTCTCCTTTAGGATAAAGTCCAAACATAATTCCACAACGGGGATATGACATTCAAATCAACTACGGAACTTCCATAATTACATAAAACCCCTCGACCACAGAACTGCTATTGAATTGGAGAAGCTTTGCAATATTCCCCAAGACAGGACCGTGTGGCTGTCAGATTAACAGAAGTCAAGAGAGGTGAGACAACGCTCGCCACTGCAAAAAGCGTTTCGAGCATAATGACCAGAATATGCATGCCTGTTTAGGAAATTAAGGTGAATCCAAGGTGACTTAGGGTCACATGAGGAGTCACAACGGTCACTAACTGGAAAAGTGAGCATTAAAAATTAGTCATTTGCTTTAAATAAATTCATCTCAATCATTATTAGTTACCATATAGGCTTAATCAGAAATAATTGCTTGAGTGAATTTTTCAGTATTATCAGGTTATTATCTGGCTCCGAGCCTCTGTGGTTCTGTGCTGTGATTCTGGTTGCTGTATAAGAAAAGAGAGTTGAAGCCGAGCCACTCTTTGATTGTTGCCAATTCTCTTTAGATACAGCCCACTTGCACAGTTATGACTAGTGCAAGCCATGAAGAATGAAGTGTTTAGTTCAAATATGTTAACTCATTTCATAGGTAAAACCAGATACATGATCAACGGACAGAAAAAATGAAGTGTTATTGTCATTCTCATCTTATTTACCCAAAGAACTATTGCTGTTGTAATGATTATGACAGAAACAGACCATATCAGGGGTTCTAAAACCTCAGATCCAGGGGCTGGCCCAGTGGCACAGTGGTTAAGTGCACACGTTCCACTTCTGCAGCCTGGGGTTTGCCAGTTCGGATCCCAGGTTCGGACATAACACCCCTTGGCAAGCCATGCTGTGGTAAGCGTCCCACATATAAAAAGTATAGGAAGATGGGCATGGATATTAGCTCAGGGCCAGTCTTCCTCAGCAAAAAGAGGAAGATTGGCAGCAGATGTTAGCTCAGGGCTAATCTTCCTCAAAAAGAAAAAATAAAAATTAAAAAGAAAATAAAAACTCAGATCCAAACAAATGATGAGGCTAAATGCCTCTGGCACTCTGGTCCAGTGGTTTCTGAACATTATGTATCATATCCTCCATCATTAAAATATTTTTGAACACATACTACCAATATATCTACAATTGTACTAATAAATTAGATACATTATAAAGCATTAGCAAAACACAAAATTTTAAGGGAGAGGATAAAAAGTAATTAGAAATCAATGCTATCTCTCCGAACTCCATCTTCTGTGTACCTTCAGATCAGTACACTCCATTCTCGACAGCGGAGAGGCAGATGAACTTGCAATTGTTCCTGAGTGGTCTGGGTCTCGGCTGAACTGGAACAGAGGAGTAAGCGGAAAACTCTTGTTTGCCATCACAGAACACCAGCGCTAAGCTGAGGATTAAGTGGGAAAATGGTTGCACTTAGATTTGCAAAACCGCATAGACAACACTGTTGGTTCATTTTAATTCCATCTGCACAGAAGCACAGAAGCTCAGAGCCCACTAATAACCAGATGAAAACTGAAACGTTCTCAAACAATTCTTTTTGCTTAAGCCCAGTGCCATCTAATAATGGTTGAGATTGATTTTTTTTTTTAAGCCAAATGACCAATTTGCTCAACACCCTCGGTCTGGGGGAGAAGGAGGGCGATGCAGATGAGTATGTGTGTAAAAATTCCCAGGAGAATCTTAGTGGAGGGCAGAGAAAGGAAAATCAACTTGACTTTGGCAGAGAATCCTGACCCTGCCATTTACAAGTTGTGTGACTCTGAGGCTCAAGTTTGAGCTGACCAGGTACAAGTCACATAGCCCTTTTCCTTCTCTACTACTTCTCTGGAAAACAGGGATGATAAAGTTTCTTTTGCAGTCATTGAGAGCATTAGGAATAACTTTTATAGAGTGACTAACACAGTGTTTTGTAGCAGCTGCTCAAAAAATGGTGGCCACTCCTGTTATAAATCTGGAGGAGACGATAAATCTTAAGCTTTGCCGAGAATATCCATTCGGTTTTCAAGCAGAACAAATAATTTTGGCAATCACGAGAACATTTTTCTTTTAGAATTCAAAGTCTTTTCATTTCCATTATCATATTTAATCCTCACAATGAATTTAAAAGATAGATAGGACAAATATAATTATCCCCATTGTAAAGATACAAGAGAGGTTGATAAATCATGGTCATCCAGTGGTAGAGCTGAGAATCGAATTCAGGACTTCTGAGTTCTGGACCAGAGGTGGGAAGGAAGCAGACGTATTTGGTACATATTACTTTCTATTGAATAACTCAACCAGATAGCCTGTGTGAGTATATATATATATATATATATATATATATATATATATATGTAGGTCTAAAGGGTTTTTTTTTCATCTCTGAGTTACTCTAGCTCAGTCTTTCCTCTATCTCCCTTCTCTCCATTGTCCAGCAGTTTCTTTGGTAATAAAATAAATATCACAACATGATGAATTTAAAAAATGAAAAAGCATCTATTACATTTGTTCTTCTCCATCAGAACTATGCTTTGACCATTATATTGAGAGACAACAACCAATAAATGTGTGTCTCTTCTGTTAAGATGTTTTTGTTTGTTTTCCTTCTCTCAACTTGAAAGTTGAATGATGTCAGTATAGTTTACCAAAAACAAAGGAAGGAAAAAGAAAATAAAAACAAACCAGAAACAAGTTTCATATCCACCAACAACACCCTTGACTCTCCCATCTAACAAATTATGCTGCAATCCCTGCACTGCACTTAAGAAATATTGACTCTCTTCCTTGCTGTTTTTAGACCAGACAGAAAGCCTGCTGTATGTTATCTTGATTTTGGTGATTTCGATGTCTGCACTGGATTGAATAGTGGTCCCTAAAACTCACATCCACCAGAACCTCAGACTGTGACCTTGTTTGGAAATAGGGTCTTTGCAGATGTGATTACTTAGATTAAAATGAGATCATACTGGATTAGAGTGGGCCATAAATCTCATATGACTGGTCTCCTTATAGGAAGAGGAGAGGACACCCAGATCCAGAGACACACACAGAGGGAAGATGGACGTGTGAAGAGTGAAGATGGAGGCAGAAATTGCAGTGCTGCGGCTACAAGGCAAGGAATGCCAAGGATTTCTGGCAACCACTAGAATCTAGGAAGACACAAAGAAGGATTCTTCCCTAGAGCCTTTGGCGGGAGCATAGTCCTGCTGACTCCTTGATTTAGGACTTCTGGTTTCTAGAACTGTGAGAGTATAAACTCCCTTTGTTTTGGCCACCTAGTTTGTGGTAATCTGTTATTGCAGCTCTAGGTAACTAATACAGTGTCCAAATGTATCACAGTTATGGAAATAAATTGTGAGTACACACTTTGTGTCATTTCTTAGTGGTTATTTTAACTCTTTAAAGTAACTGTTGTCATGCAGTTTGATGAGAACTACATTAATGGGCATCAAGAGTTAGGGCTATTTCTATTTCTGCTTTCATGGAAATAATATGAACTATCCTGGAGGAACTTGAATTGATTGATTCCCTTCCTCCAAAAAATCCAATATTAATTAATTAATTCCATCTTTGTTTCACAATGAGAGATTATGAACATCAGCTTTCAAAAGTAACTACAAGCTTTGGATTTTAGATTTGTGTGCTATTACCTTGGGTACAATATTTGAGATATAATTTATGGTTCAGCCTAGTTGGCCAAATGTTAACCCGCACCCACAAATCCCAAAGAACTCTTAGTATGAAAAACTGATTTAGGTCCTTGCTAGAATTTCTCCACCTACACATCATAATTTTGAACCCAGTCCTGACCAAGTCACCTTTCCAGATTGTACCACCCTTATAATTTCTTAAACAGATGCTTTTGTAATATCCATAACCTCCTCCACACTTTTGAGTACAAATGCCTGAAGTTAAGGAGGAGAATCTGAAGCTATCTTCTGCTGGTTTCAAGATATATAGAGACATAGATGTATATTTTTTAAAGTAAGCCGTCTTCCGTAGAACAGATGCTGGAAGTCTTCCTGCCTCCAACACTCTTCCGGTAGCATTTCAGCACATGGTGAAGTCTCTTTCCTGACGTCCCTTTCTAACATGGGGATAACTTCTTGTGTGAGATGCTTGGATTGTGTGATTTTGCTTTCTTGGCTCTTAAGTTGTTTGCTCGGAGGCCGGTTCCACATATTTTAAGTGCATGGTCCTTAGAATTTGCTGAGGGTCCTCTCCAGCCCACCATAGACACAATATTACCCAAGATTAGGCAGAAAGTGGAAAGAGTTAACATAGCTATCAAATTTTGAGTGTTTACTCTTTGCCAGACACTGGACTAAGCTCTCCACATAGTTATCTCATTTATTTCTCACCTCCAAGCTAGGCATTATCATCCCCTTTATAGATGAGACAACTGAGGCTCAGAGAGGGGAAGTGACTTGGCCAGAAGTAGCTCACAGCTAATAAGTGGCTAAAGCAGAATTAGAACCTGGCTCTTTCTAAAACTCCTGAGCTTTAATTTTCTCTATGTGGCTTCTCAAGTCTAGGCATTAAAGCTCTGAAGGTGACAAATGGATTATAAAAAAAAATTCTAAATAGTCAAAAATTAAAATACCATATACAAATATTACATAGGTGAGAAGTTGGATAGTATGACATATTTTTAAGTTTTCAACCAGAAATTTAAATTTTTTATCTAATTAAAATATTAGGTAATAGGGCCTGGCCCTGTGGCTGAGTGGTTAAAGTTCCACACGCTCTGCTTCAGTGGCCCGGGTTTGCAGGTTAATATCCCAGGCGTAGACCTACTCATTCACCAGCCGTGTGGTAGAGGTGTCCCACATACAAAAAAATAGGGGAAGATTGGCACAGATGTTAGCTCAAGGCTAATCTTCCTCAAGCAAAAAAAAAAAAAAGAGGAGGATTGGCACTGGATATTAGCTCAGGGCAAATCTTCCTCAGGAAAAAAAATTAGATAATAGTTTCAAATTTGCCAGTTTGACTTTGTCAAATTTTTTCAGTTTTCATCACCTATTGAAACCAATCACAGATTTGGAGATAATCTCTGAGACCTTTGAAGATCTAAAATTCTATGATTCCACATGCGGGCAGTTGGAAATTTATGGTTATTCTTCTTTCTTGGACAGGCATTGTTACTAGATCTTACACAACTTTCAGTGTTATACACTAGGTTACTTTCTGGATCAAGAGCTTGATGCCTCAGGGATCATAAACATGACCACTTATACAACATTTAATCATAATTTATATTCTGTACAATATGAATCTTTCTCAATAATATTGAAATTAAGTGAAAAGGGCAATGCCAAGTCAGATTTTATGCATTTTATTTCAGTCGTTTAGTTAGGCTGAGAAGGTAGTTCTGCATAATGAAGGCAGAGGGATCCTTGGAAAACCTTTGGGTAAGAGCTGCCTGACGCCAGGACCCAGACTGAGATAGAGGTAGACAGGTCAGGCTGAGCCTGGGAAGACCATGGCTCAGAAAGATAGTCCAGTGTGCTGATGCTCATTTGGAAATTCACTGACCAAGAGACACCAGTGCTCGCCAATAGCCATGTTGGCCAGAAGAAACACTCTGAAAGTATTTGGCAGCATGTGATGCAGGTGGGTCAGGTGCTTTTAAGTCCAGGATGATTTTAAAGGCAAAAATAAGCAAAGAGTCTTCTTAAAAAGCTTTAGATCTACTAAGAATCCTATCCGAAGAATCCTATGCTGAGGCCTCTGCAGAGTAAGAGTCCTAGGCCGTGCTCTTGGCATGATCTATCAGTCAGCCCTGGTTGCAATAACACTGCGTAACATCGACAAGACCTTAGTGGCATACAATGATATTTACTTAGTCATCATCTGTAGGACCTGGACAAGGCATGGCTGATCTTACTGCATTCACTCACGAATCTGCAGAGATGTGCGGATCAGCTGGGTAGTTCTGCTGATCCTGGCTGAGCTTCCTTACATGTCCAGGGGAAGGCCGGCTGTTGACTGATCTAGGATCACCTCAGCCTGGATGCCTGTTCCATATGTCTCTCATCCTCCAGCAGAATGACCCAGACATGTTCTCCTGCTGAAGACAGAGGGCAAGAATGATCAAGTCCAACGTCAAGGAGCTTTTCCCCTGTGTTTTCTTCAGGAGTTTTATGGCTTCTGGTCACACATTTAAGTCTTTAATCCATTTTTAGTTCATTTTTGTGAGTGGTGTAAGACAGGAGTCCAGTTTCTTTCTTTTTCATGTGGATATCCAATGTTCCCAGCATCATTTATTGAAGAGATCATCCTTTCCCCAGTGTGTATTATTGGAGCTCTTGTAAAAAAATTAGTTGACTGTAGGGGCCGGCCCCACAGCCAAGTGGTTAAGTTTGTGCGCTCTGCTTTGGTGGCCCGGGGTTTCACTGCTTCGGATTCTTGGCACAGACATGGCACCACTCGTCAGGCCATGCTGAGGCAGCATCCCACATAACACAGCCAGAGGCACTCACAACTAGAATATACATCTACTGAGGGGCTTTGGGGAGAAGAAGAAGGAAAAAATAAAAAGATTGGCAACATTTGGAAAAAAAATTAGTTGACTGTATATGCTTGGGTTTGTTTCTGAGCTCTGTATTCTGTTCCAGTGGTCTGTGTGCCTATTTTTATGCCAGTACCATACTGTTTTGATTATGATAGCTTTGTAGTATAGTTTGAAATCAGAAAGTGAGATGCCTCCAGCTTTGTTCTTCCTTCTCAAAATTACTTTGGCTAGTCATCATCTTTTGAGATTCCTTACAAATTTTAGGATAGTTTTTCTATTTCTGTAAAAATGTCCTTGGGACTTTGATGGGGTTGCATTGAATCTGTCGATCATTTTGGGTAGTATGGACATTTTCATAATATTAATTCTTCCCATCAAAGAACAAGGAACATTTTTCCATTTATTTTTGTCTTCTTCGATTGTTTTGATCAATGTCTTATAGTATTCAGCGTACAGGTCTTTTACCTCCTTGGTTAAATTTTGATTTTTTGCATAGGACAGCAAAAGCTAAAACAAACAAATGGAACTATATCAAACTAAAGAGCTTCTGCATAGCAAAGGAAACAATCAATACATTGAAAAGGCAACCCAGAGAATGGGAGAAAATATTTGCAAATCATATGTCTGACAAGGAGTTAATATCCAAAATATATAAATAACTCATACAATTCAGTAGCAAAAAAGCAAATACTACAATTTAAAAATGGGCAAAGAACCTAAAGAGATATTTTTCCAAAGAAGATAAACAAATGGACAATAGGTATGTGAAAAGGTCTTCAACACCACTAATCATCAGGGAAATGCAAATCAAAACCACAATGAGATATCACCTTACACCTGTTAGGATGGCTATCATCAAAAAGATAAGAAATAACATGTGTTGATGAGGATGTAGAGAAAAGGGAACCCTGGTGCACTGCAGGTGGGAATGTAAATTGGTGTAGTTATTATGGAAGACAGTATGGTGGTTCCTCAAAAAATTAAAAATAGAACAGCCATATGATCCAGTAATTCCACTTCTAGGTATATATCCAAAGGAAATGAGAACAGGATATTGAAGAGATATCTACACTTTCATGTTCATTGCAACATTCCTCTCAATATGTATATAAATATACATATATAAGAGAATGTTATTAAGCCAAAAAAAAAGAAAATCCTGCCATTTGTGACAACATGGATGAGCCTGGGGGGCATTATGCTAAGTATATTAAGTTAGACAGAGAAAGACAAATACTGTGTGGTATCACTTATATGTGGACTTTAAAAAAAAAAAAAGCCTATTTTCATAGAAACAAATATAGAATGGTGGTTTTCAGGAGCCGGGGGAGGAAGAAATGGGAGATGCAGGTCAAAGGGTTCAAACTTTCAGTTTTGAAAAGAATAAGCTCTGAGGATCTAATGTACAGCATGGGGACTATAGTTAATAATGTGGTATTGTACACTTGAAGTTGCTGACAGATCTTAAGCATTCTCACCACATACACACAAAAGAGGTAACTGTGAGGTGATGGATGCGTTAATTATCTTGATCTTGCTAATCAGTCCATAATGCATATATATATTAAATCATAGCTTTGTATACTTTAAGTATATGCAATTATTTTTGTCAGTTATTCCCAAATAAAGTTGAAAAAGAAAAAGAATGGAGCATGCCCAATCTCACAAGCTTTCTTAAGCCTCTATTTGTGCCATATTTGTGATTATCCCTTTGGCCAAATAAGTCATATGGCTGGGTTCAGTTAGAGTGACAGACCGGAGTCTACTCCAAGGGTATGTGGAAGAGTCATGGACACAGGCGGGGTCCATACTGGGGCAATTAATCAACCACTGGGGATTTTGCCACACACAGGCAATGGAGCACAATAAGGATCTTGGTCTCAGTTTTACTCATTTTATAATCTCAGCCCCTGTAATGTAGGCTCAATAAATGAATGAATGAATGAGAAACAGCTCTGCTCTGAAGTAAGCTGGGCTATCTTGCTACTTTTTAGAGAAAAAGTCTGTTTACTTTTGTCTATAAACACGGGGAAGAATAACCATGTTCTATTACAAAGCAGATTTTTTTTCTTTTAGAAAATTCCCTACTCTTAATAAAACAACACAATTCCTGGGCACTGTTTATGTTAGAGTAAGATGGAAACACCCCAAACAAAACAGTACAAGAATATTCAGGGGAAGAGAACAGATCAAATTATGCCGAATCCAGCTTCTAGCCTGGGCCTGAGGCTGCACCAGCTTTGCTGTGCCCCTGTCAGGCAATTATATGGGACTCGTAACACAGCTTCAGTTCTACGCTCATTTTCATAATAAACCTCTGGTTTCACTTTCTCTAGCACTGTTGTCTCTAAGATTTACCATTTGAGAATAACAAATACTAAATAGAACAAGTATTTCTGCTTAGTTCAAGCTCAGCTCCTCAGCTCACATTTTCATGGTTCTATCTGGGTGTCTATAGCTTCCCACCTAAAATCTATATTTCTTTCCAACAGTAGTTATAGCATCTGTCTGGCTCTAGCCTAATCCTCTATTTCTTAGCAGCACGGAAGGACGATGGGAATAGAAGCAGTCTGTAAATTCGGCTGGAAATGTGTCTCTCAGTATGTTGCCTCTGTAGAAACAAAAACCGTATTTTGAGCCTGCTACAAAACCCAGTTATGCTGGTTTGAAGAAAAGCCACAAAGGTGCGTTCAACTTGGAGACACATGTGATGGAGCTAATGAAAGAAATATGAAGTATTGACCCTTAAAAAAAGTATTACTATGTTAGAGTCTTTCCAAGAATTAGGTAGCTTCGGTCACGCTAAGCGAACTAAGAGTGACTCTGAGAGTTTCAGCACCAGGGAATAGCTGGCGACTCCTCTGCCCTGCCAAGTTGTGCTTTAAGTTTTGATCCTTGGGAGCCAGCAGTAGTGTGTGACAAATAGCAATTAATGGCTTCACTCTGGGCCTCCTAGCCTGCCCATGGGCTCTGATGCCGCCCACTGAGCTACTTTGGAGGCAAATGATGCATTTTTAAATAGCACATTAATATTAAAAAGAGTTCGGTGAGCTGATCAAGGACAAAGCCATTCATTCCATCATAGGAATTTAAGCCTCATGTCACTTCCTCATGTGTGTCAGACGGGCCTGGCCTCTTAAAAGAGATTCCACCCATACGCATGGAAATTCACACATGTGGTAATATTGAATGGTGACAATGCCTTGAGAACACAGACAGGTGTCTGGCAGTGGGTGACCAATATAGGAAAGAATATCCATGGAAAAGAAAACATTTCCTTGCTTCAATAAATATATTAGTGCTTTTCTTCAGTGACCATTTTGCCATCATAAACAAGTCTCCTGTGGTTGAATTTCACTGTTCCTTTTCTCCTGGGAAAGTAGAGAAAAAAGACTGTGCATTTTCCTCAACCTGCCTCCCATCTTCCCTTACTATCTTCTCAGTATTCAGTTCTTCCTTAACCATGCTTCAGAAGCGGAGTGGGCTCTAGCTTAGATCTTGCTCTTTGGCATCTTGGATACAACCCCTCAAAATCTGTAAAATGTCCCTAATGCCCCTGAGTCAGGTGGCACTGGCCTATCACAAGAATGGTGGCTTTCTCCCAGCAAAAAGTATATCTCACTTCTCTGTGTTTGTTGATGGAATAAATATGAAAAAGGAAGTTAAAAGTAAAATGTGAAAGGAATTTTTGTTTTTAAATGTAAAAGTCTTGTACATTTAAAAACTTGTATGCAAATTAGATATTAATCTGATAGCTCTTACTAGATATCTTCTCTCCACTACTTCAGGGAATGTGGGAAGGAAAGGCAAGTAAGACAAAAGCTGATAGATAGAAAGGGAGGCTGTCACATGTGTTGTTCTCCAGAAGCTGATCTTGAATGGAAGTTTGGGTGTAAGGTGTTTATTAGGGATCAAGACCTATGGAAGAAGGGGGAGGAAGCAGGATTCTGTGAGAAAAAAGTATGTTATGCAGGCCCAGGGAGTCTGTGGTCCCCCAGAGAGAGTTCTGGAGGGAAACGTGACTGTCAGTGTCCCCTTCTTTGGTCAAAATTGTCAGGCCTTCATGCCGTCATCTCACTCAGTCACCAATGTGAGCTGCCACGAGAGGGGCAGGCCATCCAATGGGTGGTCTTATCAACTGAGGAGACCCTGAAGGAGCCCACAGCTAGAGTCAGTCTGCTCATGACACTCCACAGTGATCAGCAAGTCATTCCTTGGCAGCTCATCTCCATGTCAGCACAGGTCCCAGTGACTAAGCCTAAACAGCCAAGCTTGTAGAGTGAGTGCCACAGAACCAGGAGCTAAAGATGGCTATGTTGGTAGACAAAACGGTTTCACTAGTTCTCCAGAAAGCAAACAGCACCATCAACCATGAGGTCTTAAAGAAAAAACTCTGTTGCGTACTTTTCTTCTGAATCTCAAAAGAAAATAGCAGTAAAGGCTGGGCTGGGGGTGGGAGGCCATACTCACAACCCAGCCCAAATCTAAGTAGAGTTGCTTTCGCCTAAAAGCAAAACAAAAGAATTTAAAGTGTCTTGAAGCTGGGATTGAATTTGTTCATCACAAAATTGGAAGCCACGATCTCTCAGCCATGAATTCATAAGTAATGATGGACATGAATGATGCTAGGTTAAGGAATCTGCCTGTTCTCTTTGAGAGCTGTGGGAAAGAACCTCTCATACATTGTGTGTACTTAATGCGGAATTGAACTTTTCATATCAGAATACATATATATATTATATATATATATATATGTCTGCATATGAGTGTTGTATATTGTACACATTTCATCAGATATTATGCCAGTTGGATTCTAATTAATAGCCAAATTGCAAAAGTACTATTTTAAAATGTTTTCTCAAAAGTAATATTACTGGGCATGACTGAAAAGCCATTTGCTCTCTTTCTTTTCTGTGTTTTGAGAAGCCATTTTCTAATATCTCACCCTCGGAGTTACTTGGTGCTATGTCCATGACAGTCAATCCCCATGGAATTATCACATATCTCTAAACAGAAACAGAAACTGGTCAGCATGCTCATTTTGAGATCTCAAGAACTTAACATTCAAAACCTCCTGACTATCCAGATGTAGGCATCAATATTTATTGCATCTGCTGTTAAACTAAATTTCACCATCAATTCTATAAGCAGTAATTCAGCTTTCAGGAGACCACGGGATGATCTGGTGAGCTTTGAGCATTCATAACGAGGGTTAAATAGCCTTCCTAGGTAGCATTAGCATCTATGGAGTGTCGATGAGGCATCAGCTGTGTGCTAGGGATGTTAATCATCACAGTAATTCCATAAAGTTCGTGTTTGTAATGAAAGTGTTCGGTAAGCACTGTCCCAGCTCAGGAGTCTGAAGCTGGATTAAATCTATACCCTAGCTCACACACACATATTCCAAGAAAGACTTCATGAATTTCCACCACACATTGCATTTATAGATATTCCGGAACATTTGCAGAATGCATGCTCAGCATATCTGGAAAGGATTAAGGAGAGTTTTAGTTGTCATCTGGGTCCTGTGACTGCTAGGCACTAGCTTGGCAACTTTGGGGCTTCAGCAGCTTTGACTGGAGGATCTGCTGGCTCAGGCCTCAGATAATGGGATGCTGGAACTTGCCTAGGCCCATTTGTTTATTCGCAACGTTAGAGTCTTCTGATATATATACGGAACCTCCAACAGTTAAGGGAAAGTTTGGGTTCTAAGTCTCTGTTGTAGGCTGAATAGCGTCCCTCCATCCCCTCAAATTCATAGGTTGAAGACTCAACCCCAGAGCCTCAGAATGTGACTGTGTTTGGAGACAAGGTCTTTGAAGAGATGACTAAGTTAAAATGAGGCCATTAGGGTAGAAGCCCTAGTTGCAGTGTGACTGGTGTCCTTATAAGAAGAGGAAGAGACATGAGGGACCTGCACAGAGAGAAGAAAGACCATGTCAGGGAAGAGTGAGAAGGCAGCTACCTGCAAGTCAAGGAGAGAGGCCTCAGAAGAAACCAACCCTGCCAACACCTTAATCTTGTACTTCTAGTCTCCAGAACTGTGAGAAAATAAATTTCTGTTGTTTAAGCCACCCAGTCTGTGGTATTTTGTTATGGCAGCCCTAAAAAGACTAATACTATCTCATTCCCTGGGGGTGATATTATACAGATGAGGCGTTTCAGTGAAAGCCAACTTCAGATCAAATAAATATTTATCAGCATCCTGGCACAATAATAGTCATTCAGTGTGTGCTGTAAACTCAAGATTATGGGCTCCTTTAAATGGTTGCCTGAAAGGAGCATATCTCATCTACATCTAGTGTAGATGGCTACACTATTGGTTGGCAGAATCCAGCTAAATATCTAGTTGGAGTCAGGCAAACACAAATCCTCCAGTCACAGGCTGCTGTATGGACTGCTTTGGAACCCGAAGCTTAGGATCCCCTTACAATGGGAGAAGACCTTAGAGCTGGGTAGATTTTCATACACTGCTCATGAAAGGGTGAAAGTACTGTAGAGTATTTCTAGCTAATTCATATATTTTCAAACTACTTATATTAATTATCATAAAACATTATAACATCTATTATGCTAACTGGCTGTATCTCTGGGTTGCTGAAAGATAAAGTTACTGACGTAGCCATTTCTAGACATGAGTTTCTGATTTGAATATTTCAAATGCTAACTCAGCATCTGACTTTGGTATTCAGATGTTAACCAATAGTCCTTAGGGTGTAGAATAAAACTGACAGATCTGTACATATCAAATATCATATACTTTATGATGAAACATTCTATTTTATTTATTTAATATTTTCAGTTTTTTAAAAATTGGCATAGGTTCAGATTTATAGAAAAGTTACAAGACTAATGCAAAAAGTTCCTAGATACCCATACCCTTCATTCAATGAGATTCATTCTTTCATCTCTGTCTCTCTCTCTTTCTCTCTCTCTCTCCACCCCCTGAAATACTTCATAGTGTATTTTCTAAAGACAAGACATTGTCTGCATAACCGCAGTTATAATAAGAATCAAAATCAGGAAAGCAACATTAACAAATAATGATTCCTAATTTTGTCATTCCTTAATTGTTAGTTGGCTTTCTTCTGCAAGGGAGAGTTTTCCCTCTCTCCCTTTATGCCTATATCATCATCAACTCAGGAATTCTTACTTTATCTAATAAGTTACTTATTGGATACTATCCTTATTTATTTTGATGTTCAAATTGTCCCGGAGCTGGCCAGTGGAAGTCCCCTTTAAACTAAATCCTGTGTTCTTTTAACATGTCCTCATCATTCTTTTAGAACTTCCTTTCTTTTTTGTATAAGATATTCCAGACTTATCTCGTGTAAACAAACACACACAAACACACACACGTACATGCATTTATAAATCTATAGTTTACGGTATGTTAAACTAAATTGCAAACAGTAAAAAGGGCCACTTGCCTGGGGCACTCAAGGCAAGTCCTTAACTGCTTTTCTAAGCCCCAATAACTCCCAAACAGCCCCTTCTCAGTGTGCTACCATCATATCACTTTTATCCTTACAGACAAAAAGCTATTGTTTCTATTTATCTTTTCTTTATAAACCTTGTAGTATCATAAGTGCCGCAATATTAACAGAAGGAAAACTGGCCCCGCTTTAATTGAGGGCAGTACCAGTTAGTCCTCAGAAGTTCCTTTGAAGTGGTTGGGGTGATGGGAAGGAAGTGGTCATTTCCTCCCAAATGTTACCAAATGTCAGAGTCCACCTAATACAACAGATGAAAGGTGAGAAGAGCAGTTGCAGTTAGTTTTCCGTAGTAAAACAAATTAAACATTCACCTTCAGATGTTGTTATCTGATACATGTTCTCATCTCATTTTACAGATGGTGACGTGGAGAGGCGAACTAACTTGTTCAAAACTCCTCTGCAAGTTAGTACCGTATCTTAGAGTCAAACTCGGGGCATTGATCCTCTAGCCCAGCAACGCTCAACATGTGATCAATTTTGGAGATTCCCAAGACCTGTTTAGAGGGTCTATCGGATCAAAACTATTTTAACAATAGTATAAGATGTTTCTTGCCCTTTCACTCTCATTTTCTAACAATTTCACAGTGGAATTTTCCATAGCTTACATGAGGAGTGACGATGATGGCATCACTCTGATGATTAATAGAATGTGCACTCAAATATTCCAGAATTTCCTAACAGAATAGTTTTAGGGAATAAATATGTGAGTTTTATGGAGAGATATTCCATGTTCATGGATAATAAGACTCAATATTTTAAAGATGTCAATTTGTTTCAACTTGATCTATAGATCCAATGCAATCACAAGCAAAATCCCAGCAAGTTATTTTGTGGATATCAACAAGTTGATTCTCAAGTTAATTTGGAGGGCAAAGGAGCCAGAATAGCTAACACAGGATTGAAGGAGAAGAACAAAGTTGGAGGCCTGACACTATCTGACTTCAAGCCTGGCCCAGTGGCCTAGTAGTTAAAGTTTCACGCACTCTGCTTCAGTGGCCTGGGTTCACAGGTTCGGATCCCTGGAGTGGACCAACCTCACTCACCAACCACACTGTGGAGGTGTACCACATGCAAAAAAATAGAGGAAGATTGGCACAGATGTTAGCTCAGGGCAAATCTTCCTCAGCAAAAACAAAAGAAAGAAAAGAATTACTATAAAGCTACAGTAATCAAGATAATGTGAAAGAATAAACAAGTAGATTAATGAATCAGAAGAGAGGGCTCAGAAATAGACTTTGCCAATGGATCTTTGAGAAAGGATCAAAGTCAATATAATGGAGCAAAGATAATCTTTTCAACAAATGGTACTAGAACAACTGGAAATCCACATGCAAGAAAATGAATCTAGACACAGACCTTACACCCTTCACAAAAATTAACTCAAAATTGATCACGGACACAAATGTAAAATACAAAACTGTAAAATTCCAAGAAGATAACATAGGAGAAAACCTTGATAACCTTGGGTATGGCAACAACTTTTTAGATACACCAAAGGCATAATAAGCTGGACTTCATTAATTTAATGACTTCTGCTCTGCAAAAGACAGTATCAAGAGACTGAGAAGAAAAGCCACAGACTGGGAGAAAATATTCGCAAAAGACACGTCTGATAAAGAACTGTTATCCAAAATATACAAAGAACTCCTAAAAATCAACAACTTGGTTTAAAAAATGGCTCAAAAACCTTAACAGACAACTCACCAAAGGAGACGTGCAGACAGCACATAAGCATATGAAAGATGTTCCACATAATATATCATCGTGGAAATGCAAATTAAAGCAACAATGAGATATCACTGCTCATCTATTAGAATGACCCAAATCAGGAACACACACACACCAAATGCTGGCGAGGATGTGGTGCAACTGGAACTGTCACTCATTGCTGGTTGGGATGCAAACTGTACAGCTGCTTTAGCAGACTATTTGGTGGTATTTTACAAAATTGAATATATTCTTACCGTGTGATCTAGCAATTGTGCTTCTTGGTATTTACCAAAGGAATTTAAAAACTTATACTTACACAAAAATCTGCACACAAATGTTTATAGCAGCTCCATTCATAATTGATGAAAGTTGGAAGCAACCAAGATGTCCTTAAGTAAGTAAGTGGATACATAATGGGATATTACAGACAATAGAATATTATTCGGCACTAAAAAACTATTTGAGATATCAAGCCATGAAAAGATACCTTAGATGCGTATTAATAAGTGAAGGAAGCTAATCTGAAAAGGCTACATCCTGTATGATTCCAACAATATGACATTCTGGAAAAGGTAAACTATAGGGACAGTGCAAGGATCAGTGGTTGCCAGGGCCTGTGAGGGAGAGGGGGAGGGCTGAACAGGTGGAGCATGAGAATCTTCAATATACAGTTGTCTAAACCCATAGAATGTACACCACCAAGAGTGAGCCCTAAGATAAACTACGGACTTTGGTGATTTTGATGTGTCAATATAATTCATTATGAATTATGAATTATAATATAATTCATTAATTGTGACAAAGATTAATTATAACAAAGATACTATTCGGATGGAGGTTGCTTATAATTGGGGAGTCTATGCATGTGTGAAGGCAGTGGGCATATGGGAAATCTGTACCTTCCTCTTAATTTCGGTGTGAACCTAAAACTGTTCTGAAAAAAATAAAGTTTTTAAAAAAGATGAGAGTTTTCAGAGATTCAGGGGTTTTTTTCTCATTATTTCTATGATGCTCTTACTAGCTATCTTTGTTTATACCAGCTATAGCATTTGTGAACCTTAATATAATCCAATATACAATTATTTTGAAATCCAAAAATTAATTTTCTTTGGAAATCTCTCTTTCTTTTTTGGAAAACACAACAAGAAATTCATTTACTTTGTGATCTATATGCTTAAATTCCTCTATTCTACTTACTGATAAACATCAAGAGATATATAGATATAGATATATACATATGCCTACACACACACATATATGCGATATATGTAAATCACACTAACAAAAGTTCTGTGAGGTCCTCACTAATTTGCAAGATTGTAAAGGAGTCCTGAGACCAAAAAGTTTAACAACCGCTGCTCCAGGCAGTGTCTTTTTAGGACACAAACACCACGCTTATTTCCAACTTAATATTTTCATTCCTTTATCTCTGCCAAAATCGTAAAGCTCCCTTTGACTTAGAATTAAATTGTTCTGGAATAAATATTATTCTGGGGAAAAAATCAAGGGGAAAGTACAATATCTAAAGGTGGCATCAACAAAATAAAAGGACTAGTTAAACTAGTAACTAATCTATTAGTAATAGATTATGTTAAGTCTCTTGTTTCAAGCTGCTGGTCCTCCCTTCCTTATGCGGAGGGCAGGAAAGCATCCTTACCAACAGGATCCCACGCTAAGGGAAAGGGTAATCCAGCTCTCGATATGTCCTCACCTGTTTTGCCAAGAGGCAAATGAGCCTCCCTTACTCCCGTTGTGTGATCAAATGGTGCTGATAAGCCAAGATACTCTGCAGGTGTTTCAACAAAGCAGCAGCATTCATAAGATGGCAATGCAAGGTGTTAGGAGGCAGCTAAATGGCCAACTGCATGCAGTGTAACTGTTTGATAATGAGCAGAAGAGAATAGGTTTTGCCTTCAGCCAAACTTTGTGAATCTTAGCTTTGGGACCAATATCCTGAAACATCCTGTCACAGCTGGCCTATTCTCTAGGAAAAGGAATGCCCATGGAAGCTCACTGAATTTTAGACTGTAAAGAGTCCAACACTAACCCATTTAGATGAGTTAAGTATAAATGAAGTAGACAGATCAGATTAACTTTCCTTTCACCTGTCTCTGAATAAGCACCTCTCTCCCTTTCTTTCTTTCCCTCTCTCTCTCCCTCCCTCTCCATCTCCCTGTCTCTCTCTCTCATTGTATGTTAAGGGAATATGTACTTGGCCAAAAATCATTTCCCAAGTGCCAAACCTTTGCACATATTTTCAGATGTGTACTAAAGACAAAACACAGTGGGTCTAGCTCAGCTGGGTCTGCTAGCACCATAGCTGTGAAGCAAACACACCACCAGTAGCCTTCCAGTTTTCCAAATAACAGGGTGATTTTGTGTTTTCTGCATTTCTTCCCATTCCCAAGCATTCAATAAATAGAACAGTTCTCCTTACTTGCCCATTTCTAATACCCAGCCCTGGCTTCCAACACTCCTAATGAGTTGGAGCACAAACAGCAGAGTGGCTACAGAATTCCTAGGAAACACTGGATTCAAAATGACCTGAACTACCAGCTCATGCCAGCTTGAACATGAAGCCAGAGTGATTCAGTTCCATCTCACATCCCTCCCCCTCAACCTCCAGACCTTTCTTGTGTCCTGGACTGTCTTTACTTCTCAAACAAACTACATCCATATAATGATCTGCCTGGAGATATGGGGAGGGGCAAGAAGGGTTTGTGAGGGGAAATGGTTGATGGATCAGACAAAAGTGGGCTAAAGTCCATCCTTTCAACAAATACAGTGCATTTTCACCCAATGCTTCTATTTTAAGTTTGCTCTATTTGTGAAACACAGAAAGAGTTCAATTAGTTTCCCTCTGCAGTCCTCTCAGGCCCTGCCTCCAGCGTTTAAGTTGGGAAGGTGTTCATATTTGGTGAGAGTGGAGCCAGAGTCTCCACTAAGTTCCAGGAAGTTAACGTCCTGCTATATTTAGAGTGAAAGATCTGTGACTGGTAATGCCCCAACTTGGTTCATAGTTATTCCATCCCTCTCTTGCTTAGGCATTGTTCAAGCCCCATCTAAGCCAAACCATATCTTTTAGAAATCCTTACAAGCTTCACCTGAGCTTGGCATTTCAGGGTTGGGTAATTTCAGTTGTCACCTGACCAGTAGCTCATAAATATACAAGCAATGACTCTGGGCTCCTGATGGAGTACAGACTTAGAAGCTGAGTATTTTTAAAGGCCCTATATATTAGTTATCAACATCTTTTGTCAAAGGGCAGCGGTGGGATGGGGACGCTTATTTTTACCTTCAAACATCAACTTATCTTTATCAACGCTAGAAACATCTTGTCATTTCTCATTTCTTGATGAACTAAAGGAATAGCAAATGAGTATACCACATTTGTTAGGGTAAAATCTTTAGTAGTAGCATTAGAAATAGAATAGTAGGAGTAGTAATAATAGCATTAAAAGTGATAATTGGCAGATGCTATTGAGAAACTACGAAAAACTATTACCGAGTCCACTCCTCTAGCTACTGTCCTTTCTGAAGGTGAAAGAGCCAAGCATTTCTCTTTCCCAGGCTCCCTGAAACAAGGGGCTGTATACCATTCTTTTGGCCAATGACTTCTGAAGAAAGTTTTCTGGGGAGTTAGAAAGCCCCTAGAGAAGCTCTTCTTCCTTCATATCAAAGGACAATGAACAATGAGGCCCATGTGGACATATGTAAGGTGATGAATCTGAAACTAGACTTTTGGTGGTGAACAAGATGCAGTCTTCCCAAGAGCTGAAATATAATGATGTACACCTGAAATCTACACAACGTTATAAACCAATGTGACTTCAATAAAGTAATTTCAAAAAGAAAAACAGGACAAAACAAAACAAACAATGAGGGCCATGTGAAACTTTCTCCTTCCCGCTGCCTTAAATGCTAACATCCAGGCCAGAAGTGAAGTGGCTATATTATGACCATGAAAGAAAAGTCAAGAAAATGACAGCAGAGACAAACCTAACCTTGTCAAGACAGAAAAACAACACCAGTCACCACATAGCTCTGCATTCCTTGTTGCGTCAGAAGAGCAAACCTCAGTTTGTTTCATCCCCTGGCTCTCCTCAAGCTTAGCTGTGTCCGTGATATGGGGACTGAAGGTATGTACTTTGCAGAGGTTACTGTGGAGATTTTTCTTTTGAAGTCTGTGAATCACGTCATAAACTATAAAATTCTACACAAACGTAAGAATTGCATTGTTTGGGGGAGGATAGTAGGTTGGATCTTCCATGTTTTTTTCAACCCTATTCATAAGTGTTCATCGCGTGTCTAATATTCATTGAGTAATCCTCTAGATTGTGACAGTGCACAAAGGATCCAGTCCTTAAGGATTTTACTATTTATTAAGTGACTCCTTCATGAAATCACCTAATTCCTGATGTAACACCAGAGAATAAAACAAAGAATTATTAAACTCTTAATTGCTAAATTACAAGATACTGAGTGTTAGTTCTACCCAAATTTGAATAATAATCTATAAGTGCTTACTATGTTCCAAGCATTATTCTAAATATTTTACAAGAACTAAATAATTTAAACGTAGGATAACTCTATGAATAATATATTACCTTGCACATTTTACTCATGGTAAAATTGAGGCGCGAGGGGTTTACATGTGTTGACCAAATTCACGCATGGTAAGTGGCAGAGGCTGGATTGAATCCAGGTCCACTGCTCTCCTGGAAAGATCAAAATGTCAGATTACTTATTTGTAACCCGGCTCCATGGCTTACCCAGTTTTGTGACCCTGGGCACAGCATTTATAAACCTGTTTCCTCATCTTTAACATGAGGATAATAGCTACCTAATTGGGTTGTTTCAAAGATTAAGTCAATAATGTATGTGAAGCACCTTGTGAAGTAACTGGCACATAACAGAGCATCGTAAGTGGTTTCTGTTACTGGACTGGGGGATGGACCGGAAACCTCAGCACCCTTTCCAGCAGAGCCAAGGAAGGGACGCCATCCCTCCTGAATGTGTTGTAGATCTTGAAATTTAAGTTTGTCCCCCAATATAACCAAATGTTTTCAGAAAAATTATTTCTAGGTTATTGTTTCAAAATTGGCAAGAAAAATGTATTCTAACTTTTTATGAGACAGCTTTTTTTGAAAAAAAATCAATACTTATCTCAGTGTGAGTGATTGTTAGGACACCCAGTGAGGAAACGAGTCACAGCTCACACAGGTAGAGGGACTAAAGGGAATGGGAGTTATAATTCCTTCATTTGACAAATTTTACTGAGTACACACCATGTGCCACATTTGTTCTAGATGCTGCCATCCCCAGCCCCCACCCCTACTACAGAATTTATTAAAGTGCTAGTTTATCAAGGTGCTCCCTGTAAGACTATAGAGAGTCCTGCTGCATGTGGGTGCATCATTGTTCTCCTAAAGCAGAGAATGCTGGTGTGTGTTTGTGTGTGTCTGTGTAGGGGAGTGGTAGATTTCATTAATTGACTTCTTTATATGAGATAACTATTCATCCCATAAAACCCTGAGAGAAAGAGACAAGATGAACAGATTTGATAAAAGGAATGAATTTCTGAATGGAGGCCTAAGGTGTTTCTCAAGCACAGGTAGAGATGGGTCATAGTATTAGGTCACTCAGAACATCTATAGGGAATCAGAAGGAGAGCATCTTCCACAGGAAAGATCCTAAGAACGACAAGGACAGCTACTAAAGGGGCATTGAGAGCATTTTAATAGACTACCTGCCTCATAATTTAACTATGGGCTATCAATCTGGAGAGTGAGGTTGGAGGATGACCCCATACTATCCCATCAAGAAGACAAATTTCCTTGCACCACCATGGCAAGACATTCTCCTGCTGAAGGGTAGCGTGGAACCAACCCTTGCTCACAGAGGGATATAAAAAGAGTGGCCGGAGCCGATGCAAATTGTTCTCATTTGTGTTCAATCAATTCACATCTTCTGCCTTCCTGTGGCTAATGGGACAGGTCACTGTTAGAGCTTTCTTCTCTTAATCTTCACATTGGGGAACCTTTAATTATTTATATAGTAATCAACTCTGAATGGAGAGCAACTCCACTTAATAAATGAACAGGGATTAAAATGAGCCTTATGGCAACAAGTCATAGTGCAAATTTAATAGAGGCCAACATTGGGTTCTCCACCTCCACCACCAGGAAGAGAAAAGTTGCTACATACTGTAATTAATTGGGGCCTCTTTTCCTTTGAGGCCTCCCTCCTTCCCGTGTGAGCCCATACCTGTCTCCTGGTCTAGCCTTTGACTTGGGGGACAAATTCCTCAGCTGTTCCTTTTGCCTACACTAAAGCTCTTTCCGCCCTCTTTGGTTTTGCCACCCAATCACACTCTTTGATTCAGGTTATGCATTTAACTACGTTTGATGCCAATGCTCTAGCCTGTTTAGAATTTTTTATCCTGAATCTGTCAATAAATGTATAGACAAACCTTGCAACCTGGTGCCACCCACACAAATGGAATATGCATTCCATTTTTCAGCAACATAGAAACCTTTAATAGAAATGTTGGGGAGACAGGAGCAAGAACACAGTGTATTGGCACTGAACATGACATTGCCAGTTGGTATCAATGTATTTACCAAAACACTATGATTAGTCAACAAGAAATGAGCCTACCTAACTGTAAAATCATTTTTTACTCACTTCTTTTTCTTTTCCCCATAGAATATTGCCAGAGATTTTGACAAATCTAGATTTAGACAAATC
Source organism: Equus asinus (assembly GCF_041296235.1). Lineage (NCBI taxonomy): Eukaryota > Metazoa > Chordata > Mammalia > Perissodactyla > Equidae > Equus > Equus asinus. The sequence continues at coordinate 52,846,842 of NC_091795.1, forward strand.
TTTTCCTCTGATTCATGTATCAAAGCAGCCATGTAACATTTGTTTATTAAGCACCTACCACGTATCAGAACCTCTTCTACAACACAAGACTAACAAAAGCTGTAAGACCTAGTGGTATAGTAACACCATCAGAAATTAAAATGTGCCTCATCTGTCATCACTTGTTTTGGTATACCTGTGACGGCTTCAGTGCTCATGGCTCTTTTTTCTATTGTTCACAAGATGGAAACAATTAATTCTGAAACTTCTAAGAAATGGATATGAACATTACTAACACGTAATTTTCAGAATGCACATTTTCTATTTTTTGGTTCTTAAAACATTTGTCTATTTGCTATTTTCTTGTACTATTCCCATTTTTATAAGATTCTCTAAAGAGTACTGACATTCACAATCATTTTACGTGTTTTTTCTGTATGTTGCCATATAGTTAACTCAAAACCAGAGACCTAAGAAACTTAATGTGTGGCCTATGCTAACATTGTGACTCTACAGATATACCACTTTTATCAATGCCACAGCACTCCTAAAAATGTGTGGCATAGACTTCTTAATACCCACTGCATCAATCTCAAATTTTGTTGGCTGACTTACAAGACCTTCCAGAAACTGGTTTATTCTTACTTGCCCAAATTATCCCTGCTATTTCTCAATCTTCACTTCCCATTTAGTTAGGATGGCTCTCACTGTCCGTTTTTACTTCTATGCCTCTTCTTACACTATTTTCTGACACTGAAATGTACCCAAACTCATTTTTCTCTCTATTTAAATAAGAACTCTTTAAAATTTTTCTCCTACATGAAGCTATCACCTTCTATTAACATCCCACACTGATCTATGCCTTCCAATACCAATTAGTCACTCACTGTGTGGTTCAACAATTTTCTAATTGTTTCGTCTATGTAAGGCTTATTTTCCCAGTTACATGGTAAATGCCTTAAAATGTCTTTGTTTTGCCCCCAGTACTTGGGAGATGTTGAGTACATGTTCTGTTTGGTACAAGAGCTTAACTGATGTGCAATCAAGTACAAAATATAAGTCATGAAATATAAAGAAAATTTGAAAAAAGCAGCTTATCAGGATTCCTGAATGTTTTACAGATAACTGCATGTAGATCACACCTTCAAATATTTGACTGCAATTGTCAATTTTCACCAGGTATTTTATATCACATTTGACAGACCCATTTCCATAACCCATGGTATCTCTTTTCTCTCCTGGAATATGAAAACACTCCTTGGAACATCTAACAAACCCTTTAATTCTAAAAGTCATATCCAAGCAGGAGGATAAGTTCTATAAGCCCCAATAATTGTCTCAAAAATCAATGCATTCTTATAGTTTTTGAAATGCAAACAGGAAAGGTAATAGAAACATTTTTCACTGGGTACTCAAGACCACTGAGTTCACTGAGAAAAAATACTACACATATATATATATACATATGTAGTCTGGCATAGTATGCTTGCTCAGTGAGCTATTAATACAGAAAAGAAATTGAGCCCCCATGAATTGTGTAGATTGGAGTCTGACAGCTACAAACACATCTAGTCAAAATAATTCCAAGTTATTCAAAATGTCTCACCATGGAGGACTTGAGGTGACCTTGAATGAAAGCTCCAGGCTTGTGCTCCTTGCACAATGCTGTGTCATAGGTGATGATATGAGGTGATAGAAAAAGAACACTACATTGTGCTGGTGGTTGAAAAAAATCACTGAGTAGCTTTAGAGATGGAGTAATTTGAATTTAGATATTGCAAACCCTTAAAGGCAGACAAGTGCAGTGATAGCAATGACTGAAGCAGAAACTCCTGGAGAGTCTTAACCTTCAAATGCTTTTCCAATCTAGTTAGCTTCGTTGCTGAAGTTCTCTTACAACCTTGAGTGAGATCCCTAGGAACTTACATGTCACATCCTTAGATATAAATGGAGACATTTGTCTTTCCTAGTCAGTTGACAGGCAAGGGATTCATATTCAAATATTAGATCTAATCTCTTGATCTCTCTCAAAAATCATTCTAGTTTTTGTTTGTCTGTTTGTTTGATTGGTTGGTTCGTTGGTTGGTTGGTTGGTTGGTTGTTCAAGGAAAAGATTAGGTTGACTTTTTATGATAAACATTGACGAACTTGACCTTATGTCAAATCTTATTTGAAAGTCTTGTTTCATTTTAATACTGTCAATGCTTTCTTCCCCTCTTTCTAGTGTGTTTTACAATAGTTTCTCTAAAAATGTGTTTAATCTTCCGCCAATGGAAATTAACAGTTATTTTCTTTACATTGTATTCTCAAAATTAGATGAGGGCTCCAAATAAGAAAACACAGTGGACAAACCTAACATACATTCTCATGGCAAATGAGATTTCCTAATGCATTAACATTAAAAAGAAAACAACGGAATACAGCCAGATAGTATAATATGGGAATGTACACTCTTGTGTGGAAACTAGAGATAGATAAGTGTAGGTAGGAGATCACTAAAACCACTCACATCTAACGACATAGATTAGACTTAAGGCAGGGATATATGAGTATGCCAGTGAGTGAATGAGTGTGTGTGTGTGTGTGTGTGCGTGTGTGTGTGTGTGTGTTCTGAGATGAGAATAGAGCGGGGAAAGTGAGAAAAGAATGAAGATATATTAAGTATTCACTTAGTGCCACTTGTCACAGTTAAATACTCAATCTCGGCGCTTATAGCCACTTAGTCTATTTACCTCTCTAATCATTATGTCTTATGTAATCCAGTTTAATACTAACACTGGTATAAAAGGTTTTGTCTATATGTCAACTAACCAGTTCCAAGTTTTTTCCTTTCTTTACTCCAAAAACAGATATTTTTTGCATGTAGCAAACTCACAACTACTGTGTGAGGTATGTATTCCATCTTCCCCACTTTGAAGATGAAGAAATAAAAGCTCAGAGAGGTTGATCAATTTTCCTAAGGTGAAAACAACTAGTGAACAGTGGGGTCAAGGGTTTAACCTAATTGCTGTCAGACTAAACACCGCTCTTTCTAGTATATCGTGATGACTACAAAGGCAAATATTCAGAAAAGACAAAAAGAAAAGTAGAAAGAGAAGAAAAAATGACGGGAAAACACCCTCAAACATGAATCTCTATGGAAGAAGCAAAAACAGCGATCAGGCAGGGAGAGAGGGTTCAGATGGAAAGCACAACTGGATAGAGACATTTGTCTTAAAGTCTCAAGTAATGCTTCTTTCTTATTTCCATATAAACAAGAAGTAAAACAGGACAACTTTTCATTTAAGCAAAATCCATACAACACAATTTTAATAGAAGAATAGGGATATGCTATTTTCCTGGAAAAGAGTAATCTGGATCTGTCAACAATTTAGTTTACTTTGCCCCTATAGGCAGTCTATATTCATACACAGAGCTGTTTGCATTCATTCAGTTTTTTAAAAATCACATTAAAGGCCAGAAAATTGCTGCATTTTTGTATCTTCAGCGTGAGTTTGACTTATTTTTCCCCTTTTCACATTATTTCTTTTAGTGTCAGGAATACACTCCAACAGCCTTAAGATATGTTACCCGCATTTTTGCCCATCTAGAACCCTGCAAGATAAACTTCAGTTTGAGCCTTTCAAGTCCTTAAGGAGTTTCAAGTGATACATCAGGATTTTGTCATTATCCAGGTACAGACTTGAAAAGTACTTTTAAACACAGTCCACAAACCTCCATGAAGGCTATCATGTTAGAAATATCAAGCTCCAAAAATTAGTCTCTAAAACGAATTAGACCTACCTGGGGTCCAAAATCCTCCCTGGGGTTGATGTCAGAACCTCTACCCAAGACATGTCTAAGCTCTTTGCTGGTGTGGAGGGAAAAGCTCAGGAATTCTCCTCCCTGGATTTAATGCCCCCAGATTTAAAATGTAAGTATTAGAAGCTGAGCCCTCGAACATCTCCCTTCATTTCTTGACATCTTTATGACAATGTATGGTGCAGTACCTCACTTTGCTGCAATTACTGAACAGACAGCACTGTAGGCAATGTAAGTTGCTCCTAAGTGCAGCAATCCATTCTGAAGAGATGTACAAACATAAACTCTCGATCGTGGCAGGCTTCTAGGAAACCTGAGCATTATCTGTGAATTTCCTCGCTCTCCTTTTTAATCATTCTGTTAGCTCACCTCTAGAACCCAGTGGCCTAATTTACTAATTAATAACTATTATTACTTAGTGGAATTGAAAACTGAAATTACTACCTGCCTTAAACATAATAAAAATTGGCAATCCATTCAGAGTTTTTTGAGGGGCTGCTTCATTCATTGCATAGTCCTGGCAGCTGGGTAGATGTCATTGTCTGCTTGCTACATGGCCCTCATTTCCAGACAGGATGGAAAGGAGATGGGGGATTGTCTCTCTGACACATTCAGACTAGAAGGGAAACAGTACATATTGCAATATATTTCTGTAGGATCTTAATAGACAATATTCTTTCAGCTAATAATTACACAATTTAGAAACATCTGCCTTCTTTACTTCATTTGAGCTTGGTCCTCCTAATCCCGGCTTCTCTTTGTACCTTAGCAAGTGATTTCTAATTTCAAGTGGCTCTTCTTTTGCTATATGCTAAATGAAAAGTCCTTAAGGAGAAATGGATGATATAAGTTCATTGCCTCTTAATATACTCAGATCAGTTAGTAACCAGGTTAAATCCAGGAGAAATTAAGCAGAAATTATTATCATCAGCATTTTTTCCTTTTGCAGGTGTCCTCACAGTTTGCCCAGTCAAATCTATTTAAAGTAAAGTTCAATCTTCACACCTACCCTTGTTTTTCCTACCGTTTCCAGTAGAGGTGCCAGTATTATTTCTCATTGTCTTGATCTGGGTTTACTTTCAATTGTCATTACAATACGTTTGTATATTGACGCATATTTGTTTGTTTAATCTGGAGTCTAGTGTCTACGTATGTCAGGTATCAGCACAGATGCTGAGATTACAAACAAACAGAAATCCTATTCTTGCTCTCAAAAGCCCATTATCTAGTAGGGAAACCAAGCTATGAAGCCATATGAGAAGCACTATGAAAAAATATCGTCAAGGTGCACAAGAGACTCCTGAAGGATACAACACCCTTAAGAATAGAATTAAGGTCAAAATAGGAAGGGTTATAACTACAAATAGGAAAGACCACTGCCCCACAAACCACATAATACCGTCCAGATACTCATAAGAGCAATAGTGAAGGCAGCTCCCCTCATGGAGGTAGGAAATCATCAAAACAGCAGATGCAACAGACTAAAGAATCAGGTTTTCATGGCTGAGAGTTTGCTGAGAGTTTTTCTTCTGACTTTCTAAAGGTATTGTCCTGTATCTTAAGCTGATTGGCATTCAAATAATCAATCAATCATCTGAGGGCCCGTAATTTCTCAGCACACTGGAAAGCTATCCATAGGGGATGCTGGTCTGCTCTGTGTTTCCACTCTTGATCAGAAGTACCTACTAAAAGAACAAGCCCATTCAAAGAAGCCCTTTAAACTTGACCCATCAAAGTCTTGCTCTATATTGTGTTGAGAAAAATGCAAACTCCCATGGACGGATTACAAGTTGTTCATCTGTTTTAGTCCAATTGTACACTTTTCTTTCACTTCTAATTAAATAAATACAAAACAAAGCAAGCAGCATACTAAGAGAACAATGGTCAATCTGATGTTTTCAGTCATAGAATACCAGAAGTTAAAGTCAAGCCTTGAAAAAACTGTACTTTTCCCTTAAAGTCACTAAGATGACAATCACTGACACCACTAGATTCTAATCACTTCTTAATTTCAAATGTTAACATCACATGATATTAACCACGAAGTCAATGGCAAATTAAATTCTAGATCTCACCAGATCTAAGTACTAAACACTATTTTAGATTTGTATGTACTTTGGGGTTGTGAAATTAAGAGGAAGTGATAAAATGGGTACCACAGCAGCAGAGAGCTCTTCCCCTTCTCAAAGTTTTCTTATTCTCAAAATGTTAATTCAAAGAAATTGTTGTGAACTACTCAGTGGATTGATACCCAGGATACAGGATTTCAAAACAATGAAGATAATATAGATCAGGGGTTGGCAGACTGTAACCCGCAGGTCAAATCAGGTCATCAGCCTGTTTTTGTAAATAGTTTGATTGGAACACAGCCACATACACGTACGCATTTTCTAAGGGCCAAACAGCAGAGTGTGGTAGTTGAGATAGAAAAAATATAACTTGAAAAGCCCATAATATTTACTATCTGGTCCTTTAGGGGAAATTTTGCTGACCCCCAATATAGATCAAAATCCCATATTTGCAATACCCCAAATCTAAAGTTTTTGGAACAAGTTTGGCAGCAAAATCTGAACTAATTTGAAATCCTTTGGTAGCAATGGCACAACCTTACCTGAATTGATAGAAGGCTATTTATAGCTTTTATTGATCCCACTGGGAATATTTACATGATTCACTGCAGTAATATTGCTATATTTTATGACAAGGAGCTGTTGCAGACCCCACCAAGGGTGTTAGAACATTCAGTATACATCTCTCTAAACACAAAAATATTCTGAATCCTGAAAAAATCTGGCCCCAAGAGTTTTGGATTAGATTTAGTGGATTGAAGATCTCAAAACTCTGGGATGAAAGACCTTTTTTTAAAAAAAAAATCATTATTGAACATTATCAAGAGTATTGAGTCTATTATTAAGTGGGAATGGGAAGGTCGTGAATGCTAAATGCACCTCAACACCATAGGAATTTGCAGATGGAGACACACAGGTGGTTCGAATGGTGTGCATTTTGTATTGAACCTTGTGGGCAATCAAACTGTGCAAGAGTACATAGCAATATCATTGACATTAAAGAGAGAGCGAACTGCTAAAACAGATTTGAAATATTGCCTCTATTATTGTATAAAAGTAAAGTAGCATTCTTACTTTCAAGAGTACTGCAATATTTACTTCTACTTCTTTAAAAGCTGCACTTCTGTAAGGTTAATAATTTTATAATGGGAGGAAAAAATATTTTCACCTAAGAAACTCATGGATCTTGGGAAATGACCAAAGGATAGACTAAAATGTCTTGCATTGTAAAACTAAAATTTAATCACTTTCTAAACATGGATCTCATGTGTGTCTAGAAAGTGTTGCTTTCAAGCAACCAAAGAGTTAACATTAGCGCCTGGGTTTGTGTGTGTCCTCCTTACCACCTCTAAGACAAAAAGCTTAGCCAGCCGCACAATGATGGTGCTTTATGGCAGGTGAAAGAAGCGGACATAAAAACATAATACATCTGAATAGAAGCACAAAGTAAGTAGCAGCCTGAGTCATCAAAAAACAAAGAAGGAGAGATTTTGACACAGAATATTTTGATTCCAGAAAAATTATTTTGTAGCACCCATAGCGTGTTCAGAAGGCCCTGAGGCAAACAATGGGGTCAGAAAAGTTCAAAGGCATGGCCTCATTTTTTAGGGTGAAAAACAAAAAATCAAGTCAACATCAAGGGTTTCTTCTTCAAATGGCCAAAGCAAGTAAGATGAAACCAGGGTTAAACTCATCTTACTGGTATCCATATCTCTGTGTGTGTGATTAAGGGTGGAACAAGGCGGGATTTGGATGGCTTCAGCAGTCTTATTGACTTTGGCAAGTGGATCAACCATGTGGGAATTTGGCACTACCAGCAGACATCACACCATTCCACATGGCTTTTAACTTGGTATTGTATTCGTAGTCTTTCCAAAGAATGTCTCTTTCTTTCTAGATCTCAAAATAATTAGCAAGAAATGCAGACATATTATGAAAAATATGAATGCTCAACCTTTAAGAATACCACAAAGCCAAACTGATAAGTCATACAGAATTGACACAGGCTGCCAAATCTGGAGGTCACATTTATTTGCCCAATTATCAAAGAGGTTTCATACCACACAGAATGGACAGGAAGATTAATTTGAGGAACTGTCTGGGTATAACGTACTGTGAAAACTATGAAGTGGCCTTTGTCCCAATGCAATGGCATCAATGCTATATGGAGTTATAACCATATAACCAGTTATATTTTCCCTCAGCCGCACTCGTGTATAAAATATCTCTTAATGGCATTGGCTTGCAATGGTGTGTGTGTATGTATGGGCGTGTGCGTGCACACATATATGTGGCAAAAAATTATCAACATTAGGGCTCAGAACAATCTAGTATAGGAATAAGCAAACGTTTCCAGCAAAGAACCAGATAGTAAATATTCTAGGCTTTGCAGGCCCTATAGTCTGTAGCAGCTACTCAACTCTGACATTGTAGCAGAACCAGCCTTAGACAATATATAAATGAATGGGTGTTGCCATAATTTGCTGACCCCTAATCTAGTGCACAGAACTCTATTGAATATGGAATTGAGGTCACATTTGTGACAGAATTCAGTATTCCTGAACCTACCCTTCAGCTATCTATGCCTCCAGGGAATTAGTAATTCTAAAACCTCAGGGTTGGTACGATTATGGCACTGGTTTATGCCCCTGATATTTGCAAACCAAAAAGGATTGAAAAAGTCATAACTCTGTCTCTAGGTTTTCCACTCATGTCCTATGTGGTTCCTTTGGAATATTGCTTAACTTTCCTGTACTCCTAATCCTAGACTTACAGTGTCACCATCTGATATTAATCTCCAGAATAAAAAGTCAAAAAGACACACTGAACATCCTGGAAATTAAAGTTGAGCAGTTTTAACAAAAGGAGATCAAACCATCTTAAACATAGATTTAGAAGGACTATAAAGTCAGGACCATCTTCACAACTTGAAATGTAGGTATTAACATGTTTAGATGTACCTAAAAAATTTAGACAGATAGACAGATAGATAGACAGACAGACAGACAGATAGATAGATAGATAGATGATAGGCAATAAATATAGATGTGTGAAAGCAAACATATATTTTTCTAGTTCTCTGCTGTTTAGAATCAGATACACGTCAGTAACTGTGAGCAAGCACACGAAGAGCCCAGATCTTTTGTTCAAAGGCCATTCTCCAGGAAAGGAAACCATGACTCCTTGAAAGAGACAGATAATTCCAGGACTGAAACTAGGAGAGTACAAGATGATCCCAGGACATCTTTTGTGCTAAAAATTAAGAAAAAGCTCAAGGAATAATAAGGACTTGTCAAAAGGACATAGAAGCAACTTGAAGTGGCCACCACTGGCCAAATTGGGACAATTTAAACAACAAAACAAATAAAGGCAGTTAGAGATTATTACCCATAGAATAAAATAAGAATCATCTTATATACACTGACATGTGTTTATATACATAAGTATATAATAAGTAATTATATACACTGATATGAGTAAATGAGTAGAGATGTATTTAAAAAGACACTCATTTCAATGTGTTTTTAATAATAAAAAATAAATAAGAAAGAATCAAATCATCCATTACATCAATAGAGAAATGATAGGTAAATTCTTCTATATACAAGCTGAACCCTATGAACTTGCAATTTTAAGAGGTCTACAAATAAAAAGGTTAAATATCAAGAATTTCATAGGGTTCAATCTAGAATATGCAATGGGTTCTTTTGCATTGGTTAAATGTGTGTTTGACAAAAATGGAATAATAAGATGAACACTGCTATGTTTTATGAGAAAATCAGAACACTAAATTGCTACATAAAATAATATCAACTACGAACAAAATTCACGGAAAAGAAACTGGAAGGAAATATGCTACCTGAGGCCTCTGAGTGTTGGGATTATGGATGATTTTTATTTCCCTAGATTTGTTCTACTTTCATTAATCTGTATGGTAAACTCAGTTTTGTAATAAAAAAATAAAATAAGGAAAGATAAACAGAATCACTATTTTTAGCAAGTTATTTTCATCATCTTCTGAATATTATCTTCTTAGATAGGTGAAATATATTTTATGGGCAGAAATGTTCGTGCTAGTGTTAGCAATTATATTATTACATAATTAAGGCATGTGATTTCCCAAAGTAATTCTTCTATAGATTTCTATCAATAAAAAGGCACATATGCTAAGGACAAGGACTATTTCTATAACTCTCTCCGTAAACTAAGGGTCTGCCAATGTTTTGTTTTGATTCTATGTTAAAGAACTTGTTTATAGAAAAGCTGGCTGGAGTGAATTCATGAGAATTTTCTATGTGCTAGTTGACATCTGCATCCCTGTATTTGTATATTTATGTTCAGATTGGAGATGTTCACTGAGTAGATGTGTCATTCCATCCTTGACATATAATTATTGAGAATCTGCTATTAATAAAAAAAAGAATTTAAGTGGTTATATACTCGTATTGTTAAGGACTTGCCAGAGAGCTCACCTGGGTGTCGTTTCTGATTTCTGTTGGTTTCACTAGAATCTCTGATCATTCTACATGCAGAGCTTCATCCATCATGGTGCTCTTACCTTTTTTTTCAGCCAAATCTAAGGATTTTCTTTTCATCATACTACGCTTCAGAAATAGAAGCACCATGGTGTAATGGATTAGTGTCAAGAGAGTAACAGCATAAAACAATTCTACAAATAAGGTCGCTCCAAAGAAGTAAGAACAGTGTAATCCTTTTGCCCCCATTATCTCTCTAGCTATCATGTACATATCCAAATAGAAATGCGCTGTGTATTTGGAAGAAGTGATACGTACAAGTTAAGTTTAGATTGACTTCTACATAAGGGTGTCCTCAGAGCTGTATTAATGAAGCTTCTTTGCAAAATTGTCATACGTTATGATGCCCCTTTGCAAGAGAGTTCTTATGAGAGTTCTAATATATAAGAGAAGCTAAAATTGTCTTAGGGGAACCATCTCTCAGCTGCTTTGGGAAGGGTCTACATTCTGGATGCTCTCCACTACCATCTCATTCAGAATAATGCTTCATGAATTATTACCTCTCCACTATATCTTCAGTCTGAAACTCTCTGATGGCTCTTCATCTAGACTACAGGCTAAAACATACTCAGGTATCTCCTACTTTAAAAACAAATATAAACCTCTTCGATTTTAAGCTTTCCTCTAGCCATGGTAATCATAGCCATTCTGACAGGTGTAAGGTGACATGTTGAGTTGTATGAGTTCTTTATATATTTTAGAAATTAACCCCTTGTTGGATACATGATTTGCAGATAAAAATGTCTATATTCTTACTTCTCAGTCCTTCCTCAAACCACAATCATTACTTCAGGTCCCCAGCATTTTGTTGAAGGTACTGTATTACCAAGTCAAATTGACACTTTTTAGTCTTTAGCACAGTTATCTTTCTTCCTAAATTTTAATTTCATAAGGTTCAGCCTAAATGATCCATATCTTTATTTTTTTTTCTGCTTTATCTTCCCAAACACCCCGTACATAGTTGTATATCTTAGTTGCAGGTTCCTCTAGTTGTGGGATGTGGGACGCAGCCTCAACATGTCCTGACGAGCAGTACCCTGTCCGCCCCCAGGATCTGAACCTTGGGCCGCGACATGGGAGCGCGTGAATTTAACCACTTGGCCACGGAGCCAGCCCCTCTTTATTTGTTGATTGTCCTGTGAAAGGTAATGAAAGGACTATGAACAAAAGAGAAGACTTTCTTTAATGTCTTTGCTTTCTTATGATTTTCTTCCCGATTCCTCTCCTTTTGCAGTTCAGGTAGACACCAAATCACAAAAAAACTCGCTCATTTCAGTCCCCATCCTTATTTGTCATTTCTGAGTCTGAACAAGCCTACAGGCGTATATTACTCCCTTTTCTGCTGATGCTGTGGTCTGGTGAAAGGAAGGAAAGACAATGTCAGGACACCTGGTTGCAGGTATGCTAACAAAGACAGGAAAATAGATGTGACTGACACCAGTGGTGAAGGTGGGTGTAGGAATAGGTGTACAGCATGCCCCTAAGGAACAGCCAGAAGTTCGTCTTCTCCAGAGAAATATGCATTCATTCAAAAGATATGCCACACATTCTCAGGCACTGGGAATAAAGCAATGAACAAAACGTACAATAATCTCTGCCCATGTTGAGTTCACATTCTTCTCAGAAATTTCTATTCATAATATCGGCCCCAGACTTGCAGAATAGGAAACCTGACAAGTGAGCAACCAAGGAGGTTTCATCTTCTAGGGCTAGATATGAATTAACTAATCCCAAAGAAACTGATGAATAAAATCAGAAAGCTGATGTGGTGAGAAATATCTGTTCCTTGGAAGAAAATTAATTGTGCCAGCATGATCAACATATTCCCTCTCTGTAGTCTATAGTAATGCTACTTGAAAAAGCCAAACTGTGATCAGAAATCTATTATTTTTTTTACTTAAAGATTGCCAACACACTTGTTTATAATAAAAATGATGCCATATAACCATTCTATTTCCTCCTTAGAGAACCAAATCTAACCATGGTCACCAAGAACTCAAAACAAAGGAAATTAATGAGGTGAACTAGAAGTTAGTAGCATCACACTTGGCCAGACTCATCCATCTCATAATAGAGATAATCTCTTATAGGACTTGAACATGCAAAATCTAACAGCCCATATTCCGTCAGCCCTAGACAGAGCTTGAAAGACTACAGTCAGCATTTCCTCTGCTAAGCTTCCAGTTGAGCATATTAGCATTTCTGAAGAAAGAAGATGTCAATCATATCACAGTCCAGTCTTATAAGCCTGGAAGCCATATGATCTCTTGAAGGTAACTTTGCTAAACAGGACTCTGATCCTTATGTACAGATTGGAAGAATTAACGCTCAGGGCACAAACTTTTTGCCTCATGTTCTCGATGAAAACAGTATGAACTTAGGCAAGTCTTAGACAACATCTGAGAATCAGTTTTGCCATCTTCAAATGAACAGATCAAATTATATGATCACAGAGTTTCCTCTAGTTTCAGCACAGAGGCAAACTGAGGTTGGTACCACAGTTGAGTTCACCTAAGAGAAGAATTTATCCAAGTTGAGCTGGGGAACTGTGATGGGGTTGTGGCCAGGAAAAAGGTGTTGAGTGCCTAGTCTGAAGTATGATAAAGAGAGTCGAGTCAGAAACTGGAGATAATCAAGTGTGAGGAAAGGCTTCAAGATGACTATTTATAACTAAGATAGTATATGATAGGGAGAAACTGGAGTCATTTTTTTTATTTCCTTTTTTCTAATCAGTGGCTCTCAACACTATCAGACCTAATATTCCTTTCCTAAAATATGTATTTTGTTATATGTTATAATAAAATAATCAAATGTTTGAAATTACATAGAATTGCTGTGCATGTCAAATAGCTATAAATTCAGTCTGAGAAGTACAGGTGAGTTAAATGGCAATCCAGCATCATAGGCTGGTCAGAGATGTGACTGTCCAAAATGGTAAACAATTTCCTAACATTGCCTTTGATGAAACAAAGTATGCTATCCCTTTGACTTATATGGTGGTTACATTCTGGAAAATGTCAGAGCATGTTAAAATTGTGCTAAATATATAAATATTAAGTGAAATTTTGCTCTAGGATAGATTAATGATAGACTTACTTATATACAATTGTTGCAGGAAACTCTAAAGTTTTATAGGACATAGGAAAGTAAGTTCTTCATTGTGCATGATCATCTAGAATACTTGACCATGATCATTGTGATAACCAATAGTGCTCCTTAAGATTTCAAAATGTGCTGTAAAAGGTAAGACTACCCTCCACCGCTTGCCCCACCCCTCAATGGGTACTGTAGGAATACAATGCAGTGGGAGAGTGTGGATGTGTAAGGGAAGCTTACAGGCCTGAATACCCCTGAGCTACATATTTTATTATTTTCTTTTGTTCTTAGTTACAACCTCACTCTTGATTTTCAGTCTTCAATTAATCCTCTTCTGTCCAAACTTTTTTGGGAGAAGACATGTCATTTCTTGACCAAGATCATACTTAGACTGCATTTGGACAAGGCAAATCAAAAGTCCCTATTGGTCCCACTAGGCTTCCCTGGTTTCCTGAGCCACTTCAAGTCACATGGGAAATATCCCCAACTGGCTACTCAATGCTTCCAACTCACTTATTTAAGCCAGAAGCTTTGACTTCCAGTTTCCTGAAGTTGACCATCTGAGTTCCCCACAAGAAGGGATTTTAGTAAAACTTTTTTAAAAAGGAATTGTGGTGATGGACAAGGATATAAAATGCTTATTTTACCATATTATCTGGTGTCTTTGAGAGTAAGGCACATGGCCCTACATATATTTTCAGGGCTGTTTCATTAGATTTCAAGAGGCATAGTGCGTGTGTGGGGGGGGTGTGTCTACGAATGTGCACATGTCTGTGTATGAGTTTGCTATGCAATCTATTTAAGAGCTGGAGGGATAATTTACTCCCATGTCAAAGAATCAATCAAAATGGGGCATTTTTTTTACAAATTTGCAAATTTTGTCAGGTAACTCAATACAGAGATTTAAAATGAAATGGAAGGAAGAAAAGATGATTAAGCATGTTATCAAATCATCACTCTGTTCCTTCTGGAATGATCCCTGTTGTGTCCTTCTTCTTATATTACCTCTACCAGGTACTATGATATTTTAATGTATGCAAGGTTGCCCAATGGGGTCTCAGTACTATACAATTGCAAACAACAGCATTAGATAAAAGAAAAATGTTTAAAATACTAACTAATGATCTGAAGAGCAGGTGTTATTTTGGAATTTCTTGGGGTTTTAAGCAGAAACCAGGTGTTACAAAGAAGTGATAATTTGAATATTTGATACATCTTGGCATCTGTCTGCAAGAATCAGACCCAAGAGATGGTGCTAAAGCTCACCAACATAGCGTTCATCAGCGGAAGTCATCATTTTTATATTGTCAAACAGCGTATAGACTTCCCTATCAGGATGATAATTCTCAACATCTTGAGAAGTATGATATTTTTTTAACCTTGAGGGCTGTCATATGAGATTTATCCAGTGACTGAGAACTCCTCACCTTGAACTTTTAAAGCTAAGTTAACAGAAGTCTTGCCATAACCACAAAGAGCTCAGTGCCTTGGCATCCCACACCGGTCCCTGGTCATCATTATCTAGGGTCATGGCTTGAAATCATCATAGTTTTGTACTCCTCTATGGCCAGTGTCCTGGAGAATGTTCTGTCTGCAGTAGATACATAATTAATATGTCCCACTCACTCAGTGGCCATTCCCACGTGAAGGGAAGCAAATAACTGCAATAAAACCACACTATAGTGGCTGGAAAACTCTAGACTTAGTGTGTTAAATGCTCATTTTAGTGTACTTGCTAAAAATAAAATAAATAAAGCTGGTCAGATTCAGAAAAGCTACTACTGCTTATGGCTTTTTTGAAACCTTTCAGTTGCTTTTCTATCATACAAACAAAACATGTTTCTAAAAATACTTATTCATTCAAGAACATGAAAACCCCACCCACAAGTTCAATGGCCATTCTAGTCTGGCCAATAAAATTGCCTTCTTTTCAGTGGCATTTTTCCTCCTCTCTCTTGAATCACAGAATGATATTCCAAAAAAGCAGAATCCTTTGATTCTTAAAATAAGAAGAAGCATTCTCCTAGGGAGAGATGCATAGCTTATTTCAGCCCTAGATAATCATTCCTGTTTCTCAAAGATTAATTGACCAAACATTGTTGTCACTGTTTATACAGCAAAACAGTCTTTCCAAAGAACTTTCAAACAAGTAAATAAATTGTAGGGTTTCTGCACACTCATAGAGTCGACCTGCCAAGTCCTCAAATAGTTAAGTTGAGCAGTTTACTTAGAAAGGCTGACAAATTTGCTTCACTTCAAAATATCATTAACACCAATAACACATTTGCCCGAACCTATTTCTAAGTTGTAAAAAAAAGATTGCTACAGATTAAGACCCTTGATATAATGCTATAAGCTCCTAACAATGGTATCTTTTATAGTGAAGAGCAACTGCAGACACAAATTGCCCTCTTTCCTGCACCTTTTTCACAAAAATCAATATTAAAGTAGTATCTGCCTTAACTCTCCCATACACTATATGAGAAAAAACCACAGCCGTGCTTAGGACAGTTTAGGTCAATAAAGAATCAATACTGTGGTTGAATCTGTAGAAAGATAAAAGACTTAGAACTCTACACAGGGACCCATTGTTTTCTCTCTCTTCTGTAAAGCAGCAGAAGGGCATCACTTGTCTGTGCGTTTAGGGGGGTTAGTTTTTTTTCTTCTCTTTCTTAAGGTTGATGTGCATTAAGTGCTGGTGAAAAGTAAAGGAAGCGCAGTTCAGAAAGGAGGAATAAAGGATTGCAGGCACTGTTCCTTCTATTACATGCTTTTGGTCTCTTCTCTGAGCCACTCCTTTACAGGGGTGGCGCATGGGTAGAGAGGAGCTCATTACACCAGTGCACCCATGGGAAACGTGAGGTCAGGTGATACTGAAAGACAGATAGTCTGGGTTAAAATCTTGGCTATGTTGTATGGTCTTGGACAAGATAATTTACTTTTTTTAAGCCTCAATTTCTTCATCTGCAATGAAATAAAAGATAATATTAACCAAATTATAGAATCTGTAATAGGCTTTAATAGGCTCACCAATGTCCCAGCATGTGGGTGACTACACTTCTCAGCCCTCCTGCAATTAGATGGGGTCACATGACTAGTTCTGGCCAATGAACTGTGAGAGGAAGTGACATGTGTTACTTCCAGGCTGAGGCAGTGAACAGCCCATGCCTTTGTCTCTTTCCCTGAGATGGTGGGCCACAAGTTCAAAGTCATCTGTGTCTCTGAGCCACCACACAGAGAGAGGATGATTGTCTTCGAGAGTCGCTCAGATCTGCAGTTTTTTTGTGAGGAACAAATGTTTTATTGTGTTACGTCACGAAGATTTTGAGGTCACTGTTTTGTTGCTCTTACCGTATCATAACCTAGCGTACCTTGCCTATTTGTTGATTGTTATGAGGAATAATTTAGAAAATTTATGAAAATTCCTTACCACAAGCTGGGAACAAAATAGCACTCAATTACTGTTTTCATTAAAAAGCTGCATTCCAGGGAGGGAGGGAGAGCAGTTTGAACAAAGGAGTGGAATGAAATAGCACCATGCATTCAGGGATGCTGTAAAGGGAAGAATTCTTAGAAAAGAATCACAACATATTAGAAATGGAAAGCATCTTTAAACACATCTAAGTTAGAATTCTTGAAAGCGTGTTGTGGAGAGCATCAGTCCTGTAAAATGCAGAAAAAGTGTACTTTGCTTAAGAAGTCCGGAAAATGCTCCCTTCTTAATCTCCCACTTGAAGATTCTTAGTGCACGTTGAATTACCAAAGGCTCTGAGAAAAACTGCAATAGAGAGATCTGATAAATTTTGTTTATTCCAGGACTTCTCAAGTTTATTTGACCACAGAATGCTTTTTCCATGTGATAACAATTAACTTCCTACAGAAGGCCTTGGTAGTCCCCTCAAATAGTTTATCAGATAAATTGTTAGTAAATTGCTCAGCTACACTTAGCGTTAATATTAGTCAAGAGTTAGGTTCAGCTATACATAATGAGAAACCTATGTAACAGTGGCTTTAATAAAATAAGTAATAGCCACATTTATAGACCTACTATATGAGGTATTGTCATAAGTTTTACATATATCCATCCACTTAATCTTCATAACATCCTCCCTTAATTCATAAGAGATCTAACACTGGAAGTCCAGGGTTAATACAGTGACTCAAACTTTAAGCCTCGGCAATTGTATTGTCCTTTCTTTCCTGTTCAGTTGCAAGAGGTTGTCTGTGATAGCTCTTGACATCAGGAAGAAGGAAAACATACATAAAGTCTAAAGAGTATCTCCCTGCAGAGTTTGCTTCCCTTTTCCTTGAGTTTCTCCTTAAGAACCATCTTAAAAGATCCATTTACACCTCTTGGTCAGAATTGTGTCACATGGTCACAGGTATCTGCAAAGGAATCTGAGGAATGTAGGCTTGAGGTTTTGTTTTGTTGCACCTGAGCATGCTGTCACCCCAACCAAATGAGTGTTCTAAGGAAGGAGGAGAATGGATACTGGGTAGCCAACAAGTGCTTTCCACCACAGTCCTAGCACGTGATCAGATTTCCGTCTCTGCTTTTAGGCAGTGCCAACACTGTGCCTCTCACTTAGACATGTATGAGCAGAAATGCAGGCATGATGGAAATCTGGAAATATTATGTTGAGTATATATAAAATAAAAAAGAATAATTGTCAAGATTGAACCCAAGGAAACTCAAACTATTCCTCATCTTGTTCAGAGCCATCCCACAGGGGAGGCCAATCTCCTTAGGCCGAAGAATGATATAACTCTAGAGGTGATGATCCATCCAGAGTCTCAGTTTCCTCAGCTTTTAAGTGGAGATAATAAAAGTCCCTCCCTCCTTGGATGTGCAGTGAGGATATTAAATAACTTTATTTAAGTAAAACCCTCTAAATAGAGCATGATCTAGCAAGTATTCCAAAAGTCAGCTATTTGAGGTCTCTCCATACCAGCTCTTAGGCACTTACAAAGTGGTCGAACCACCCCATCATAGAATCTAGTTCAAGGATCTGATGTGGGCTCCACACACAGGAAACAGCATCTGCTACTTCTGGAAAAAACCCTGCTAAACCTAGACACATTACCTTGCTTAAGTAGTGAGACAGTGCAGCCAGTATGGACGTTGTGGCAGAAATTAGAGTAGGAACCGGAAGTCGGACACGAATGCTTCTCTCTCCACCTGTAAGTGTTGGGGACCCCACCACGTCTCCACTGGGATACCAATACATCTATCTGTATCATAAGTCTTAGCCCTACGGAATTTCTGGTCAGGATTTGTTTTTCTTTTTGCTTTGTTCCCTGAAGGTGCATTTCTTGAGCAATATGTCATCCCAAAGTACGTTACATGCTTTTCCCATTTGACGCCCAAACCTTAAGATAGATCTTCTTTAGGTGTTTATACATTTTCTCCTCCAAGATTAAGACTTGCAAAAATGTTCCTTACAATTACTCTCACTCTACAAGCTATAAACACTGAGGAATATCTTCCCCCAGTATGTTATTGTTTCAGCATGACCAATCAGAGAAAATCACAACATATTGTTTAGTTATCTAATTAGATAAATTATTGATTAATTCTCAACTGAGGGTTCACTGCTTGCCGCTGCTCACCTCACCATTCCCTTCTTTCACCTTCTATAATTTCTAGAGAAGTTGAGCTGATATTCACTGGGGAGAAGAGAGCAGGTGCTATGCGTCTGTCTGAACATCCTTTTGTTGTCTTGTGGGCACTCGGCACTCAGCCTAGGGCAAGCATCCCATTTTCTAGAATGCCATTTCCACTTCCTTGGGCACCTGGGATCAGAACCAAAGCTCTGTTCCTGCTCTGGAACTGCAGTGGGATAAACCTTGTCACTATGCCAGTGAGTTGTGTCGTGTGCAGAGCATCCACGCCGTTCATACCAGGAAATTCTTATCCTGGGCAAATGTCAAGCAAGCAGGAAGCTGAGACAAAAGTATAAAGTAGTTTTGTCCTGGGCAAAATAGGAATTAAGGTAACCCTAGCTATAGGCCACAGGAGCTTAAAGGTGGACTGAAAATGGGTTCATGCGGACTTTGGCTTCGGACAGACTTGTGACTGCATCCAGGTTGAGCTGCTTTCTAGTTGGGTGGCCTTTGGCAACTTACTTCCTTTTGCCCTCCAAATTTTGGTTTTCTCATCTGTAAAACTGGGGTAGTATTATTAACCTCATTGGGCTATTGTGGAGATTAAATGGAGTGGAGTAAGTAAAGGATTTAACACAGCGACAGGAAAACGGTAGGTGTTAGCCATTTTTCTTTTCCTTGAAGACCCTTAAGGTGACACACTGAATCTGAGCTCCAGGTGGGAAAGAGAAAAATTGAAGAAGAAAAGTATATTCATGTTTATGTATCCTAGTCTTCTGTCTTAGTGACCCTCATTGTGAGAGAAAATAAATGACGCATTTACAATGTCAGATGCAATAGATCTCTGCCCTATGAAGAGGAGGTGGCAGTGTTTGGGGGTGGCAGGGCAGGGGACTGACTCCTCTTCTCCTGAAGTGACATTCCAATCCTCGGGGGTTCAGCGGGGTCCAAAGAAGCTGAGGCACACCTCACCTCTTTTGGGGTTATAAGTCACCTGTCAGTCATGCTCTTTCCGTGGCTCGCTGCTCTGCAGAATTACTGCTTTTCCAGCCACCCTGCCCCCTGCTCCCATGAGTCCTTACGCCAGCTCTGCCAACTGGTTTGGGACAAGCTAAACATCAAAGTCTTTTATTTGGATTTTTTCTTCATCTCCACTGACTCCATCCCAAACTCAATTTCCTCTTTCCTCTTTTTCAATTAACTACAGTTGCCCAGAGCTGGGGAGATAGGAGGAGATACTAGGGGCATACATCTGTCATCGTTTATCTGCTAGTGTACGGGGTATGCTGGCATTCAGATCCCTAATATAGCCTGTTGGACTAAATAATTCTAGACATATTTGATTTTTGTCAAAGACAGAAACAACACACAATGAGCCTTTACATCAACCACCCAAGGGGGCATTTAGAGAGAATTTCCAATCTATTCATGATCTGTTATTCCCAGCCCCCAAAGTTTCCATGTTATGGCAGAATACCTAGGGACTCCATATGTTATGGGAGCATAGCAGAACCAAAATGAGTTGATAGAAGAATGCATCAGATTCAAACATGGG
The DNA here is from genome assembly GCF_041296235.1 of Equus asinus. Classification (NCBI taxonomy): domain Eukaryota; kingdom Metazoa; phylum Chordata; class Mammalia; order Perissodactyla; family Equidae; genus Equus; species Equus asinus. The sequence continues at coordinate 52,867,481 of NC_091795.1, forward strand.
ATGAAACAGTACCCAAGGAGCCCCTGTTTCATTGTCTCTACCTGGGACTCTGAGACAACACAGCCATCTCAGCCCCATTCAAGTGTGACATTTCTTTTGAATATGACAGTGGCGGCGACCTTGTCATTAACTGATGCTATGAGCAACATTTCAGCTTTCATAATTCAGTTAATTTTCAAGCCACTGGTTACTGAACCCCTAGTATAATTTTCATATAATTAAACCACATTCACACACACATTCTCACTCACACAAAACATCCACCAAAGTGACAAACAGCAGAGAAAAGCAAAACTGAAAAGTCAGGAAAGCTAGAAGCAAGATTCAAATCTATATTTTGGTCTCCTTTTATTATAGGTATGTACATGAGAAAGGAAATGAGCCAAAGTCAGCTGGGGTTGAAGGAGGTGGGGAAGGAAAGGGTTCATTTTTCCGCTCCCATTAATATTAGCATGCAAGGGCAAAGTACAGCTCAGCCTTCTCTCTTTATTGACCAATCATGTATTATACGTACATGCGAGGAAAACAACTCAATTGGGGAAAGGAACACAACATTTTCAATTTAGATATTAGTTCCAAAATTTTATGAAAAAGTCTTACAAAGGACATTTAGGTTATGTCTTTACAGTAGCAAGAATTTCAATGAAAGCTTAAAACCTCAACAAAAACATTTGAGTAACTCAAACCCATATAATGACTTTTAAGGAAAACTAGTTGTCTTATTTGTAATAGCAGAGGTTTGAATTAATGCTGAAAAAAATCAGTGTGTCAGAAATAAATATGTTTGCTTTCAAATATAGGTCGGGTCAAATCTGCTAGACATTTGTCTTCACTATTGTGGTCTCTGAGCTTTTAAACAATATTTGCATGAAAGGTAATCCAAAATTCAGAAAATTTAGTTTCTTTCCTAACTAGATATGATCTCATCTCACCTATGTAATCTTATTTTTCTCAAAGTGACTTGTCCCATCCATAGGTGCCTTTCTCTCTTGACCTTGTTTAAATAACATCACAATTTTAGGAAATTTTATCTGTTGTTAAGACAGATTCAAATTATTATTAGCCTTATGCTGATACTGTATTTCACAGGGAAGATGCTTATGAAACCTAGGGATTTGAAAGGATGGAAATATTAACCAGATTGTAAATCCCTTGAAATCAGTTTTATTTCCTCTCCCTGCTCCTCTTCCTTCTTTCTCTTTTTTTCTCCTTCACCGTCTCTTTTAATCTCTCACCTTTATAGCCCCATCTGCCCTTTATAATTTCCTATTTACATTCAGTGAGTATAGAAAATAGGAAAATAGTAAATATTCAGAGAAACGTTATTCTAAGATTTTATGGTCCCACCTCCCTAATATGTAAACCATTTAAACAGAATCTGGCTAAGATTCCCTCAATGGGTCAGTTAGCATTCCACCTCTTACCAGGAGTTCTGGTTAGTGGTGGGAGGCAATCACCTGGGTCTTAGCTTCACACTCTGATTGCATGTGGAGTGAAATGTGCAATATGGTCGAAAGTATAGGGACCCCACTTGAAGCAGTTTAAAACAACAAGAACAGTGAAAATTATTTAATAGACCAATGATACTGAAAGAATGATATATCCCAACTTGTTAACATTATTTTTGTCAGTGGGTTTTCAGGTGAATTTATTTCTTTTTCCAAAAATGTTCAAAGCATTTTATCTCTTCCAAATTAGTATGAAAATTGGGTATTTTCTTCCTCTACGTTTAGCTTTATTTTACTTTGCTATTTTATTTTCTAACTTAGAGAACACACTGTGCATTTGCTAGGTTTGGGATACTGGGACTAAAGAAAGGAGAGGAGGAAGGCTTGGGGGAATCAATAAATATGGGTCCCAAGGCCCACCCACCACTCAGTTTTTCTTTTCTGTTCTTGTTGCTGTTATACATTGTTTTGCAAAGACTTGAGACATCAGAATGACAACCCAGACAAAATGAAACAAAGAAGTGAACAGAAGAAAGTTGCCCATCTCACAGATACTCAGCTATCCGAACAGTTTCCTGAAGAACAGCTTGCTCCCCAGCTGGGCATTCACCTCTCAGAGGATGAGACCTACACCAGTTCTCCTGAGATGAGCCCACCGTCTAATGGATCTCAGTGTCGGAAGGACTTCCATGATACCCATCTTACATCCTCCTCTCCTGAATTTTTTCACATTACTCTCAGTTAGAGCCCTGCTTCTAGGTGAGATAATTCTCCCCTCTCCTCAGGTCCCACCCCTTCCTGATTTTAGTAGATGACTATCAGGTGCCCCCCAGTCTCCACTTAGCCACACTCTACACATTTAGTTCTTTTAATCTTTCCTCATAAATCAGTCTCTCCAGCCCCTTAATCATTCTTGACAGATGATTTACCCAATAGTGTACCATCAGAATGTAAGATCATTGTCTTTGAAAGTGTATCAATATAAATTATTTAAAAAAACATTATTAGTACTGAGTCCTTGGAGAGAGACAGAGAGAGAACCACAAGTCTTTAATGAGAGCTAGGACAGGAATTCTAGTCTTCTTAAATGAAAATACACAAATGATTGCCATGTTACTGAGCCAACACAAGGGAAAGTGTCTTCTCTATTTCAGGGAGACTAAATGCTATTTCTAAAAGAGGATGGCTGACCATTTAATACTTCATGTAGTAGTTAAGCCAAGGAACTTTCAAAAAACAAGTTTTACTGCAACTGTTAAAGAACGAACAAGTTCTACTAATAAAAGCCAGCCCAGCTCTACTGCCAGGCAGTGCTTGCCTCACCTTCGCGCTTTTGGCATGGCTACTTGTGAAGGAGGTGTAGGGAAGAAGAAAAAGAACACTGTATTTTCTGCTTAGCCTTGCATATAAACTTCCCAACATGGCCTAGGAATTTTCAAAAGCTTTCTGATCTTTTTACAGCCTGACATCATGTTCCTCTACAGTGACGTCATAGCTGCTAAGGATAGGAATCCAATGGCATCAGCATCTTAAAATGTTTCAACCCATCAAAATTTGGCATTTGATACTTTTTCTTAGTAACCTTAAGTTTCCAAAGTTTTCTTTGGGTTTGGAAGACTTCAACCCTAGATCCCAGATAAGTTCTACGTGTTTACAAACTGTGAGGCCAACCCTGTGAGTAGCACCTTATAAAAGAGGTCTGGCTGGGAAGGTAGCTTTACTAGAGGGAGGGAGATGGAGAGTTAAGAAAGAGACAAAACAGTCTAGGTTCAAGCAGTAATGCTTTCTTTTTTTCCAGGTCCAGCAACTTACGCTTCCTTCCTCATTCCCTTTGGGTCTACTCTAACCAATAATTTTTAGCACAAGACCAAAAAGGAAAAAAAGCCAACCTTCCTCAAGATACATCAGGTTTTCATGCTACTGGGCTAACTTCCCAGTGACAAAGCCATAGCCCCTTTTTTTCTAACGTACGGACAAAGCAAATGGAGACTGCAGCAGGGCTCTCAAGCAGGCAGAGTAGAGACTAACTGAAGTCAGTGGGTCTGTCCCTTGGGGAGCATGGAGCCCAAAAGCACAACCAAGGCTGAAGTGGGTGAAGGAGAAACGTTTATTGCTTGCAGAAGCAATGGAAAACACAGGAATAGCTCCCAAAGCAGTGCCCCTCATCTTAGTGCAGTTAGAGACTTTATACCCCAGAGTGCAAAGGATATGTTACAACTGAGTAACAGCAGCCTAATCAGGGCGCATGTGCAGACCATTATGTAACGTGTTCAATGCTGTTACATAACGAGCTCAGTGCAACATGCCATTACCTAGCAGGCCCAAGGTAACTTTTGGACACTTAGAGCTGGAACAATTTGCAGGGGCCTCGATGCAACCACATAAGTTTCACCGTAGGATGGCAACATCTGCAAAAACGAGGACATTAACTTCTGAAAACAGCACATTTAGTTTTCTCCTTGTCTGGAAAACATTTGACAGACTGCGTTTAGTTATGGATCAGATTTTCATCCACCCTTTCCTTGCCTGGTTTCTGGTCACAAGACCCCTACCCAAACTTTCTTCACAAGAGAGGCAAGTAGGGCTAGAAGTTGGCTTTGGAGCACTGACGTCTCTCTCACTCAGTGGTCTGCTAGAGCAGCCTCTCTAACTATCTATGGTAAACAACCCATTTGTCCATTTGGTTTGCTTTGGTTTGGTTTGAAATCCATCATGGACCTATATATGTCCTACTGAGCATGACCAGTACACAGCTTTACCACACATAACAACCCTATGCAAGGTCAACAACATCTGAACTGGTCTATCCTTTCTTCAGAGAATGGAAGACAACACTCATATGCTGGAATGTTGTGGCAATGTCAAATTGTATAAAAGTTTCTAACCATTTACTTTCAATTTCTGTCTTACCATGTCATGGAACATTTCTAAACAGTTTTGAACTGGCGCCCGGCCATCATGCTCTGTTAGTGCTGTGCTAGAACAGAGTCAGCAAACTAGGCCTGTGAGCCAAATCCCACCCAACACCTGTTTTTGTAAAGTTTTGTCAGACACTTATGAATTGCCCGTGAATGCTTCCACACCACCACGCAGGGTTGAGTAGTTGCGACAGAGTGTGTGGCCTGCAGGCCCAAAATATTTACTATGTGCCCCTTTAAGAAACAGTTTATGGACCCTGTTGAACTAGAACACAGTAGGTAACAAAAAGATGGGGTAAATTTCAGCAGAGTTTACACTACCCACCCATCCCGTGCCCCGCCTCAAAGAAGGGATGAGTTCCCATATTTCCCACAAGCTGCTTATTCTGGACTGGACTACACTTTCCAGAAAGGAAGATGCCAAGGTGTTTGGTTTGTACTTCAGCACACAGGCCTAGGGAGGATTTACACACAATTATCAAGAAGAAAGCCTTTCTGGGCCTTCTGTGTGTGTGTGTGTGTGTGTGTGTGTTCGCAAGTGCTCCCCTGCCTGTGGGTGGACAAAACCATTCCAAGGCTGAATCGAATTACTACACACTTGCTGTGAGAATAACCAGCTAGAGCCCACTGACCACGTTCATAAAGAAGTCCTTTTGTTAAAGAAAGCCACTCAGGAAGAGGGAGGGAAGGGGCGGAGAAGAGGGGCAGCCTGCCTTTAAGGGTCTATATTGCTTCAATCAGAAACAGCTGTGGCCAGTTTAATGCTATCACAGGGCTCATATAGATGTGACATCATGCAGAACTAAAGCTTGGCCAAGGAGTTTTACTGGCAAATACCTTAACTCTAAGGATTTGGTTACAAATTTGTATGTGGCATATGTTTTTTGAATGACTTCGCAACTGGGAGCCAACACCGTATCACATCCTCTTCTTGTAACTCAGAGGGCTGTAAACAGGGTGGTGGGGTTTTTTTAAGCTTAGAATTAAAATCTTTATTAATTTTAAGCTAAAGGGAAGTAAATGAATTTGCCATCAGCCCAGTTTATTACATGTCTAACTAGAAAGATTTTCACAATCAGACCAGTATCCTGGCCAAGTAGGAGGAACTGGGAGACACTTTATATTCTAATTTCAAACTGCAGGGCATCCCAGGTGTACTGTATAGGATTTCCTGCAATTTACCAGCAAAATAAGCAGTCTACAGGAATATGTTTGCCATACTGTACATTTGTATTAATTACCCAGCAGGATAAAGTGATTTCTTTGTGATAGAAAGTGATGTGGATCTACAGGAAAATCATTAAACCAAACTGGGAAAAACAGACACTTTTCTGTTGTTAAGCAGTTTGGCTGGACTCAGGATTGGAGTCAGGGAGTATGTAATTGGTAGCCTTTTTCTCATACTCACTCAGTTTTCTCCAGGGAGAGAGAATAACCTCTGCAAGCAAAACCAGTAACCAAGGCTGAAGTGCCCTGTTGGCTACTCTGAGGGTTACCAGGAAGTATGAGTCCGTGCCTTCTCTCAAGGAGTGTATCTGGTTAGAAAATAACTCAGAGATATGCGAAGTTATAACAAGGATGCAAAGGAATCGATGCGAACTGGAAAAGACAACAAGTGCCAGAAAATTTCAGAAGCAGAGAGAGAGCTGCAAGCTAGAGAGGAAACAGAAGGCTTTATGGATCGGGCCAAGTTTGGGATCTTATAGGAGCATAATCCAGACAGGTCTAGAGAATGGGGATTCCAAGCAGTGAGGTGCAACAGGGAAAGGAAGGATCCAAGATGAGAAGCCGGGTCTGCAACAAGTGTTCGGGGATAACGTGTGGTTAGAGGACTCACTGTGAGTTCCATGAGAGGATGTTGAAAAGGAATGCAGGGAGAAAGGAACAGCAAATCAACAGCTGTAGAGCACATACTTTGAACCCAGTGCTTTATGAGCTAATTTATTCATCGCAATTCTTTGAGGTAGGTATTATCATCATCCTCATTTTAGAGATGAAGGAACTGATGTTCACAAAAGGCAAATAACTTCCTCAAGGTCATGAGACAAATCAGTGGAAGACTCAGGCATTCCAAATCATATCTGTTCACTCCAATGTGTACTGTTATGCTTCATTAATGGTTTACAACCCTACTTACCCATCAGAATCATGCTTGGAAATGTGAAAATATAATAAACATTTCATGAGCCGCTCCAGGAGATTCTGATGCAGTAGCTCTGGGGGTTTGGGCAGTTTCCCACCAGTGTTGCTGAACCCAGGCCAGTAGTGTGGACTTCTGTACTTCACCATGCCCCTACCCATCCTCCACCTGCAAGGAGCTCTTTGCATCCATCTTGAAGTAATCTGGCGGTCATCGTCTAAGAACCCAATCCCACTTTTCAAGTGTTCTCCATAAGCTGGAACTTTCACTGACCAGAGATGGAGATAAATCTAAGAAAGCAGTTTCTGACCTCTGTTCTGGTATAATAAAGCACCATAGCCTGGGTTTCAGAAAAAACAGAGCCTAGGACAATGGTGTATGTGCTTCTATTTGATTAGGGAGTGAAGCTTGGGAAAGTAAAGCGAGGAGAAAGGGAAGTGAGACAGGAAAGAGAGTGCATTGCTAATCTGGCCCCTGTTGGGTAGCATAGTCACTGCTTGCTTCATATTGTGGACTTTATTCTAAAGGGATGCTGTAGGACAGCTGCATCTCACAACGCTGGTTAGTGGGAAGCAGGAGGAAGATTTATCTGTTGGCTTCTGCCTACTATTGGTCAAAGGTTCACTCCATGGGGCATTAGCTTCCCCACACTTTGGGGTTGTACACTCGTGAGTTCTCAGTGGTCCTGCAGCATCACACACCTTGGCATCAACAGGGGAAAAAAGCCAGGTTGAAGAAAGATGCACATAGACTGTTCATCCCTGAAGTGGTGGCTGTGTGGCCAAAAGCTTCACAAATGAGTTGAGATAATCTGAAGTGACACATGAAGGTGTTGGACTCATGTCATAAGACTTTTCTCCTAATTCCATGCAGAGGTCATTTTTTTAATTCTGAGGTAGTTGACTTAATAACAGCACCATGGTTCTAGAAGAATAGACAATAAGGCATCGAACAAAAAACCCCAAAGGTCAAAATGCACCTTCCCCTGCCCTCTCAAGCCTTTCCCTGGGATAGCTCGGGGCTGCGTTTCATCTTAGACAAATGTGGAACAGGCATACAAAGTAGTCTTTAGGAATTAAATAAGAAGTTTTGCTATTGGAATATCAACTGATGTCAAATAATAGCAATGCTAAGGAATTATTTGTACCCTACTAACTGGGAAGAAAGGCCTGGAATAATGTCAGAGTGTGTTTTTCCCAATTCCACAATATTCCTGTCTCCTCTGCTAGGTCAAGATGTATACACTGCATACACAGAGACTAAACATATTATAAAGACAGATTTACAAGATGTTCAAGGAATGAATGAATGAAAGAACCAACCATCTAACCCTAATTAAATATCCATAGCACAAACCAGTGGTTCTCAAGCTTTAGCAGACATCAGAATTACTGGAAGGCATTAGTAGAACACAGCACACAGATCTTCCCAAAGGTCATTAATGCTGCTTTACCCTGGGACCGTACTTTGAGAACCAGTAGCAGAAACGAACCTGAATCCATCACTTTTAGTCAAATGACTATTAATCTGAAGATTATTGGAATTTACAGAGATGTTTTTTATTTTTCTGAGTAATTTAGGTTTGCCACAAAAGCCTTTTGGTTGAGGATTTTGGCATGAGTGGCCCCTTCCACTCAGAGTGTGGTTCCAGGACCAGCATCATCGGCATTAGCTGAGGATTTGTTATTAGTGCAAATTCTCAGCCCCATCCTAGAACTACTGAATTGAAATCTGCATTTTAACAAGAATCCCTGGGTAATTTGTGTGCACATTAGAGTTTAAGCAGCACTGTCATTGCTCACTTCTTTCCCTTAGTGAGGCCAGGGTGAGTCCATGACTGGGGAGATCTTGCAGTGCCTCTCAAACATCCCTGAGTACCAGAACAGAAGTAGGATTTGCAAAGATTGCATTAACTCTAAACTGACCTCAGAACATTAAGTAGCTTTTTTTTATTTCTTTATTATAGATTACATAGTTATATGAAATTGAGATTAATCAATAATAAATCGATATCACCTTATTTTCTTGACTCAAAGTCCAGTAGGGTCTGGAACCAGAAAGGTGTAGGTTAAAGGTCAAATCCTATCTCTATCACACATTCTTGGCTGAAGATAGTGATACTGTTTATACCAAACGTTGACAAACCTATTCGGTAAAGGACCAAATATCAATGTGGTTTCATAGGCTGTCCAGTGTCCATTGTAACTACTTAACTCTGCTGTGGTCCTGGGACAGCAGTCACAGACAGTACACAAACTTATGGGCGTCACTAAATTCCAATAAAATGTTTTTTTACAAAAGCAGGTAGTGGGCCAGGTTTGACCCATGGGACATAATTTGCTAGCCCTTGTTTTAAACTCTTTGAGCCTCAGTTTCCTTGTAGGTAAAATGGGCTGAAAAAAACCTACCTGGCAGGGTGGGTATGAAGATTAACTGAAACAATGCATGCAGATGTGTTTGGCAGAAGAGTTTAATTTTGCTAATTCTTTGCCATTCCATTTCTCCTAAAATTCAGGTGCAGGAAAATTCTAATTAATTGACCATTCTGATGAGACAAGTTCCAGTTAATTTCTTCTTACACAAGCAAAGGCACAGACTCCCTCTCTCTCTTTCTCTCTCATACTCTTTAGAAGCCAGTATATCTCTCCAAGCAGTGGTTTGGAAGTGAATCCGATCAAAGAGAGGACAAGAGATATGGAAAAATTGTTGAATTTTTTGACTTGCATCTTTTCTGATTGCTGCTTCTTTTCAGACTGCTCCAGATCTAGGAGGACTTTCACCATTACCACGTGATGATCAAGCTAAGAAAAATGTAGCAGAGGCTACATGAAGGTAAATGTTTGTATATATGCAAGCAGCTGTTCCATACCCCAGGAGACTGAAGCCCGATTAAGCAGTGAAAACAAAGTGACTGAAGGGGAAAGAAAAAGGACAGGTTAGGAGGGCAGATGGAGAAAAGTTCAGAGAAAAAGGAGTGAGTGAGAAAACAGAGCAGGATATGACAGAAGGAGTGGACGAAGACATCAAAGGCTTTCCTCTCGTGAATGAACCTCCTCTGAGGTCACAGGCACAGGTGCCATTTGACCTTCTTCCTGAGACCGTGGGCTCCTGGGATCTCTAATTGGTTCAGAAGTTATTTAAAATACACAACAGAGACGGATGCCCCTCTACCTTAGGATCAGGCAAGCTCTTGTGGAAGGGTCATCACGAATTTTTCATTACACCCTGAAGACAGGACTTGGCCCAGTGAATTTTCACGGATAAAATCTGAGCTTTTTCCTGTGTTTTCCTCACACCCCTCACACCCCAGCGTGGCTCAGCTCCTTCCATGGAAAAATCTACCATGTGTGAAATCTAGTCATGTTTCTTGAACACTCTGCGCTCCCATATCCACGTTGAACCAAAGAGGAACCGTCTTAGATTTAATATTCTGATTTTGAGCCACCCTGTAACCCACACTTAAGCCATCCCCTTTTTTTGGAAGATACACTTTATGTGCTTATTTTCAAGGTCATAAAGGAATTGAATCAAGGCCCCACCTCCCATTCCTTTTCATAGACCCTGAACAGTTCTAGAGAAATTTTCTAGAGAAAATAGAGCTTAATTTCTTGGAGGTGTTTTGTTGACAAGAAAATGGAAAGCATGTGTCCCTGCTTTGCGTATTCTACTTCCAAGTAATGAAAGTATTTAAGAAGGTACAATTATGATCTTGGCAAGCACCTGGGGCTCTTGGAACTGTTTTTTCACACTGAATAAACACTGCAGATAATCTGTTTACGTTGCACTGTTCTGAAAAGCTATCTACAACAAAAGGCCACAACCGTTCTTTAGTTTCCTTTTCTTGAAAGAAAAAGAAATATATTGCACTAATAATTTGCTGAAAATGATTTCATTGTCTCCATTTTCACTCTAACCACACAGAAACAAGCTTTAGTAAAGGAGATTATGGGCTGCTTTTTTTTTTCTGCCACTTTTAACTGAACAGCGTAATCCATTTTTTTTTCTGGTTACCTGGAATTCTTCTTGTTAACAATCCCTGGTGACTGAGGATCATTTGCCTGGCCTGAAAAATTAACTATAATCCTCCTTTGAATAACGTACCCCAAATTCATTTCATCCTCTCACTCTGATTGACTTTGACTAAACTGTATCCTTAGTTTCCTTCAAACCTTGCACAGCCCCAGAAAGGAGCACACAATCCATTTCTCTTTAGGCCAAAAAATAAGAGGAAATGGTAACAAATCACTGAGTTAGGAAACACTGGCCAGAAAAAAATGCATGTGTGTAGCTTGGTCTGGTCAAAACCTTTACATTATACAGATGCTATGGAGAATTATCTGCTTAACATAGTAGAATGCATCAGAAAATCTAGAAAGATGACAGAGGAAGAAAAGAATCAATGGCATGTTTGCAATGCTGTGAGATTCAGGGAGCAAGTTTCACAAAGCAGAGAAAAATAAGCCCTACAACATCATGTTTGAGAATCACCTTGGAAGGAGTCTCGTTCTTGCACAGAGCATTAGTTGGTCAATATCCCAGCAATTCAGAACAATTGTCGTATTTCTCACTCTATACATTTAAAGGTGGGTCTGCTATTGCCCCTGTGTTGCAGGAGATAAGGATGGTCTTAATCCCGTCTGGGTTAGAGTGAGTCATTTTTTGTAATTTGTGGTCCATATGCTATTGGGATATGAGAAACAATGAGTTAGATGGGGAAAAGCCTTCCAGTTTATGGGAAAGTGGTATTATCTGTAAGTTCATTCAAATAGGTAAGTTGAGATAGATTGTCTGCCCTGCTCTGTTTCTGCTCCTTCCTCCCCACTTTCAGGGCATTTTGAGAGAGTACAAGGAATGTCCATGAAGGACAGAAACTTTTGTTCCAAGGCCACTATGGGTTCATCCTCCGGTGCTGCCTTTATCTCAAACACCTTGAGGAATAAGCTACCTTTGCTCTTACTTAGATGTCACTGGTCCCTAAATGAGAGATCATTAAGACCTTAAACTCCATCTGTTGCCCTCAGGAAATATGTGGGGAGATCACAGCGACACAGGTTATATTTCTAGAGTCATCTACCGGTAAAAGTAGAAAGCATTGAATTCTTTGTGATGTGGTTCACCCTTTTCAATTTGCCAGTGTGTGGACTGGGATCCAGAGAACTGAGGTCACACCTTGGTTTATGGCTCTGCTGATCCCATGTGCTGTCCCCCTGCTCCACCCAGCTGCCTCCTTTATTCAATGGTGAGTGTTCCCATGGTGCCGAGAGCCATTTAGCTCATGGGGTCCCTAAGTCTCTAACCACTAGGGGGCAAAACCAACCCGGCAGTCCCAGTAATTCATCCCAGCTGAGCAGCCCCATTTCCTCCAGCCCCATCCCAGGAAGTCTCTTTCCAGTGATGTTTTGAATTAAGAAGTTGCAATAACATTCTCACAGTCCCTTTCAGCTCTGCGGGTTGGCCTCACTGAAGGCAAAAGGAATTCACAGCAGCCCCCTGAACAGCCTGGGGCCTGTTTCTCCAACAGTTATAAAGAGAGAAATTCATTGTCAGAAATGACAGTCTGGTTTTACCCTTCAGCCCAACATCCACTGCATCCAAGACCATTACCAAAGCAGAGAGAGGGGAAAGACAGTCTGTATCTGCTTCCTGTTCCTTTCAGAGTGTGTGGGATAGGGACAATCTGGTCTCCCTGCCTTTCAGAGCTAGGACAGCAAATGCGATCGTGTGTGCTCTTAGAAGAGTCAGTGTGAGGAAGTGCTTTGAGAGGAACTGTCATTACTGGTGCTGCTTTTGCACACTTCCCATAGCCCCTTGGTAAGTGTTTTACTTCTACAAGCTAAATAATAAATGCATGACTGAGTGATTCTCACATGAATTTGTTCTCAGGATCTTTGTGGGGATAGAGAGAAGAATTTATTAGCCAATCTTACAGATGAGAAGTTGGGCAAAGAGAAAATGGCTCTCTCACTATCACCATACTAATCAATGTTGGAATAAAACTGATGTCATTTAACTACTCTCCTCCAAACCACAATGCTTGAATTAGGAACACTAAATTTTTTCCATACCTGATATGTGTGACATATGAAAAGTGGGAAGGAAAGCATTTCACTTTTTTAGAACCAGTGCCTAGCATATTTATTACCTGCTTGACTCTATGCTTGGGGATAAATATCAAATTTTTGTAAAAGATGTCATAACACAGCAGTTTTATATTTGTTTTAGTTTCATATGATGACATCATGCAAAATAGGAGGAGTCTCTGAATCCTCCACTGGGTATAAGGAACCTGAAAATGTAAGAACTATTTTTGGAAAACATTGGTTTAAACTGTATTTGACAGTTTTCACTTGGCATAGGGACTGTCAAAGCAAAGATTCTAGATTGCATTGCAAATTATATTTATTTACTTCTATTAAGACTAACTGTGGGGAGGAGGTGCTCACCGGTAGGAGAGGAAAGTATTTTAGACCAGAGGGAATTGTATTCTGAATGTTTCTCTGCTCCACACTTTCCCAACTTCCTCCACTGCTTAGAGGGGAGTCTAAAAATCAGATTGGCTCTTTCTGCTTTAAAGACGACTTTCATACACAGACACACACACACATATAAAAAACCCCACAACTTTGCTGCTATTTTTGCAGCTATAACTGAAGAAAACAAGCATGCTTAAAGTTTCCCCAACTTTCTCTCCTTCCTCCACCTGCAACCAAAACCTGGAAACACCTTTGAGGCAAACAGCCTCACAGACATATGTACCCAGAGTGCCACACTGAGGGGAGAGTTATCCCTTTTGTATGGAATAGGCTTTTCCTTCATGACAAAAATTTTTCTGACTCACTACTGTAGATGTCACATTATGAAGTGCAAGGGAAAAAAAAAATTAAAGCTGGGGAAGATCCCAGGCATTATATGCAAAATAGAGGGAAGCAGAGCCAAAGGGGGGGGAACTCACTCTTTGATGGGGAAGAAAAAGAGCAAGAAAAGAAAGACCTGGAAAGGAGTGTTGTGGGACTGACTTTAATCCTGCATCCTCTGCCACATTCAGCTGCCTTTGCCATCAACTCACCATATTTCTTCACGGGCTCAGCCATTGGCACTTTAGACATTCCCAGGAGTCCCATGGCCCTTCCGAGTAGTGTACAAGTAGTGCAGAGAGTGTGGCGACTTCAAAATATTAAAGGGAGAAAGGAATCTCCTTCCCCGCCATCATCATTTTTAAAAACGGCAATTGATGTCGCCTGAAGCGGAGGCTCAGAAACCCAATTATACCACATTTCATTCAAGTGTCAGCAATTGGAATAATGGTGCCCGACAGTGAGGGTCCCTACGTGAAACAATGCTGCCATATTATTTTGTTTTGGCCCAATCTTTTCATAAATTTAGACTTGGAGCCAAGCCCAGTGCTGTTTTCTTTCAAGGTCTTTGCTTCTCGCATCCTTTTTGTCGGTTCTTGCTGCTGAGTGCTTTTCTTTCCTTCTGCAGAGAGGCTCATCTTGCCCTCTCCTCCTCAGCCTCGGCTCGCCTGGGGCACCAGCGGCTGCTCTGTTGACTAAAGAACATATTCGTCACTGGAACATTTTCCACACCCCGTGGGCCAAATGCTTTATGTATTTGGCCCTGAGCAGCCTTTTGGATTCTATGATGAGGAGCCACTAAAAACCATGCAGTGGCCACTAGCTTACATATTACAGGCTGTTTTGTATATTATTGCCATTGCTGTTACCAGTCGTCCTTCCCTGAGAGTAATGTGCACCGCAATGAATTTTAATTAGAATGACTCTGCCTTGCAAAATGTTTTCCTACCAAGGGCCTCCCTGCCATCCTTTATGGTCGTTAACAATTAAGCAGACTGTGTAGTTGCCTACCCAAATGTTCTAGACATGCGAGGGGACACTATTGGACACAACATCCTCCCAAAATTGGTGTGCAAAGAATCACTTAACTGCCATTTACTTACTCTGCTCTTCAGAAGATGACAACTGCATCTCTGATGACTCAGATGAGAAAAGATGTGGCATGCCTGCGTGACAAAATGGGTTGGACAGAAGGACTTAGTTTTATTGATATCAACTGACCATTCTTCAGTTATTGGCAGCTTACCTCCTGTTGGAAAACTTTTATTCTCTGCTCCTACTCCCTGAGGGACATTCAGGGATGTCTTCTCTCTCTCTCTGACTCTTGAGGCTTGCCCACCAAACCTTTCTTATGTGTTCCTGGCAGGATGGTAAATACCAGTGCAGAGCTCAGCCAACCCTCATCCTTGATCAATGATCATTTATCTTACAGGCCCTGGAATATGGGCCTATATGTCTAGGTTGAGAATTAGAATGCTGACCCCATTTTCTTTTGGAGCTTACCTCCCATCTGATTCTTTCTGGTCTGACTAGCCCTTTTGGACACATACACTTGACTATTTACTTCAAATTCACCATAGCTCAGTAGCCTATAACGAACCACAAAGAACAGAGCCTCTCAGCTAACTGGAGTTGGTCATGAAGTATGAGCAAGAGGTAAATTTTGATGAGTTTGGTTGTTGCCAGAGTATAATTTGGCCTATCCTGACTGACAATGAGGTAAAAAAGTAAGCAGATAATTTTCAATTGAAAAAAGCATAGAAAAGGAAGCGATTAATCTTTATAATTGAGACAGACTGTTAGGGGAGACTTCCCAGGGCAAGCTGAGCTGGCGTAGGAGGTGGAGGGCATGAATAGGGTTTTGCCAGGAACAAGGTTGGCACGGGAATTCCAGGCCAAAGTGACTGCATGTTGAGAATCAAGTTGTGTGTGGGGAAATTAAACTATTTTTATAGACACAGAATGAAATACAGGAAGGGAAGTGGAAGGAGATGAGATCTAAAACGTGCTTAGGGCTTAGTTCATACATCCCAGTTTGCCCAGAACGGTCAGTGCATGCCTATTGTCCTAGTGTGCTAGTAATAGTTCTCCCTTTTGCTCTTAAAAATATGCCAGTTTGGATGATAAGTTATATGGTCACTCTACTTATATGTCATGGTTCTAAGACTGGCTTTTTTTTTTACAGGTGATAGGGAGTCAACAGGAAGGAGAAAAGATTATACTTAGATTATAGAAATAATCCTTTCACAGCCAAGTTTTGCAGAGGCTGTTTTGTGCCTCTCAATGTTCTTTCTACCCTTCTTTAGGAATAAGAATCCTGATGCTTGGCAGGCCCAACATTACCTAGCTAAAACACTGGGTTAACCAGACTCCTTTGCGGTTAGTATGGCCATGTGACTAAGTTTTGGCCAAAGAGATGTAAGTGAGAGTGTTAGATGGAACGGAAAAGTCTCTTTAAGGAGTGAGGGAGCAAGCTTATATGGATCACAACATTCATAATACAAAGCCATAACCTAGAGGGAATCTAGGTCCTTGATGACTTAATGGAGCCACAACAGGAAATATAGATTGGCTCCTTTTAGATCTCTCTTATGTGGGAATAAACAAATTTCCATTTTGTTTAAGCATGTTATTTTGGATCGTTCTATAATATGCAGCTTAAAGAATTGCTAACCTATAGGTCAATCCTTCACAGAGAATCAATTATCATCAATCCAGCGGGACGTACAGGAAGCAAGCGTTTTGACCCAGATCTCAACATCATTCTCTAATCCAACTTTACCAAGGAGTCCCATATTTGGGGAGTTATTGGACCCTCATGAATAAAAGTGATCATTCTCCAGTTGTCACATTGGGTCTCTTCTCCTTTGATTAGAACCTGGTGGAGAAGGCATTCCTTTTACTCAGAAAGCTCTCCTTAGAAACTTAGCTCTTGGATTTGATTTTGTGCATTTTAATAATTCAACTCAAAAAAATCTATTGTATTTTAAAGTGCTCTCTGTTGGCTGTGGAGTGAGAATGATTTTTAATGGGACGGGGGTGGGTATGGAATACAGAGAAAGCAAAGAGGGGTAACGAAAGGGGCAGGCATTTGCTTTGGAAGGAGGAACAGCATTCTAAACCAAATGGCTCTCACCAATAAAGTGCTTTCCTATGGATTGTTTCACATTTCTATGCCTCTGGACTTACTGTGTAAAAAGAGCAAAAGCAAAGAAGTGTTCCATTCTTGCAAGACTCTTGATCAGAGGAAATCAAGTTTATATATATATATATATATATATGATTTAATATATACATATTAAAGCAGCCAAAAGAAGAGCTTAATGCAGGCAAGAAGTAAATGTAAAGAAACAAAAGTGAATCTAGCCCGATTATATATTAAATAAAAGGCAATGAATAAGCACTGAGTGAAATTTTATATGTGCACATTACACCGAACCAGTCAAAGATTCTGACCCCTGGCACTGCAGAAATAATGCAGCCATCTTCTTCATTCTGGTGCTTTCAATAAAATCATTCCCAAGAGAGCCAGGGAAAAATTCTCTCTCTCAATAAAATGTGAAACCGTTGGTATTATGAAAAAGCATACTAATAATTGGATAGTGTTCTGAAGTCGCTTTCATAAAGCCTCCCTTTTCGCTTCCCTCCTCAGGTTTTAATATTGCCCAGTGAGTCTGTCAGATCACAGAGGTTTTTTTGGAGATAGAAAGTTGTAGCATTGATTGGTGCCCTTGTGAGTGCAGATCAACAACACGCATATCAACAGAGATAACGACGAATAATGCACTCTGAGTTCCTAAACACAGTCCACCCATAATGAATATGCTGCTCAACAGCCTCCAACGTGAATAAGGGAATAAAGCTGGTGCTTAGGCCCTCTTGACAGAGGGAAAAGTGGGTTCCAAGTAACAGGAGCCTTCAGCTAGTCACACCGAGCTCTATAAATCGTGGGCTATGTGCTGAAGGACTGATGGAAAGGGTGTTGTGATGGTGAAGTAGAAGGTCCTGGAAGTCCAAGTCTTGTCAATGCAGTGAAACTACATGGGATTGGCTTAGAATATTAAAGTCAAAAGAAGCCTTCAACAGCATCCCAGAGGAAGGAAAGTTTGCAGTCACAACAATTAGTACCAGTTGACAAGGTCTTTTAGAAACATGTGAGCAGAGGGAGTCTGCATATGGTACCTCTTTTACACCTTTCCAAAGTGGGGAGAAGAGTAGGAAGAGGAGGAGGGATGTTGACAGTAAACATTCAAGACAAGGGAGGTGAAGAATTTTTTTAAAAGAAATGAGCAAAAGGCAACCCTTCCGTTTCAGGATAAGCCAGAGGGAGTGAATTCTGTTGGTCTTGACAGCTGCCAAGCCTTTCTGTTCTCTGCTGCTCTTTGGAGGCAGTTGTGTCCTGCTTGCCACTACCCTACAAGCCATCATGCAGATGGCACTGCTCGTTCTCTTGTTTGACCGAATCACCTTGGCATGTTCTTTGACTGCTTCATTGAGGGCTCTCCTAATTTTCCACCTCCTCCTCCATACCTCATGGGGTCGACTCTGCCGATCCTTGTGCTGACCAAGGAATTTATTCAAGGCACTATTAGGCTGCATTCAATTTCCAACAGATAAAATCAAGTTGAAACCCATATCTACAATAAGACTAAAAGAGGAGAGGGGCAAATGTGACGTCTGTATGGGGCTGAAGGCAACCCTATAATGATGGACATGGTGGAAACCATAGACTGCAGACCAAGCAGATATGGAAGTGTCTCAGGCTGATTTTAGCACTTACAAGTTGAGTCAGCTTCTCCCTGGGAAGTATGGGCCTTCTTCCCACGTTACACTCCGAAGTGTCTGGCCCATCTCAATATGCTCCAGTTTTTTTGTATTTTGATGATCAAGATGTTTTCACTACAAGTAACATGATTTAGATATGTGCAAAAATAAGACAGTTATCCTAGAGAAGTTTGGAGGCCAGGAGGAGGAGAAGGAGGGCTTTGTGGGAAGATGTGAATCACAAGCTGCTTCCATCTCTCTTCTTGACCATTCTCCCACACCGGGAACTTGCACAGGTATTTTCCCATGTACTGAACTGTTGGTAAGTAGTGAAAGTGATAGGTGAAGTACTCTTAAATTTCAAAGCCATTAGTAGGCAATGGAATGTTCAAATTTAAGATACCATGTCATTTTATTCATTCTACTTCTGGAGCCACATGGCCCATTTATTCCCCTTCCTTTCAGGTATCTAGGATGTTTGTCAAAGTGGATAAGCTCTGGGCAAGCCCTGATGGCCTAGTGGTTAATGTTTGGCACACTCCCCTTTGGTGGCCCAGGTTCAATTCCCAGGTGAAGAACCATACCACTTGTCTGTCAGTAGCCATGCTGTGGTGGTGGCTCACATAGAAGAAGTAGAAGGACTTACAACTAGAATATACGACTGAGTACTGGGGCTTTGGGGAGGAAAACAAAAAGAGAGGGAGATTGGCAGCAGATGTTAGCTCAGGGCAAATCTTTCTCAGCAAAAAAAAAAAAAAAGAACATTAAAAAAAAACAGATAAGCTCTGGCTTCTGAAATAACAGTGCTTGGAGGTAACATGTCCCTGAGGGAAGGCTCTAATCACATTTTTTATTGGAACTAGAGAGCTGAATCTATAAACCACTGAGTAGAAAGGAGGGATGCCCCAGCTTAACGTGGTCTCCGCCTGTTTAAAGACGTCCTTACTCTTGCTGAGGAAGACCTGAATAAGCTCCAACTCTTAAACTTCTTTCCTTAGTCTTTCCTCTTCCTTGTCAGATCTCATACAATCCAACCAAGAAAATCATCTTTCTTCTTAACCCGATCAGAAAACTGACTCATCCACCTGGGTGAAGGAAACCAAAGTGAATGCCGGGAGGAGAACAAGGCACACCACAATGTTTGCCTGCTACGTGAAAAGAGAAGTGAGGAGGAGTTGGAGAGGAGCGTTTTCTCCAAACACAGTGTCTTTGGCCCTGGTCATCTCCACCAGAGTTAACTGAAGTAGAGATTGCTTTGTCAAAAAAAGCTCCAGAGCCAAATAGAGCAACTAGGAGAGGAAAGTTTTTACATAGCTGATTCTCCAGAAACAGCTGTCCACCATGGTCATGAGGGGGCTGCTCTGAGCCTGGAGAACAAGCTTTTCTTGTGTCTTTCCAGGTGACCATAGCTACCCATCCTTCAGACTCAGCAAGAGGCCCTGTGGACCTCAGGCCTCTCCTCTGTAAGACATGGCATTTGGACGAGAGCAGTATTTCTGAAGTTATGTTCTTCAGAGCAGCAATCCTACCAGACGCTTAGTGAAAAAGGGGCACAAAGATTACGAAATGTGGTGGGAATCAGAGACCTTCCTCTGCTGTGTAACAAAGCCAAACAATTTAGGAAAGTCACTGAAACTTTGAAGCTTTGGCTTCTTTTTTCTGAAAATGATTTGGGTGATGAAAATTGAACATTAATTTCTCTAAGGCCCCTTCATCTTAGACTTTCGTGTCTCTAAAATGTCATCATTGGCTCTATACAAACAAGTTTTGTCTGTGTCCTTGGGTGAGAATAAAATGTTCTCTTTCTAAGAGAGATTGGCACCTTCAGTGTATGTGTTTGCTTTTTGGATTCTTCTCACCAAGAAAAGCTGAGCCCAGGCATTCAGGGAATATGTAGGCAGACATTGGGTCATTTCAGGAGATAGCAAAACATCCTCCACATTGTCTCTTATTATAAAATGGAAAATAGGGAGTCGACTCAATTCAAGAAGTGTTTATTTACTTCCTCCTGTGTTCAAGGCTCTGAGTCAGTTCTGATCACGCAATCTTGTGTTTTCAAAGCACTTCAAATGATTTTAAACAATGCCAACATGAGTTAGATTATAGGATCTTCAGAGACGTTCTGTAAGGGGATCCGGTGTTCTGACTCCGATTTTACCCATGAGGAAACTGAAGCCTGGGTGCATGAAGTGGCTTTCCCAGGTCCTGGCCCTGGTGAATGGCCAAGCCAGGGCTGGCCTCCAGGTTACCCGCTTCAAATCCACTGTGCTTTCTACGTTGCTACCCCCTCTTTAGATAACCGTTAGATGCCTGTCTGGGAAAGGAGAGTTTATAGGATGATGATTCACCTTCAAGCTAAATTTGGGCCAGCCAGTCTTTCATACTCTTACTGTTGTTGCTTTGTATTAAAAAGAAAAAAAAGTTGTTTTGATTTGTTTTATTTTTCTAAATGGATCCACTTGAGCAGAGTTTGAATTATTCAAAATGACTCAATTCCACCCCAAGTTTCCTTAATAACTAAGGATCAAAGACACTTGGAATGCAGAGGCTTGGAAAATGGAAGGCAGATAATCCATAGGTAAGCAGGAACCTGGGGCGGGGCCTGCCACAGCTGGCCACTTTAGCACTGACACAAGAACTGAACTCGTTAGTCTGATAAACGTCACAGCCACCCAAAGAAGCAGAAGCAGAGGGAGGGTCTGCTCCCCCCGGGTGACAGATAGAAACCCAGAGACCGAGGCTCTCTAAAGACAGAGGAAGCTGATAACAATGCCAGTGATTACAGTTGAGACTTCTGCCTAATACATACCCCAACTTCATTTCCAGAAATGTTTTGCTTTCTCTTTAAAAGCACCCTGAGCCTTTAAAAATGAAAACAAACCTCTTCGCTCCACGCAGGTGTGCATGTGGCGGCACACGCACAGACACACACACACACTCACAGTCATTTAACAAGGATGAGAGGGCATGATCCCAAAGGCTTTCCAACCTCCTGTCCAAGGAGAGTTCCCAGCCAGCCTAATCACTCTGGCAACAGCACACCTGAGCATTTCCCTCTTGGCACAAAGGAGAAGGGAGGGACTGGGAAGCTAGTTCTGTCAGACAAATAGTATCTGAGGCTAGAAATAGCCAGTAGATGCTCTCCCATGTAAGGGGCCTTGATAAGTAAGTTGGGGAAATCATCTATTCAAAGGTTCAAATGTGGCTCGGCCACTGCTCTGAAGTAGCTAAGTCGATCGATACTGTCTGCTCTTCCTCCAATTTTTTCAAATAATAATAAAATTTGAAAATGATGATAATTACGTGTTCTGTACCCTGGATAGGGGCAGACTACAGTGAGGCATATTTTCTAATGTAATTAAGGCTTTCAGCTTATCCCTCCCAATTGCAATTGTTATTTCAAAAGTGAATTAATAAATCATGTCCAGTCTGCTTGGAATAAAAATTTGTCTGGAGTATTCTTGTTGCAACCTGCAAATTCTGATTCTGAGTAGGAAAAGAGAAGGTGGGTGAAACTTCGATTAGATGGGCCCGTGCTGAGTCCCAACATGGGATAAACTTTTGGGGAGAAGGTTTCAGCAAAGACATCTGGAACCATTTCTAAGCTTTATTGCAAACAATATGCAAATATCCTGTCCCCTCTATTCGCTTATGGTTCCTCTGCTAAACTCCAAGCAATTAATGCTGACTCTTGGATGCCCAGGGGACTCTGATCTCCTGTGGTTTCCACAGAGCACTTTAGCTATCATGATGAATTAGTGTAAGGCCTGGTAATGCACCTTTGAGTATGTGAGGCCTTTTAAGGCTCTCGCAGGTCAAGCCTGTGGCTGTATATTTTCCTTTGGCAGAACAGAGACTTTGATGGCATGCAAGGTTGCATTTCAATTCATCACAGGTTCCAGATTCCCAATGTCCAGAATCACCATTCTGCTTCTCTGGAGAGAGGATGTTTCAGGATCGTGATGACTCAAGGTAAGTATTTACCAAAAAGGCCTGACAGGGGCACTTTGCATGCTTGGTGAGAGTGATGTGTCAATTCAGAGAAAGGGTATCATTTTTCTTTTTGTTCAAACACATAGTGGGTGCAAAACCCAGGTCGGGGCATCACTCATTTGAAATATTGCTGGACCTGGGTGGGTCCTGGCCAGGGGGACCTCTGCTGATCTCCCTTTAAAAGAAAAGGTGGGAAGACAGTGCCCATGGCCTAGAGGCCTCCTTGGTCAGTGTTATTTACACAGGTGGGTGATAGAGTGAAGAGATACTGAAATGAGAGCCTCAAGGCATGGTCCCTAGTGATAACTCCACACTAGCTGTTTGGGCTTATGTAAATGTTTTATTTCTTTTGGATATTTATTTCCATTGCTAAAATGAGAGAACTGCAGGATGATTTTGTTGGTGTCTTCCAGGAATAAATTATGGTGGCTCTGTTTTTCTCAGCAGTGTATTTTTCCTAGTCTGTGATTTGTGTTCGGTACAGAGAAAGGCATCAATGATAGAGACTGAAAGATGCACCACACTCTGCCCCACTTCAGCTCCTCATCTATTTCGGTATCTGTCTTTCTAATGCCCAGTACTTTCCTAGCTGTGTGACCTTTGGGAATTTCCTTAACCAATCTGAATCTCTGTTTCCTACCCATAAAGTGAGACGATAGTAGAGCTTACCTTATAGAGTGGTTGTGAAGATTAAACTAAAAAAATGCACAAGAAGTACATGAGAAACATTCAGAAAGTGTTAGATACAAATGATATCTACAGATTTATCATGCTCTAGGACCTGCCCTGTACATTCTTGCCTCTGTATTCCTGCTCATTGTATTACTTTCCTATGGCTACTAATGTACCATACACTGAGTGGCTTGTACAACAGAAATTTATTGTCTCATAGTTCTGGAGCCTAGAAGTCTGAGATCAAGGTGTAGACAGGGCCACGCTCGCTTTGAAAGTGCCAAGGAAGGATCTGTCCCTGGCCTCTCTCCCAGCTCCTTGCAGTTCCTTGGCTTATGGCAGTCTAACTCCAATCTTCACTTGGTGTCCTCTCTATGTGTGTGTGTCTGTATGCCAATTTCCCATTTCATAAGGACATCAGTCCTATTGGATTAGGGGACCACTCTACTACAGTATGACTTCATCTGAACAAATTACATCTATAATGACCTTATTTCCAAATACTGAGGGTTAGGACTTCAACATATGAATTTCAGGCAGATGCAATTCAATCAGTAACAATCTCATCCTCTGTCTGTAACCAAACATCTCTTCTTTTCTGCAACTTCTAAGCTTCTATTGCTTCTTTGAGACACAGGTTAACTTCTTAAGCCTTCTCGGCCCATGCCCGTCTTGGGTCAAAGAGGTTCTTCCTTCTTCAGCAGTCTAAGAGGATTTATTGTCTGGATCTCTTACTTGAAACGTATTTTTAAGTCTCCACGTATGGATAATTGTCTTTATTCTATGTGTATTTTATACCTTTAACTAGAGGAGAACACTGTATATAGTTGTACCTTCCCTAATTCCTATAACATGTCATTGCAAAGAGTGGAAACTTAATAACTACTCTCCATTAAGATAACAAACAGTTAAAGAAAATATTCAGAATAAAATCATTGCAACTTTTGTATAAGTCTAATGAAAAATACGTTTTCATCCTTCTTAACTAGTCTACATACATAATGACCTTCAGAAACTTTCTGACCAAGATTATTGTGAAGATGTCCCATTGGAATCTGTTTAGACATCTTGTGCCTCCAGGTGGCCACTTGGATTCAACCTATGGACACAGTACTACTAAGTTCTTGGTTGAACCCTCACTGTATAAAAGAAGCTGCCAAGAAGTTCAAGCGAATTGAATAGTCCAATTGAATAGTTCAATATTCTGCCACTCAGCATCGAGTTTCTCTTGTGTTTATTATGGCTCTGACTTGGTTCTGATAATTAGGCATTGTATTCCTAAGAGCTAGTCTTCTGAGAGCCCCAACTGTGGTCTGTGGTGACTCCTCAGTGATGGGAGAAGTCCTGGGAACCATGTGATGCATGGTCTCTATAGGCCAGGACCTCGTTCTGGCTGGCTTGACTGCTCACCCTCTGCCGCCTCACAGGACTGAGATATTCCATGATCCAAAAGGCCACTCCCTGCTACTGCTGAAGTACTTGTCTGATACCAACTTGCTGCCTGTGTTCTAGATTCCAGGATACTAATATTTCTGATAAATTCTTCTAATACTAGGTTCTACCCAACTCTTGGAACAACCCAGGCACCTCCTACATGGACTTCTTATTTTGCCAGAGCCTCCTCTCAGGAGATTCCCGCATACTCTGTATTTTTCTTTAACAGTGAGGGTCTGTTTTCATTTCCAGGCTCATGCATCTGTGCAATTTAACCATGTCACTCTCAGGCTAGTTCTAAGAAATGGCCTAAAGATGTCCCAGAGCCCCTAAATGCAAAACAAAAACCTGATATTAGTCATCTTTTGATGATGTCCTGTCCTTTATTGGTCCAAAATTCATTATGTTAACTTTATAATCCCCCCCAAAAAGTGACCGGTCCTTTAAAAGTAGTACTTGTGGACTAAAACAGTAAGCATGAGCTGAAAAGCAAAGTGCATTAGAGCAAATGTGATGACTCTTAAGGTCGACCAGAGCTCTGAGTTTGAAGAGGTCATGGAAGCTGAGTCACAGGGATTTTGTTGCAGTGATACAGCAGAAGATGCTGCAACCTGCAAAGTACCAAAATTTCTGATTGGTCATAATACAGGTTTGGGAAATGAAGGAAGCTGGGCAGCCACCATCCTCTTGTTTGTGTTTAATTTAAATTGGAATCAAGTGCTAAATAGACTGAGCGAGAAAAGCCCTGCTTCCTCATACACATGCTCACAGGAGGTATTGGTTGGGCAGCACTGTTTAGTGGGAAAACCTTAACACCAAGTCAGCCTAATGCTTAGCTCTAAAGTATTGATCCTTACAATATCAAAAGCTGCTGAGAAAGAAGCCATGTGAGAGCCGTGTGAGAGCTGGCTGGCCATCCTTAACAGAGGCAACTAACAAGGATCACAAAACAGGAGTAACATTTACCAATAGATAGTCAGCCACCTAAAGTAGCCTAATGAAGTGTTTTACTTTAAGCCCCTGCTTTAAATTAATAGTTTGCTTCCCAAAGACTTTGTCTACTACAGAGATACAGATGGAGACATAGAGATAGAGAAAGAGGTATATAGATATCTGTATATCAGAAAAAGCATTTAGACAAACTCCATAGACACATAAAGATGTCATCTTGATGTTTAGAAAAACATACTGGCTCTTCGACAAACTTAACAACAATCCAGACTGAAAATTTCTTTGAAAGATGCCTGCTCCCCAATAATGCAACATCGTTAAATGGCAGCTATCTCAAGCCAGGGGAGAGTGGAAAATCCTCTGAGCATGTGGCCCGTCCAACAGACGTGCAGAAGATCGTGTGATAATGCACAGTCCCACAGGGATTCACAGTTCTACACCAACATGGAGTGGAGAAACCCAGCCACATCCCCTACATGCTGACATAATGGAGCCTTTCTTGTCTAGTCAAAAGAGGTAGAGGCCTAAGGAAGCCTCAGGGCGAGCCAAGACCTTGGGGAGAAGCTAGATGAGAACAGGTGAGAGACAGTGAATGAACGCTGGCTTTAATTTATAACAAAGCCGGGATGGGAGGAAAATGGAAAATATCAGTAGGCTCCTTCAATTATGTTTATGACTTTCTTCTTTTGTTTTTTGAAGCTGATTGATCGAAAATTCCTCTGAGCCATTTAACAAAGCATTGCTTACATTAGGCTTGGGAAAAATACCAAAGAGAATAGCACTTTGATTCCACTAATAACCTCTTACCTTATTAAAGTAGAAATTTTAAAAAATATGATTACCTCTCCGCCAGACTTCTGACTTACTCATGTTTTGCTGTCTGCCATGTGTAAAGTGCGCCCCGACACTGATACAAGATGTTTTTAGCTGCATTAATGTAGATACAGGTTTAGTTGCATGATCAGAAAATCAAAAGCAACATATAAAAATTTCATTTTTCTCCAAGGTAAAAAGATATAAGTTTATTTCTGTCCTGTATGGCACTCTGAGGCAGGTATGGGTTGCCACTTCATGAGGTCACCCAGAGCCAGAATGGTACTCTGTGCATTAGAAGCCCAGGTTGCTTCTCAGTTGTCACTTGCCATCTCTAGGGTGTTACTCTTGTTCACAGTCCCAGATGATTTACCACCACATTCCCCTTCAGTCAGCAGGAAGGCAGAAAAGGGGAAGATGTACATCTCTTTTCCTTAAAGACACACCCTAGGAATTGTATGCATCACTTTCCCCAATATACGATTGGTCAATATTTAGTCACATGGCCACACTTCATTGCAACGGAAACTGGGAAAAGCAGTTTTTATTTCAGGCAATCATATGGCCAACTGAAAATTGAAGTCTCCTTTTATCTTTCATTTTCAGTAGTTTGATTATGATGTACCTATGCACATTTTTCTTCATATTTACCCTGCTTGGGATTTTCTAAGATTCTTGATTTTGAAAATTTATATCTTTTGCTAAACTTTGGAACTTTTCAGCCATTATTTCTTCAAATGGTTTTTCTAGTCCATTCTTTCTCTTCCTGGACTCCAGTTGTAAGTATATTTGACTTTTGTTATTACATTACCCACCCCTGCTACTGCTTAGTTTTTGTCTTTTATTCTCTCTCTTCTTCAGATTGAATAATTTCGATTGACCTGTCTACAAGTTCACTGTCTAGCCTTAGTTGTCTACATTCTTCTGTTGAGCCCATTCAGTTACATTTTTATTTCATATATTATAGTTTTCCAGTTCTACATTCTCTGGTTCCTTTCTAAGTCTTTATGTCTCTGATGATCTGCCCTATCTTTTGTGCATAATTATAAATGTCTGTTCTAGCATCCTGGTCATCAAAGCATTGTTTTCCATGGATTGTCTTCTATCTCAAAAGTGGGTAAAATTTTCCTGGTTCTTTGGGTGTCAAATAATTTTGAATTGTATTCTTAACATTGCAAATATTTCGTTATGAAGACATTAGATTCTATTGTAGCCCTTCAGAGAAGATAATTGTTTTTTTTGTTTTAGAAGGCAATTAAGTTGGTCAGATTCAAACCAAGAATTCTTGTCTCTTGGGCTACAGGTAAAACACCAGTTGAGTTCTTTAATATTTAGCTGGACTCTATTCTGCCCATGGATGCTTCAAAGTAAAGCTAGAGATCTGGGCAGGCTTTACACAGAAATTGGAGTTCCTTCTTTTTGTAGTTCTCCTTTCTGGGGTGTACCTCTACTTTCCACTTGCTACATTTTCCTCAAACTCTTTCTCTGTTCCTTTATGTCAAAAAGTCTGTAGATTTTCTATCAGAGTTTTAAGTGCCTTCCTCAGTACCAACTGTGGCTTGCCCTTGTCTAAAAACCACAAAAAAATTTGGCAAATCAATCTGCCATTCTCTTTTTCATAGCGTCAGCTCCCTCCAGAATTTTCCTGCTTTGTTCAATCTCCAGTGTCTTTCAGTCATTGCCCGTGTATTTTGACCATAGTTTATAGCTGTTATCTGTGAGAGGACTGGCCAGTAGAAGTTTACTCAGGCAAACCGGAAATGGAAACACACCTGAAGTTTTAACTGGAAGAAAAGGGGAGCATACTTATTGAGGGATAGCTAGCAGTCTCTACTTACAATGCCCTTCCCCACATTTGTGCTTCTGTGGAACATTCTCTTACTTTTGTATCATACTCAACTTTTCAAAGAAATTTACCATTGAGTACTTCATGATGAGACAAAAGGCTTGTTTTGTGATGCATGTGTTTCCTAAATTTGGTATATAAACTAATTATTTTTTAAATAAAAATTTTGAGTTTTATCTTGCATATTGCAGTGGGTTAGCCTAGAAAATGCAGTTTCTTTCTAATACTCAATGATTTGACTGTTTAGGTAGGATAAACTAGCTGATAATCCCAGTCTCAGAGCCAGAAGCCTTTCTACCTGTAATCAGCTCTAAGCATAACCAGAGATTAAAGACTAAGACTCTTGATGTTCCTAACATTAAAATGAAATAGAAAGGCTAAGAGCAAATATTAGTTCTCCCACTTAATGGCATATTGTTAATAGTAGTACATCAAATAAATCAGCCAGATAGCATTGGCTGCCTACTATGTATTGAGTGCTGTGTTATGTGGGATATAAATGCATGTGTTACTGGATTGTCACTCTGAAAGAATCTACGTTCTTCTTTGAGAAATTGACAATATGTTTTCATTTTTGACCTGCAACCACAGACAGGATAAGTTATTATAAATTTCAATTTTCAGGAGTAAAAGCACAATCTAGTACTCAGTGTGATATTTGCATATATCCTAGAGAATTCATTTCCGCCTTCCTTCCTTCTTTCCTTCCTTCCCTCCTTCCTTTCTTTTTCTTCCTTCCTTCCTTCCTTTTCTCTGTTGTGGGAGTTGCAGGAGGTAGGCAGGTGGAAGTTTGAGGCTCATTTTCATAAGAGCTATGAAGAGGAGAGATAAAAATGACATAAATATTTCCTAGTGAAATGTCTCTATCTTACTACAGATTTAGGAGCTTGTCTCTTTCTTGGTGGGACTTTTCCAAAGTACAGAAAATTGAAGAGAAAATTATTAATTTTATTTCAGATAAATATCGTTGAGATTTTATGATAGAATAAATAGTAAACCACAGATATAAAAAATGTAGAACAAATAGCACATCTCTGTTTTTCAAATGTCTTTAGTCCAATGATAATCTAACTTTAGGAACTGGAGGACGGTAAAGTAGTGTCAGGTAATTACAAATCTATAAGCGCAAAAACAACAAAAATGTATGAATAACTAAATGTATAAGTGGGAGTCTGAGAATTTTAAATGTTAGAAAAGTATCCATTTTCAAAGAGAAACAGGACCCATTGCACTCAAGTATGGCCTTTTATTTGGCATAGTCAGGAAATAAGTTCTAATTAATAAGAATTGAAAACGTAGATTTTTTCAAAGAATTTGTAAAAATAGGGAGCATGTAGCAAAAAAAAAATGAGATTTATTATTCATTCATGATTTGAAACTACTTCTTGACCCTGTAAATCAGTGATCACTCTCTGGAGAGCCGGATCGTGGAGCAGTTAAGAGGTGGGATGTTAGATCCTCTTTTGCAGATTGTAAGGTCTGTTATTTGGAGCAAGTTACTTATGAAATTAGTGCCTTAGGGTCTTGTTCCTCTGTAAAATGGGTTTAATAAACCTATCCCATTGGGTTGTTATGAGGAGTAAGTTATTTAATAGATATAAAGAAATAAGAACATATCTGGGACATAATGAGGGTTATTTCAGTGTTAGCAACTATTACTATTATAATAAATGACACTGGAGCAGGATTACTTTTGTTTTAATATACTGGAGCTCCATTAAAAACCTTTTTACACTAACATCAATTAATATATGTAGTATTTGCTTTGTGTAAAGCAGACTATAGGCCGTTGATCTGAAGAAAGCATCAGTTCTAAGATTTTCTCCATCATTGATTGGCTATATGTCTATTGGCAAGACCCTTTACATCACACGAGGCCTATCAGATTCCTTATCTGTAAAATACTGAACCTAAAGTTATTAGCAGGTAGGGTTTGTGTTTTGCTCACCAGGGCCTAGCATAGTGCTTGAAACATAATGTTATTAAATAATGGTAGTTGAAATAAAGAATAACTTTACCTGCGTGAATATGAGACACTGAATGAGATGTTCTCTTGAGAGTCCTTGCAATTCTAAAATTGATGAATACTTAGTAGACATTTCTAATGGATAGAAAGTAAATTTGACTCTTTCATTTTCCATAGTGGTGATTTTCAAAATATAATGTGTTAATCTTTATGAATCAACCATCAGCTGATGATGAGCATTTAAGTATTTTCTGGTATGAGAGCTGAGTCTCAAATGGTATACAATCTCT
The DNA here is from genome assembly GCF_041296235.1 of Equus asinus. Lineage (NCBI taxonomy): Eukaryota > Metazoa > Chordata > Mammalia > Perissodactyla > Equidae > Equus > Equus asinus. Next base: position 52,897,570 of record NC_091795.1, read on the forward strand.
TTCTTAGTCCTCTTGTTACAAAGATCATGGCTAGATATAAAGGTGCATTTTGTGGTCCAGAAACAGAGTCTATTCTATTGCAGATCTAATGAGCCCAAGCAAGATTTTAATGTCATTTCATGTTGCATCTTCAAAGCTTGAGATGCTGGCCCCTGATACAGGAATACTGGTGCTCTTAGCCATTACTGATGGCCAGAAAAGACTAGATCTCCTGCGCTGAGATCATGTACATGCTGACCAATATTTGTGCTGGGGTCAGTCTGAATAATATGCTTGACATGCATGTGTATGTTTGCAAACACACACATACACACAATTTCTCATCAATGTGTAAACAAAAATGCAAGAGGACTCATTCCCCTATCTAGAAAAAATATAAACTTGCTCATTCTCAAAAATTGAGTGATGATTCCAGACCTAAGAGAAAACTAGGAAACAGCAATAGAGACACACTTTATGCAATAAGATGCTTTAAATGTAGTGGTTTTATTCTTTGGGCCTATTCTAGATATACTGATAATGAGAAGGCTTATGGGTCTTAGAAGCATTGTTACTCCCAACCGTGTGATTGAGGAGGTGGGCAGGTGAATAGTAGGGAGAAATGTGGAGTGTTTTTCTTGCTCATTCATATGTTTACTCATTTATTTGTACATTCAATTGTTCATTATTTACTTATTATTCTACCTATTCATTCCTCAAAATATGAGTTGGATGTAACCTCATCCTCTCCTAGTGCCCTTAAGAACTTTATAGAATAGTAGAACGTGAAGTTGGATGATGCTTGTGTGATTTTTCTGAAGTTTCAATGAGTATCTTGAGCTAAACCTCGATGTACGTCCTATGAAGCCATTAAGAAGAGTGATTTAAATGGCCACTTCTTAAATTGGAAAGATGGTATTAACACACACTTAAACAAAAATATACATAACAGCAGATTTTCTATGTGGTCGGATTAAATTTTTTTCTTTTACTTAGCTCATTTGCATTTTTGACAATTAACATTTTTAAACACCTTAATTTTTTTTGTTAAAAAAGTCATGTTCAAGGTGGAGCCATAATTTCATGCTTCAACATATATCCTCTATTTTAAATGCATTAAAAAATAAGTAATAAACAATTTTAAAAGTTTCCATAAAGATAAGACATGTTACCCAGATGACATGACAGGGTTTTTTGGCTTTGTTTTGTTTTTTGACAGCAGGCTTTTATCAGCAACAATAGAGGCCAGAGGCTAGAAGATTCTCATTTTCAATGAATTGATGGAAATTAACTCTCAACCTTAGAATTTTATGCCTAGCTATACTATCGATCAAAAATAAGGACAAAATAAATACCATTTTTAGACATACAAAAACTAAGGGTAATTTTTCTCACACAGGCCCTTGTTAAAAGGATAAACATATGTTTCTGCAAAAATAAAATAAAATATAGCATAAGAAAGGTTTAGAGGGAAAAATTAAACTGTGAAGAGCACAGAAATTGATTGAAGATATCAGAAAGCTTAAGTTTATATTGATTGCTTTTTTAAATCCTCATTTTTAGGTTAACATTAGTAAAATTATGACTCTGAACAATAAAATCAGGAAGAGTGGGATGTTTAATGAGTAGCTAAATTGTGGTAAAATTATTCTAGTATTTCAGAAAAAAATAGAAAAAATTGAGTTGCAGTAGATATATTTAAAAATTATAGTCATGTAAATGTTTCAAAATTAATGGCACTCATTAAATAAGCTGAAATGTAATCCATATATTCCAAATCAGCACAGAAAAAAAAAAGTATACAGTGAAGGTTGGAGAGAAATATACAGAAGGTCTCCAATCTAAAAGAAGGTTGAAAAGAACAAGAAAAGGAAAAAGGCAGTAAACAGCAAACATAATATATGATGGTAGAAATAACTTAGAACATGTCAGTAATCATAGTAAATGCAAATGGCATGTGCAAATGCACAGTTAAGTGCATAAACTCCTACACGGAAATACAGAAATTATCAGGTTAGGTTAAACAGACAAAATTACGTTACTTGAAGTAGAGCTCCTAGACAAAGCCATATTAAGAGGTTAAAGATGAAGGGGAGACAAAAAGATGTACAACGTAAATACTAACCAAAAGGAAAGTGGTAGCAATATTAATATAAGACAAAATAAAATTTAAAGGAAGAAAGCCCTAATAGATTTAAGAAGCCTACATATTAACAATGAGCACTCCACCAAAAAGATACAGCAACCACGAAGCTTATTCGCCCAACAGCATAGCTAAGAACTCTGCAAAAGAGAAAAATACTAAAGTTGCAGACACATAGTACAGTGTTTTGTCCAGCCAGGCTTATGGACAAAGTTCCCAGTTCTAGAAGTTCCCAGAGCCTGGAACCAGCTTGCTTGCTCACCTGTAGAGAGCGTGGATCCTGGGGTTGGAAGGAGAGAAAATTTTTTCAGCCTGATCCTTATGCATAAAATCTATTCTCCAATGTAGGATATGGATGGGGTGAGACAGCGAAAGGAATAGAGAGAAAGGAAAAGAAGGGAAGGAGGAGGACAAAAGGAGAGGTGGATCATACAAGCAGATGAAAACATAGTTTTCATGAAGCTGCTTAAGCATGCTGTTATAATCCCTGCTAATGCGTCCTGCCATAAAGGTGAATTTATCCCTGCTGAAGAGAACAGCTGATAGTTAGGGGATGTCTGGCTGGGGAAAGCATGAAATGTTTAATCAGGACATGCTTGGTATTGGATACAACTCATGACACTCTTGGCCTTGCCAGATGTTCATTTCCCTTTCCTTGCCCTTCTCTCCAACTGAGCTGCACTCAGTTAAAAGTGTCTTCGGAATGCAGGCTCTGAGGCATTAGCAATGGGCTGTCATCTTTGGTAAAATACATGCAGAATGTATGGTTGGCCTTCTTCCATTGAAGTTCAAGGCCCCTGCTAAAAGAACACTGCCCAGACCAATTTCAGAGTCCCTTCGAGTTCGCTTTATAAACTATCACATCAAAGAAAAATAGACAACTCAGCTGAAAATGAAATCAAAGCTGGCCTGGAACATAGATATGGACTTGGAAGGTCAAGTTGATATTAAGCCAGCAGATGAGTTTGGTTTCTGGAGAGCAGAGGTGGGTATCACTGTGTCTGGGGACTATCTATGTTCAGAACACATAGCTTTTTCTCCCAACCACTTTGAGATGTCCAGGCGTGCAAATATATGCCCTGGTATCCCCCAGACATCATTCAAAAAATACTGGGGTAACACCACTACAGAGAAATGGAGCCTACAAACTTTTGTTGGGGCCTGACCAGACCACTGCAGTGTGTAAAACAACTTTAGCAAAACCTCCACTTTATAGATAAGAAGCTCAGAGAGGTTAAGTGACTTACTCAAAAACACTCAAGCTGGTTGTTTAGTAACAGACCTAGAACTAGAACTCCCAGACCAAGGCTCTTTTCTAAATGACTGATGGAATCTCCTAAATCACAAGAGTGGCCAATGGGGGAAAAAAATCATAGTGATGCAGCTTGCTAATTTACCTGATCCTCAGAAAGACATTCAGGTAATGATTGGACCAGACTCATTTGGTGTACACATCCGTTCACATCCTTGCCTTGTGACAAAGCAAGTAGTGAGTGCATGCTGGGGTTAAGTGCTCCATCTGAATATGATTCATTATGTCAATAAAGCAGTTGGCTAATGGTTTTAGTTTTGAAATGAAGTCTTTTGAACTTTACAACCAGCTTCAGTGACTGATTCAAAAGACCCTTGATAGCATTTAAGAGTTAAACCATACTTCAAAAGTTCTTAATGTTCAACCAGAAATATAGCACAGGCATTGGATCGTTCTGATTCTGGTTTGGGTTCCTTCTGAATGGGAAGATGTTTAGCAAGAAAGCCCTTAAAAGCTTATAGACTTTGCTTTCACTATTGAAATGCAAGCCAGACATAGAGCCAAGTCAGCAAAATAATGATTACTGCAAATGGGTGTGCTAAGTTGGGTTGTTAGCAATTTATCCAAATTAAGAGTTGAGGCTTTATCATAATCACTAGAGAAGTATGCCATTCACGGCATCATTTATTTTCACAAGTGATACTCATCCTAATTTCTAAGTTTACCACCATCCCCTTCCAAAATATAAACATATACTATACTCATAGCTCACTTTAAAGAGTTCTCTCAAGTTAGAAGGTAAAATAGAGTACAACATTTTTTTCTTTCAGAAAGGCTTCCAAATTTTGAATTTTTATTTTGATCTTAAAAGTCTTTGGGCATTTCCTCCTTCTCAGTATTTTATTATTGTACATAATATCAGTTAAAGTCAATGACAGCACACTCAAATAGGATGAATAAAGAAAGCTTAATAAGGGCACATTTAAAAGGGTAGCGATATGGGAAACATAAAGGATTGTGTAATACTTTGGAGCTGGCGATGGTTGGGATCAATTACCACTCCTAAGACTGAATGAGGAAAGGGAGGAATTGGTGACAGAACCCAAAAAGGATGGCCATAGCTGGAGGGAAGGCTGTCTAACAGGAGCTGTGATCTTCACCGAGAAACACAGTCAACCTACAGCGACTCAGCGGGATGGGCAGTGAAGAAACAAATACCCACACCACTCTGGTCTTGTCTTTAGATCTCCTGCTAGCGCTTCCCATTAGCCAAAAGCAACTATAAGCCAGACGGTGAGGAGTACATTGTAGTAGTCCACAGGTCAGAGTTCTCTGCCCAGAGCAGGGTGGAGAGGTGTGGAGAGTGGATCTGGGCAGAGGGCGGGGGTGGAGTGGGGGTCGTATGGGAACTATGCAGTGCACAGATGCTGGGCTTTTTTTCTTTTTACATCCGAGTCACTTTAAGTCCTTTAAATTTTTCTTGGCATTAGAATTGGTGTCTTGAGGAAACTACAGAATCACTTTTCTTGCAAGTCATTAAAAAGTCAGAAAAGTCAGTGCTGGCCTCTAGACTAGAGCATAAAAGAAATCAAGCTAAATGCATTCACAGATTTGATTTTTTGGGTCTTTCCCTCTCGGTTATCTTGAGATTTTCCTTTATTTCCCTTCAGTAACCTTCCTAAATTGGTGACTAGAAGGGCCTACTCACTAGTGCACATGAGCTCTCCTCAGAGAGGAGAAAAGGCAAGGCCAATTTACAGGGTATTTCTGCCAGGCAGAATGAGAGATAAGCTTTCCTTTTCTAGGGGAAAACCATAATAGTAATGGCATCTGTTGCCCTGTCTTAAAAGCATTGGGAGGATCCGGAAGCCAGAGGACTCTAAGATCACCAGCCCCTTAGAGTACGTATGTCAAGTCTTTCGATGTCTCTGAGGTCAATGTCAAGAAGTGAGAGGCAGATTTGAGTCTGAAACAAAAGCCAGTTTACTAAAAGGCAAATTAAGGAGGGTAGGCTGGAGAATGATCAGGGAGTAAGAAGGGCCTCAAAGTGCTGGAGAGTGGGAAGAGGAGAAAGATAATGTTGATGCTGACGCTGAGGAGAGGGGACTGAGTTAGTCAGCAGGTCCCTGAGCTTAGCCCCATAGTGTGGTAGTTTATTGCTATGGCTGCCTTTTCAGCAGTGTTTCCATGCAACCATGTCCTTGCTACCCCCTAACATGTAGCTTCTTGAAATTTGATGGTTTGCATCAACCTGAATAACTACTTATATACTAGAATACTTGGAACACTAAATAAATGTTCTTCAGAGCTGACGCTGTATGAACAAAGGGCACCAAAAGGACAGTCAACTCACGAGGAAAGGAGAGGTCTAGTAGCTTAATGAGTGGAAATGACAAAATTTTCAAGTTGTTTTATTGCCTTTGCAAAAATACAACAAGGAAAATTAATTTTTTTAAAGTCTTACTGTGTCTTTTCATCTCATTGGGTAACTGTCGCAGATAGCACATGTTGTCCTGTATTCACTCTTTTCCTATTTCCTGTTCACTGAGGAGTGAAGCTCAACTTGGTAGACCGCTGCTCAAGCTGGAATGAGAAATGATGAACATATACCTTTTTCCTTCCTTGAATGCCAGCGCCACTCAGCCCATAAGATAGACAGGTGGTAAGTAAGCCGATGAAAAAAAATACATAACATTAAGTGTCATTAGGGAATTGCAAATTAAAACATAGGTAGGAAACTGTTCTGTATGATGCCACAATGATGGATACATGTCATTTATACATTTGTCAGATCTCACAGAATGTACAAGACCAAGAGTGAAACCTAATGTAAAATATGGAATTTGGGTGATGATATGTCAATAGAGGTTCAGTGATTGTAACAAATGTACCACTGTGGGACATTGATAATGGGGGAGGCTATGCATGTCTGGGGGCAGGGGTATATGGGAAATCTCTGTACTTTCCTCTCAATTTTGTTGTGAAACTAAAACTGCGCTAAGAAATAAAATTTATTAATTAAAAAAAGTGATATTACTTCAGTAGAGCCCAGAAAACTCCTCTTTATCAGAATCCTCTTCCCAAAATGATACACACATTCAGCAATTCTAAATACGTAAAGTAAAGCCAAAATAAGTTGCCCTTTTTTGAGAGGTTCCTCTAGGAATTTCAGGGAACTGGTTCAAAGTCACTTATCTATTATTGTGTAGGTACTTCTGCTTTCCAAAAGAAGCAGGAGCCCTGGTTGATGGTACAAGAAATATCCTTTCTGAAGTGTTTTCTAAGGATTTGACCCAAATATTCAGTTTTATAAAATGAGAGAAAGACGGGGAAATAGGAAGGAAAAAAGTATTCTCTTGAGTTTCAGAAAGAGTTGTTCAGGTGAAGACATGGGGGAGTAAAGCCCAAGTCGCCTGGAGCAATAACACTGCGTGTAATAAGAGTGAGAGGAGAATGCCTTTCACTCAAAGGAAGTTCTTTTGGTCAGTTTCACAAGCTGGAGATCAGGAGTCAATTTACAAAGAAAAAGCTAAAAAAAACAAACATTTGCAAGAATGGCGCATGTGGCGTTATGTGAATAAATGAGAATCACACAAACCTACTTTCAAATCCCACATCCACCATTTCCTAGCTCTAGAATCTTGGCCAAATTGATTAAATTTTTAGAAACTCAGATTTCTCAGCTATAAAGTGAGCGCAGTAATACCGGACCCAGATCACTTTTTGAGGATTGAATAAGAAAAGGTATGTTAACTCTGTAGTTGGTAGATTGATTGGTAAATAATTTGCCAATTTTTATTATTATGTTTATGATGATAAAATAAGAATTATTATAGCTCTTAATGATGATAATAATAATAATATTTTAATGTTATTACCATGATGACAAATTGTCTAAACACAATCTTCTTCATCAAGAAGTATATATTAAAATCCTACCATGCACTTAAAGCTTTCATAAAATCTTGATAGAACAAGTCTAAGACTGGGTCTTTCCATAAGGGAAATTGTGATATAATAGGGGAGAGAAGATGCACATGCAGGAAACAGAACAGAAAGTATGAGACAACATAATTAGGCCAATCTTGTAGTACAGACTCTCAGATTCTCAATGCTAGAGAGGCTCAGAGAAGAATAAGATCAAAAGGACTGAAGTTTCAGGACTAACTTCAGGGAGCAAGGACCTTCAACTTAGGTGTGGCTTAGTGAGGCTCAGCGGGGGACATTCTTTGTGGTCATAACAACTGGAAGAGAGGTACCAAGGAAGGTAAGCACAGCTCCAGCATAAACAAAAGTCTGTGCCTGGGAGCTGTGGAGTCAGGCGAGAGAGGTGAGGTGTGGTAGCCCTGGGCTGAGGAAGAGGTGTGTCTGGACTTTCTGCAGTAGTGGTTAGGCAGCTGTTGAAAGTTATTTAGCAGCTGTGTGACCTGATAAGCACAATATTTAGGAAAGATCAGCCTAACCAAGTAAATGATGGAAAGCACAATGGCTGAAGTGGAGAAGACCAACTAAGAAGTTATAGTACCAAAAACATTCTCTTTTTATTTTAGAACTTTTTCTAAAGTTTGAATTCTAAAAGATGAGCATGTACTGTTTCTGTTATTAAGAGCAGTAGTTTTAAAAAGAAATGGACTATTAGAAAGCTTAGTCTTAAAGAAACATTTTTGTCTCTCTTGAAAATAGGTCAATTAAGTCAGAAAAGAAACAGCATGTTTTAGGTTTTTTTACCCATGCTGCTAGGAACCTCAAAACTATTTTTAATACAAATCTAGTGACTTTCTGAGAATAGGTTTTTGATCTTGTTCCCCCTCTTAGAAGCCACAGGCAATACAAAACGTAAAAACATAAAATTTCTTAAGCTTGTAGCCTGCTCCTCACAGGTTCCGTCATAGTGGAAAGCTGTTTACCTCCAGGAAATAAAGTATTAGCCAAATAGGATAGACTAGCTCCTATCCTATCTATCCTATCCTACTAGCTCTTATCCTATTCTTTAGCTATCCTACTGCTAAAGAAGGCTGTGCCTTTCATGGGAGCAGTAAGTCAATCAGCCTTTGCGCTAAACAGAGAAATGTTCCAAAGGAAAATGTTGGCAGAGCCCATCAAAGCAGAGTTGAAGAGGGAAGACAGCATATCAAGCTGATGGGAATACGATGAGTATTTACTCTAAGCCAAACTATACGCTAACAGCTTTCATTGCATTAACTCATTTAATCTTCAACCCAATGAGATAGGCATAATTATTATCCGGACTTTATCGGTTAGATAAACTGAGGCTTAAAGATTTTAAGGGTCATGTTCAATGTCATACAGCTAGTGAAAGGCAGAGCTAGGGCAATATGGCTTAGCGATTGATGTCGCTGCTCCAGGGTCAGGCTGTGTGCGTTCAGATTACTGCTTTCCCATATGTTAGTTGCATGACCTTCGGCAGGCAACTTGACCACTTTCTAAGTCTCAGTCTATTTATCTGTATAATGTAGATACTGATAATACCCATTTTATTAGGTTGTCATGAAATAATGCGTGTAATGGGTGGAGTGTTCATAGACACATAGTTGGTTTGGCCATAAATGCAGAACAGCAGGCTTGGTCAATTGTGGAGTTGCCTGGATCACAGTGCTAGATTCTGTTGCCTTTAAATGTTCATATCATCTCCTAATTCCCTTGATCTATTCTGTGATCGACAGTCAATCTTCTGAGAATGCAGCTTCTTTTCTGATGGGAAAGGATATGCTGGCAAGACCCGTGTGTCTGCCTCATTTACCTGATAGGTTATTTGCATGAAAGTTATATTCATAAGTCATCATTCCAGTTTTATTCATCACTCACTGACCTTTATTAGTATGGATTGGCACCATTGAGTCAGATACTGTCAAGATCCACTTTCTGAGCCTGAAAGTCTAAAGGTGAGACAATGGCAAGTGGGTAATTCACCAAGGGAAATCTGCTCTGGGGAGTCCTGTGAGGACTGCAGCAAGGCCTTCCTTTGAGAGGCCCCCTCTCGCTTCTTGTGAGACCCGTGTAAACATCTACAAGAGGCTATTGCAGTATCACAGGTGGACAAAACACCCAAATTCGTTGAGATACCAGTGGAGTACTGAAAACTAAGTCTGTGTCACAAAACCAATTTCTCTCCATATGGCAGTACCCAGGTGGCTCCTTCGGAACCTCCTTTGGATGCTCAGAGGCCATGCCAAGCCCTGTGTCCCTTCCCCTCATCATTCACTGAGCCCATTCAGTGAAGAGCTTGTGCAACCCAGCGTTGAATAATTGGGACCTGTGGGGATTCCAGCTCCCTGGCCTAATATCATATACTAAAACAGCCTTTTTTCCCTTTTTAAATTCCCCTGTTTGTTGCTTCTGTCCTCTCTCCAGTCCTTTATTTATTCATTTTTTAATTGTATAATGTGACCAAAGAGTCCTGAACCCTATGCAGTAAAGAAATCTGAATTTTCTCACTGATGCATGTAAAATCTTAGATGCTGGATTCTGTGCCACGCCGCGCTCTGTGGGGATCAGGAAACAAAGGGGTGAAGGACAGTGGCTGTCTGGTGTCTTAATAAGATGCAGATCAGCCGAAGAGCATCAGACCATCAAATCCAGGGGCTGCTGCAACCGCACACCTTTCGTCAGGCTTGGAATGGGCCGAGATGGATTCGGGGCTTTATTGAAAGATCATACAGGATGACTGCAAAATCCCATTACTTGTTGATTAAGTATTGATTGCCTCAGTATTAACAAACCAGCTAATATGAAGTGACCTCTGAGGCCAGTGGTTTGGGGGGAGGGGAAAGACAATTTACTAAAACAGGCAGGCAGATGAATAAGAGGGCTGGATTTGCTCTTGGCTTTTAGCTTCGGTTAAAATGTCACACTCGATAGTGCAGATCAATGCCCACTTTATTTCCTCACAGCCGTCTTATTACCATCATGAGGCTGCCTCCTTTGATGCTTTCTAATGACCCTCTGAACCGCCTGCTCAGCTCACCCTCTGCTTTCAACTGAAAGGAAAGCCCTCTCTGCCCCCTTGCTGCTGATGTAGAGGCCATGGATGTGAGGCTGGGCCAGAAGGACCAGCCAAGCCTTGTCTGGGGTCAGCAGTGCGATGATCACTGCGCTTTTCCCCTTGTCCTTTGCTTTCCTTTGAGTGTCTTCAGCATCAAAGCTCGTCTCCTCTTTCCACAATTCCAAATAATGTCGAGGCGATGAAACAAGAGGCTCTGCTCAAAACTCCCACCCGAGGCCACCATCTGGGTCAGGGGCTGGATGACTTCATTCTCGAGGAAGGAAACTCTTGCCTACTCCTTGAAATCTACCCCTCCCATCCAGAGATTGATGTCTTTGATAATGGCAAAAATAATTAAATAAATAAATAACTCCAAAAAACACAATTCTCGCTCACTTCAATCAAGCAAACTGATTTAAGAAGGCCTGTGGCAGGCACCAGTCAATACAACCCCTCCTCTATGGAAATCACAGTTTACCTTTCAATCTATAAAGAGGAGCTTTTGTGAACATGCCGTGCTCTTTTATGGAGGTGTTTGGCTTCTACATTGCAAAATACTCTGCTGACTACTTAGTCTAGCTTTCTCTGAGCATAAATATTTGATGTGCTGGCCAGTGTAGGGATTTGTCAGTGTTCTCCTATTGGCCAGAGGTCTGACTCCAACTTTCCGCATCAGAAAGAAAATAGAGAAATGAGTCTAGTGAAAAACTTTCTCCTTGGCAAACATACTCAATTGGGCTCTGAAATGAAAAGATTTCCAACACTGGATGGCTAGAGGGAAGAAGGAGAGTACAGAGAGGAAACTTCAAATTCCCCAAGGCTGATATTCAAAGCCAATGTTGACCTGAAGATGAAAACCATATTAATTTCTCTGAGGCTTTAAGAAACTGCCTCAGTAAGTTTTGTTGCTGCAAAATTCATAATTTAGAAGCTCTTCCCACCTATTCCAGCCTAAACTGGGTGAATAAAAATCATTTCTCCCTTTGCTTAAAAAATCAGTCTTTTTTTTTCAGGATCTTATCAGGGTTTCATATAAAGTCCTGCAATTCGGAACCACCCAGTCTAACGTAAACAAAACCATTTTCCTTTCTCCTTTTCCCTATTATTTTCTGCTCTTACAGGAAAATCTGCTAAACCCCTCCCCCACTTTCTCTGTTTCTCAATTACAATCACTAAATATTTATTTAATGCAAACCATGTGTATATTTGCAGCATTAAGTTGGCATTCAAAGGTTTGTTGAATGAATAAACTCATTGTTTTGAATTATTTTTCATTGAATTCATGTATTTATTGCATGTTTCTGTAATGTATGGAGACTAATTCTCTCTACTCTACAAAAATTTAGAAATAATAATAATAAACCTGGCTTGTATTCTTTCCTCAATCCCATGACCCACAGTGAATTTGCTTGAAAACCTCTACAGTAATGAGCTCTATAATGAAAGAAACTTTTGATAGAAAACATAAGAATCTCAGAAAAAAAAATCCCATACTTTCTATATCCAGGAACCCCTGTGTGGAATGATATTCTATTTAATATTTCTGCCAAATTATTTTTGCCTTAGAGAATTATTTAGCTTATAAAAGATCTTAACCTAAGATATAGCATAGGAATAAAAAAATAACTGATCTCATGAAAAGTTTACATAAAGTTATGAAAAATGGATACATAGCAGGAGGGAAGTGAGACTTAAATAGAAAATATTTTTAAGTTTCTAAGCTTAGTGTCACATTCTGCTTTCATACCCAGCCATACCTTCCCACAAGCTATTCATGGTATTGGAGATAGAACGCTGGACTGGATGAACTTTAGAATCTGACTCAGGATGGCAGCTCTTATGGATTGGTCATTTCTTAGAAAATTAAGTGCCTAGGACACTCAGAAGATGTATAAGACTTATCATAATAAGAGCTGGGTTTTAACCCTCTGTATGGTCTTCCATTTTGATGGACTGAAAGACAAGGATTCCTTTGCCCTATCAATTCAGACTTTGATTAACCCTGGCTGTGTGACTTTTTAAGCCCCTTTCTGACTAGCTTACATATATACTACGTATATATATATACAGTGTATATATATATCAGTTCCTAACATTCTGATAGGCAGGTGACATGTGGGGTAAAAGTCCCAGTGGCAAGACAACCTAGTCATTAGCAAACGACAGTATAAAACATGGGAATACAACCTTGGACTTCTGCTCAAGACAGGCTAGCAAATGGGTTTCATCCCCTGCCGGTATCAATGGATTGGTGGTGGCTGCCTGGAACATGACGTTGGAAAGAATTCTGAGATGGCATCAGAGCACAGAGCAAAGAACACTGTGGTTATATTATCTATTGTTGCATACCAAATTACTTCAAAATTTAATAGATTAAAACAATGAATATTTATCTCACAGTTTCTGTGAGTTAGGAATTTGGAAGCAACTTAGTTGGGAGGTTCTAGCTCACGGGGACCATGAGGTTGCAGGCAAGATGTTGGCCAAGGTTGTAGTCATCTGAAGGCTTGACTGGGGATGAAGCCTCCACATGCTTGGTGGCTTACTCAACATGGCTGTTAGCAGCTAGTTCCTTGCCAGGGCGGTTGGCCAGAAGTCCATTTCCTCTCCATGTGGGCCTCTGTTCACAACATTCCAGTTAGCTTTCCCAGTGCTTATGCTCAAAGAGATATAGGTATAGATACAGATATAGATAGGTATAGACATAGGTATAAGCATGCGCATAGACATAGACACAGATATATAGCTATATAGGTATCTATCTATCTACCTAGCTGGCTAGCTATCCAAAGAACGGCAAATTTTATAACCTGGTCTCAAGAAGCGATTTACCCTCATTTCTACCATATCTTGTTGTTCATGCAGACTAATCACGATAAGAGCCATCTAGAAAGTTGCCTACCATAGTGTTCAGCTGGCTCTGTTTGCCACGGTTGAGGAAAGGCAGAGTAATGGTGTATGTTGTTTGCTGGTTAGCGTGGTTACTTGATTCAAAGTCTCCATAATTTCATGCAAAATATTAAATCTTTACCGTGTTCCATTGACTGTAAATTTGGAGAATAATTTCTCTTGAAAAATTATTGAATATGTATGATCTGTCTTATTTCTATTACTTCAGATGCACTTGAGTCATCTCTTCCACAAATATTCATTGAATGATGTCTATGTAGCCCCAAGCACTCTGCTAGGCTCTGTAAAAACATACGTGAACAAAAGCATGGCACCTGAGCCAAGGAGCTCTGTCTAAGGGAAACCAAAGGACTAGGATCATAGGTACATAACAATACAATATATCTAAAGCCAAAAATGATTAAGACTCTAAAAATTGTTGGCCCAGCGATTCCACTCGGAGTGATTGCCCAGATTCAACTGGTAGCTTGATTTCTGGCCTCTCCTCCTTTAACTGAGCATTAAACTAGTTAGTTAGATTTACTCTGAAGTCAAAAGTGACATCACAGGCTTTCGTGACTCTCGTTTACCAGTAAGGCAAAAGCCAGACAAGCATTTTTTTCGAGATTGCTTAGATAAGTTTTAGGTCTCTCAGGGCCTTCAAAATACTAATCATATTTGTTCATAAAATGTGTTTATTTTCTCTGACTCTTGAAAAGTTTAGGTACCAGTGCTTTGAATTATGTTTTCTCTCAGAATGTTGCTTTATGAAAATCTTTATTATCTTTATTATCTACCCAATGTTCCTCAGCAATCTTGTTTTCTACACCCCACAGCTCTTTCCCATCACCTACCACATGCCTATGAAACACGGAAACGCTGACTCCTTACCCAGCCCCAGCCTCAGTTCTGTGTCCCCATGTCTTTGTGTGAACACACCGTTCTCATGCCTAAGGCATATTTCTCCCTCTTTCCTTCTGAAAGATCATCTTTTCTTTAAATATTCCCTGGTTTTTCCTGATAGAATTTATTCCGTTCAAAAAATGTATATTTAAATGTGCCATTTTCTAGGTTCTGTGAGAGGGACCAGTGATATAAAATTGAATAAAAAAATGATCCCAGGCTCAAGGACTCACATAGGGAAAGAGATATGTAAACAAGTGATTATGATACAATGTGATAATATAAATAATGTAGAATACACAGAAAGCTTGCTATTAGTACAAAGGAGGTACGGCTCCTTTTCTGGAGGGGTGGGACATGATTAAGGATATTCAGATACAAGATATAATACAAGATGAGCAGTGTTTTAACATTCAAGGTAGAATGTCATTTGGGCCAAAGGTAATAGAGTGAAAAGCAGAGATATGTGAAATTGTATGGAGTCCCACACCTACTCTCAGAGCCTTTACCGCATTTCATTTTTAGTTCTGATGTGACTCTCTCTTCTCGCTTAACACTGAACTCAATGAAATCAGGTCCTAGTTCTTGTTATCCCATTGTCTCCACTGAGTTGGGACTCAAAATGCTTTTTTTTTTTTTGAGGAAGATTGGCCGAGTTAACATCTGTTGCCAATCTTCCTCTTCTTGCTTGAGGAAGATTGTCCCTCAGCTAAAATCTGTGTCAATCCTCTTCCACTTTGTATGTGGGATGCTGCCACAGAACGGTTTGATGAATGGTACATAGGTCAATGCCCAGGATCTGAACCCGTGAACTCCAGGTCACCAAAGCAGAGCACAAGAACTCAACCACTACGCCATCAGGCCAGCCCCTCAATATGCTTTTGAATGAATGATTTCATAAAATTCTCTACAGCCTTTCACAATAGATCATTAAAAAGATGAAAAGGCACTTGTATATCTTTTATGCTTCTCAGTATCAGTCACATCTGCAGCACAAGAAGACAGACCTAAAGAGAGATCGGTCAAAGACGTCTCCTTTAACAGGCGTATCAGGCATGATAACAGTCTGTAGTTTGGCACATATGTTCAATAGTGGTGGTGGGATGGCTGCGTTTTGGGTGATGGGTGGTATGTTAGAGCTGGAAATCAGCATTCAGGCTGTTTTTATTTAAAAGCTACACTTTGTCACGAACGTCAGCAGGCACGGACTGGGTGAGGCAGTAGGTGGAACAAGGGAATGCCCCTTGGGAAGGTAAAACAGGCTCAGTGGGTGTGGTGGAGGAAATAAGGAGATGGTTATAGAAGAAGAAAAAGATGAACATGTAATTATGTTAATAATCTCATTTAGGGTCAGTATTTCGTGGCAGTGACATTCAGGGCATTATTATGCTAGAGTATGGCTGAGGGGGAGTGTAGGGAAGGAAAGTTGGGGTGATTTGTGGTTATAAAGTCAAAGAATATTACCTTTTAAAATACAGAGCAGCTTTAAAGAATTAAACTAAAAACAGACAACATGAGAAGAACAAGTTTTGCATGGCATTCCCAAGAAGAAATAATACACTTGTTATGCATTACAGTCTGTGCTCAAAATGCTATTTCAGCATTCTTGGTATTAAAAAAAGAACCTTATGTGGTCTTGTGGTGAACGACTGTGAAGGATTATTTAAAGTAAACTGTAGGGAAATATAAAACAAACCCAGCTAATTTATCACAACAGTGAAGATGCATAAATGAGATGTTTATGAATAACAAGGACAGCTTACCTATTATTTCAAAAAAATTTTCATTTTAGTAGAAAATATGCCACATTTCATTTAAAGGAGAATGACCTCTATTTTTTTTCCCCAAGCTCTATAGCCTCTGGTACAGCCTTACTTATCACTATGAATATAATATGATGACTATTTTGGAAATTTTTAAATTGTATGATGAGGCTCTGGGAATCTTGGCTTGAGGGAAATGTATTTTCCCACTCAAGACTAATATTGCCTTAAGCCTGGGAGCTCAAGAACTCAGCAGATGTGGTTGCCAATCAAAGAGAAATGGGTGATGAGAGTGGAGATATGCTCAAGGACCTTGTGTGACTCTTTCATTAGTAACATCCAGCATTTTGGGGAAAGAAACCTCATTGCATCACTCCAACCAAGCGGTTCAATGAGCAGACATCCTAGACAATTGTTCATAGAAGGTTCCAGGGATAGGCTTGAATTTTTAACTGAGTCCTTGAGTTTTGCATTGTGATTCTGAAATTGGTGTGTCAGTTCGTGTAGCACTGCCAGTTATCCAATAATAGTTTCCTCTTTCCTCCTGGTCACACAGTTAGACTGCAGTTTTCAGCACCCCCCCTCGTAGTCAAATCACAAATTTATTTCTGACACATGTCCTGGCCCATAAAAACTTCCCAAATGATCCTTACCCTACCTTTTTCTCTATATGTCAGTTGAATGTAGAGGTCTCCAAGGACCTAGAAGGTGGTAGAGCCACAATGTGGAAGGAACCTGGTTCCTAAATGACTACAAAGGATTTCTTTCCACCTTAACATGAGCAGAAGCCACCTTTATTATGTAGTCACTCAGATTTGAGGTTGTTACAATGGGTAACCGACTCTCTCTAACTGTTCAAATACAAAATCTTTCTTGTGTCTTTTTTACGTATTTCTGTTTCTTAACCAAATTTTAGCTGGTACATATTCTTGCACCTCAGAAACAAGAGGAAATAAGCTAGACAAAAAGAACTGTTTTCATTATTGAGAAATATAAAAGAGGGTGAGTAGCTAAATCATATGAACACTCTTAATCATATGAACACTCTTCCAAGGATAATATTAAATATAACCAAATCATAGACCCCTTCTTCATGTTTGGAAAAGGATAATTGAAGGAAACAACATATAAGCAATTCACATGGATTAAAATTTTTAAAAAAATAACCTTCTAATTTGATCAAACACAGTTCAGGCACGAACATGTGGCCTGAGTGGCCTACGTCAATGATCATTTATCTGTGCCTTCTTGTGTCAAGCAAGAGATAACCAACACTTTTGTAAACCCCCTTTGGAAACTTGCCATCATGGAAACAAGTTCGTGCTTCTTGGAGCAGGTTCACTATTCCTAGCTACCCCATCCTGAAAAGGCCAAGTAGGTTTTGGGTTCTTGGAAACCTTGAGTTTTTCATAAATTTGAGATGCCAACATATTCCAAGTGTTCTGTAAGTGAATTCCACAGTGATACAGAATAAGATGTGGCAGTCCAAAAAGATGTTTGTTGAAAACTTTCATTATTCACCTGTCACTGGAAAGGCCATGTAAATGAAAGCCCTACACCTTATCCCCCAAAACATCCATTAAAAACCCATCAGTTTAAGAGAGGGAACCTTCACCGGTTAAAGAGGCTGCACATGAAAATTCATAGACAAGACATATTTCAATACATCGTCTTCAAGAAGTGATACTCTCAGAGGTTTGCACCACTGCTCTTTTACGAAATCTTTGATTTGCTTTTGATATGCATTTTCACCCTTTCAAATGCAACCAGATCTCAGTACATATCACATTTTTAATGAGAAGAAACAAGCAGGTGTTGATGTGTTATATATAACTGCAACAATTCCAACTACGTTTGTCTAATGGTATGAATATCACTTTTCAGCAATACACTAAGGAAATGGAAAATAGAATAGAAAGCGATCCCTGTATTTGGCATCTAGAGAGGACATATTTAAGTGGTAGCTTTCATATATTTTTGGATACTGCTGAAAATTAGCAAATTTAGAGATTACTAAGAAGATACTAATGTGAATCAAGATCACATTATTAATAATTTGCATATTACTTAATAGCCCGTGTTTCCCTCTTGAAAGCATCTATGAGTATGAAATATTTATTCCCTGACATACATCATTAGTGGGCATTTCTGTTACTGAAGTCTATGTTTACCAAAGTGATGAGTCTTTACCATAGCTGCATCAATTGCTATTCTTATTGAAATGTTCATCATCAGAATATATATGCACTTTGAACCCATGGAAGGGTTGATATAACAATATGGTTATAGTCTTCACTCACAATTATCCAAAATAACTTACACCATGCTATTGGCTACAACAAATTAAATCAGCACCATCATCATCAACAGCAACAAAGCATTTATTAAGCATGTAGACTTTGTAAATAAAATGTTGGAGAATAGAGGCAGAGGAGTTGCATATTGTGGTCCATTCATTCAAAGAAATTACAGATTATTTAAAAATATGAGAAATTAACACAAGAGTAATAAATACTAACAAAGGCAGCCTTTGCAATAATCAGTGCCATAGATTTACTAACCAAGGTTCATTGACAGCAAGTCTTGGAAGACCAGACAGAGTCTTTACTCACACAAAGATGGAGCCCACACTGGGGCAAATCCTTGTTATCAGGCGACAGGAGATGATGAAGGAATGCAAGTCATTGGCTCCGTGGATGTCTGAGTGCTTGGAAATGGGGCCTAACCATGTAGATTTCCTAATACATGCCCTTTCTCAGTTTGAGGAAATTCTCTTCTATTCCTAGTTTGCTTACTATATTATGAATGGATGTGAATTTGCTAATATGTTTTCTGCATCTATTACAATTATCACACACACACATGCACACACGTGACTTACCTCATTTATTCTGGTGGTATAGTGATTTTGTATTGATTAATGAAAGTTCAGCTAACCTTGCACTTTAGGAATAAAGCCCACTTGGTCTTCATGTATACACATTTCACATCATTTCTGAATTTGATTTGCTAACATTTTGTTCAGTTTTGCCGCTATGCTCTCGAGGGATATTGATCTATAAGCTTTTCCTATAATATCTTTGTCTCATTTTGGTGTCATGATAATAATGGCTTAATAAATTGTGTTGGAAAATATTCTCTCTTCTTCTAATATCTGAAAGAATTTGTGGAAAAATGTTATCATCTCTTCCTTAAGTGATTGAAAAAATTCACCAGCGAAACTTTCTGGGCCTCGAATTTTTATTTTGGGAACATTTTTAAATTACCAATTCAATTTGTTTAACACATATATTGCAATTTGTATTTTCTATTTATTTTAGTGTCAGTTTTGGTAATTTCTGTCTTTCAAACCACTTATCTACTTCATCTAACTTGTCAACTTTATTGGCTTAATGTTTTTTATAATATCGTCTTAATACGGCTTTAATGAATTTAGGGTCTACTGTGGTATCACCTCTTTCCTGACGTTGAGTTTTCATCTCTCCCATGTGGTTCATGCAAACATGAATGGCTTCCAGCCTGGTGTGAACTCTGGGTTGTTCAGCTTGCAATACCCCAGGGTATCTTCTTTGCTGAGCGTAGGGAGTCCCCTGTGCAATTCCCAACCGGAGACTCATGCAGACCTCTCACAGCTTCCTAGGGCTCTTCCTCTGTGTTGTTCCTCTATACTGCTCTGCATTATAAATTCTAGCACCTCCTCCTCCCTACACTCCAAGATCTGTCCTTCATGTCAGTGATAGGACTGTTTCCATCTTTGATTTCCCTCCTTTTCCTGTGGCCCATTACATGCTTCCAGGCTGAAAGCCAGGGTGATTGCAGGCCTAATTTCACTGGTTTCCCTTTTTCAGGGGTCACAATTCTGCATTGCTTGTTGTGCAACATCTGAAAACAGTTATTTCATATATTTTGTCCAGTTTGCCAGTTTTTCATAGTCAGAGTAAGTCTGGAACAAGTTAATATGCCATGGCTAGAAACTTTAGTGTATTATGACAGTTGGGGGAAACTGAGACTGAGATATTTATCTCTTCCAGTGTACACAACTAATAAATACAATTAAACACCTAGCTATACTTTTTCCACTCTATCATGCTGCTTCTAAACTTATTACAGATATTTATGAAATATAGTGATAGAATTTGGTAGATTTAAAAGAATCATTCAAACTTGTCTAATTGGAGTAAAATGATTTATTCACATGATACAATATCAAACAATGAATCATACAATGTGCGCTAGCAAAATTTAAAGAACATGGGAGACAACATGTTTTGCAAAGTTGTTTTAACAGAGGAAAATGATTGCATGTAATAGAAGTACAAGTAAAACAGAGAGAGAAAATACAGTACCTAGAAAATATCATCTAATTCAATGGTTGACATTAGAGAGAAGTTTCTGATTTTAAGACGTCTTGATGTCAACTATAGAGGTCTCATTGGGGCCAAGCAAAATCATTTTTATCTTTTTATCTTCTCTGCAACCGCTTGAAGAACTCTATCTGGGAATTATTTAGTGCCTCCATTATAAGATAGAAATCCTAAAAGCTCATTTATTTTAATCAGATTAAAGGCCTTAATGGTAAGAAATCAAGCACATTTTAGCTTGAGTGGACAACTTGGAATGTTTTAGACCAACAGATCCTACAGAAAACAATTAAGAACATCTAAAAATTTCAGTGTAATTCGACTAGTTATTTAAGTTTAGGTTCACTTAAGGATTTATTTCATAATTTAAGTCATCTGTATGTGAAAGACCCAGATCTGTCAAAACAGCACCCCCCCAAAAGAAGACATAAAAATTTAACCTATGAGATGTATTGTTGTTAAGTGTCAAAATGAATACCTCATTGCTACAAGCAAGTGACATGCCCAATACATAGGAGAATTCCATGAGTTTTTAGGCTTTTAAATAAATTTTAGCATGCATTATATTGGTGGTTGCTGTGAAATACACAGAAATGGGAACTTCTTGGCTCTTTCCCAGGTGTGTTCCACATTTTATGAATTTACAGATGTGCTGGGTGTTACATGTACTTTTTTTCTTCCAGCTTTCTAGTTGTTTCTAGGTATTGGTGGTCATTTGATTGTAATTAAAGCAAGAAAGTAGTTTGTTGATCTTCAGGCACACAGACACCCATGACTGATGTGATTGTATTATTATATACACAGGGTGAGAAAAAATTCCAAAGTGGATGCAAAGAAAGGAAAAGTAAAATGTTCATAAAAATGGTTCCTGAAGCAGATATGTTGAGCATGCATTTGTATCTAAGCTGAAAGGTTTACAAAAGTATCTCTCACTGAATCATAATTTCTAGATTAAAGGTAGAGAAAAACACTGTTGAAGATCCTTTCACCCTGACCCATGTGATAAGTGTGATGGCTTATAGCTTGTCACTATCGCTTTTTCCTGAAAGTGCTAATTAAGCATCTTGTTATGTAGAGAGAAAAACAGTCACTATAGTTCTGATGGTCTGAGGTGGACAGTCGACAGCACACACAGAAATCACACACATCTTTTCGAACATCTATGACTAGAGTAGAATACAAATGGGCTCTGCGTATGTATTAGCGAGGATTCTCCTGATTGCAGCCTGAAGCAGCACCTCACTCAAACTTCACTCAACACAAGGGCATCTTCGGCTCAGGAAGCAGGGAAGGTTCTGAGGCTAGCTCACGGTACTGTGAGTCCCAGGGACCAGCACTAGCACCATTGAAGTGCTTTTCTCACTTCTTTCTGTCAGGACTTGGGAACTTGAATGGCCTGAAGTAGAATTCTTCAAACTCAGTGCTGCTCACATTTTGGAGCAGATCCTTCTTTCTTGTGGAGGCCATTCTGTGCATTGTAGGATGTTTAGCATCTTCCCTAGCCTCTACCCCATAGAGACCAGTAACGCCTACTGCTCAAGTTCTGACAGCCACAAATGTCTCCAGACATTGCTAAAGGTCCCATTGGGGAAAATGTTGTCACCAATTAACAACCACTGGCCTAGAGAAGAATAACACAAACTGCATAGATTCAATTCTGTCTCTATCACTTTCCAGCTGTGTAACATTGAGCAATTTTACCTTTACCTCTCTGTGCTTGAATTTTTTTCTCTCCAATAATGATGATAGCATTATCTACATGGTAAGGATATTGTGAGGATTAAGTGAGATAATACAAAGAAAATTCTTAGGAGAGTATATGCACATAGTCAGCATTCAGTTGAAGTTAGCTCTTAATGCTAACAGCAAGGTTCCCCCTGCCTTTCTTTAGCCATATGATAAAGAAATGGCTTCTGGCAGCACAAGACTAAACAGAATTAGCTTAATAACTTCAGAGGAATTGACAGTTTTTTTTCTCCCAGTGCATCAACTGGTGCAACTTGGGTCATATGATTATGTCTTGGACTAAGGACAGCGGCCAAGGGAATGGGGTATTGTGAATGGCAAGGCTTGGGTCAAACGCTAATCCTGTTGTGGAAGGGAAGAGACCTTATTCAACGGATAAAGATGGAAAAGCATGATGGGCAGCAAAATCAATAGCCACCATAGTCCACATCAGAGTATAAAAATATGTGCAAGTAGATTTCCTGCCATAGCAACTGATTCATGGGTCATGAAAACCCATCTCCAGTCATGTTTTGGTGAATCTTCTGGGGCAAAGAGGTCAGCAAATTATCAGACCAGACAATGTCAAGACGTGCCAAGAAGAAGACCATTTGAAAATGGGTCAGATGCAGCTCTGCTCTCCCAAAACTAGAGGCAGGGGAGGCCTGGTTGCAAGAGAAGGAATGGACGTTGCTCTTCTTTGGCAGTTTTGCAGTGAGAAAGACAAAATTGGGATAGTAATGTTAAAGCTGCCGTTCATTGAGTTCTTTCCAGGTGATAGATGCTCTACTTGTGTTAGTTCAAGTATTACAACATCTTTACATGGTCATTAATATTATTGTCATTTTTAAAATGAAGAGACTAAAGACTTTCTAGAAAGGATGAGTAAGTTTGGCTAAGATTCCCAACCAGTAAGGAATGGAGCCAGAATTCAAGCTAAAGCCTGCCTGACTTCACAGCTCCCGCTCTTCATCCCCACGCTGTCGTCCCAGATTCTGGCCAAGATGCACAGGAAAGCTAAGCTGCCAGATTTTTGAAGGTACATACTTGCTGAAGAAGATAGAGCATTAGTTAGGGCTTTTCTGTTTGGCAAACAAGCCCAGCAAGCTCTGCTGTGTGAACTCCCCAAATTTCACGTACTAGGGAGTGGAAGTCCAGACAGGATGAGTCCTCCCTGCCAGAAATGCACTTCTCTTGCCTTATGGTTGTCTGGACCACTTGCACCTGCAAATCTTGCCCTTTGTTTAACGTCCACTCAAAATTTGCTTCTATTCAGGACTAGACTGAGATAAGTGGTCACCATTGGCAGCTGACAATTTGATTTTCTTTCAAAAATCAAATAATAAAATTTGTATACCTTTTTCTGCACATTCATAACATGAATTGAATGCCACACAACATTTCAACTTCATAAGAATTGCTTTGCGTTTCTCAGTTTCCTCCCCTACCCTCAGCCCTCATTAATTGTGAATGGATAGCACTAGTTACTCATACTTGGTAAAGTCTTGATCCAGGTAAATTGTACTGAAACACCCATTGTTTCATTACAGAATTTTGGCTTCCAAGATCTGTGACATCAGGTGGCATCAACAATCTGCTCTTGGGATTGGAGGCAAGCCTGGGTTGTACTGCTCAATTTGGAAAAACCCTCTTCTAAGCTAGGAGTGTTAGTGAGGTGGATTTGTGGCGTTCCCATCCTATGGTGCTGCCTACCTTGGTGGTAGCTGGCTCAATTCACATTGTGAAGATTATGCAAGGAGTTTCATGCTGTGTTAATTGGCATCATATTTCTGATTTATAGCTTCCTTTATAGATTTATCTGCCCCCATGATTGCCTGATCTCACCCTTTCTCTGCTTCTACCTCCAGGGTAAACCCCCTCGGCCACAAAGGCAGAGGTGATCTCTCTCTTCTCTGATTTTTGGTCATCAAGTGTTCTTGGCCTGAGTCTATCTCTTCCTGCCATGGGCAGCCACTCACTTTTCCCACCTTAATGTCTGTCACTGGAACTTGATTGCCAGCCTCATGCCTTCCCCTTTTATTTTTGTCTCTCATGGTGCCTAGATAACTGCAAATATTTGCCAGTTTCATTTTTGACATAATTAACTGTAGATATTTTATGTATAAGGACCAGAATTTAAGTTTTTATGCCTTAGGAGTACTTTGCAGTGTGCAAATATATTTTTATAGCACAACTAAAGAGAAATTGAGAATGCCCATATCGGCACAGAGCTGGAATTTAGCCACAAGACATGAATTGGTACAAGAGGAGATGTTTGCAGTGGCTCTCTCTTTTCTGTTTTGGTTATTTTTTGAGAGAAATAAAATCCTTATTTTTATTAAAATCAGGTTAAGCTGCCTCAACTGCTTATGTCGCCTGGCCAGTTTGTCAATGCCTGATTTGCTGCTGGCGTGTGCAAGTCCAAGTTATGGGCTTGGTCACTGGACTAACCATGCCCTCTTTTGGCCAGCTTGTCTTACTGGCATGCGATGGACAGCTAGCACAAATTACCAAAGTCTAGCCAAAAGTGGGGTGGTTGTGGCCATCCTCAACTGGATAACAGAGCTGATTTCCTGGACCTTTTCATCTTTGTAATGCAAACGGTTCCAGTTTAAATGCAGGCTCCAAGCCTACTCTGAATGTAGCCTAACCCTATCATATGACTTTTCTAAAAATTAAAATCGCCTGGGGGTAGGGGATAGGGATATGCAGAAACACTTCTTGCCCTTGGTGACCATGGGTGATGTCTGTGGCTCGTGTAACTCATTACTTGTCCTTTCTTGGTTGTATCATGATCTTTTAGCTTTCCCTGGTGACCTACCTTTACCTTGGATCTGCCACACCTTCTCTCCACTCCACCACTGGTGTCCATTTCCAGCCTGTGCTTTGTCTATTGGCATAGCATGTGCTATTACAGTCCTACTGAATCTCAACTCAATTGCCTTCTAAATCCCTCCTGAAGAGGACAAGGGAACTTCCAAGTCTCTCCATGCCACGAGAGGTATAAGACTGGCCTACAAAAGATAAATTGAAGGACTTCTCTCTGCCTAACCAAGTTGGGAAGCCAAACTTACTTTCATAAAGTAGTATTAAAAGTTGTTAATGTTGGGTTAGGATAGAAGGGTGTGGATGGAAGAGGGAGAGACCGTCAAAGGATGGTCTATTCTAGAGGGTCTCTAGAATTCCCCTTTTCCTCTCTAACACATCTACCCTCTCCAAACCATAGCCCAAAGAGGGGTCATCAGGACCCATGACATCTAACAGCTCTCCTTTTCCATACATTTCAAATCTTCCTCTTTCCACCATTCTCCAGGGGTAGAAGAGGTGGGCTCCCTGCTCCCAGCTCTGCCCCTTCCTCTTCCCTCTGGATTCCCTTAACTTAAACTATTGTGGTCTAATTCTATAAATGCAGTTTTCAATCTTATGTCTTGCCAAAGAGGTCAAGAAATCTCTATTTACTGCCTTGGAGCACTATACCATAGGGCACAGCCTGGGAGGAAAAAAGACCATAATGGAAACACATTTTTAAGGGGAGAATTAAAATGCATGGGGGTATCTGCAAAAAATAGTATTACAGACTAATTCCAGATCTCTTAGCTAGTGGTATGAGGCTGATAGTACCCCTTCTGTTTTGGTCCAGACTGGCTCTGAACCTGGTGAGAATGGAGCCTGTCTGTGGAAGGCATTCGTGCTCTGCTTGGGTAGGGCTGGAGGAGGTCACAGATGGCAAAGGTGTGGTGTGGTGGGGGAAAAAAAATACAAAGCCAGTATGTCCAGACATTGTTTGAAAAAGGCTCAAAGATAAGCATTTTATATAACTACCCCTGTGAGGTGGGTTCAATTATTAATTTAAATTTTAAAGAAAATATTAAGTAACTTCTTCAGGTCCCAGCACAGTAAATTGTTAGAGCATAACTCTACTGCTTGTTCTCTTAACTGTTCTCTTTTAACTCCTCTCAGGAATGCAGGAAGACCTCATGACAAGAGCTGGGAAGGGAGAGAAAATTCACATACACTGAGTATCTATGTGTCAAACCCTGCTTGCAAAATCATTTCATTTGATCCTCAAAATCCTAGGAAAGAAGTATCTTTATTAACCCCCTTTACAGATGAGGAAACTGAATACCAGTGAAATTAAGAAATTTGTTCAATACCATATGATCCAGCAATTCCACTTTTGGTTGTGTATTGAAGGGAATAGAAATCAGGATCTCATAGAGATATTTGCACTCCCATGTTCACTGCAACATTACTCACAATAGCCAAGATGTAGAAAACAACTAAGTGTCCATCAACTGACGAATGGATAAAGAAGATGTGGTATATAGATAGAAGCAATGGAATATTATTGAGCTATAGAAAGAAGGAAATCCTGCTTTTTGCAATAAGTTGGATGAAACTTGAGGGCATTATGCTAAGTGAAATAAGTCAGGCAGAAAAAGACAAAAACTGTATGATATCACTCATATGTGGAATCCAAAAAAGTCAAACTCAGACAAACAGAGAGTAGACTCGTGGTTACCAAAGGTTGTGGGGTGAGGGAAACAGGTAGATACTGGACAAAGGGTACAAACTTCCAGTTAGAAGATGAACAAGATTGGGGATCTACTATACAGCATGATGATGATAGCTAATAAGACTATATCATATACTTGAATGTTGCTAAGAGAATAAATCTGAAATCTTCTCACCATGAACAATAAATGGCAAATATGTGATTGGAGGAAGGTGGTAGTTAATGCTATGGTGGTAATCATTTTGCAACATATAAATTTATCAAGCCAACCCTGTGAACACCTTAAACTTACACAATGTTATGTGCCAGTTATATCTCAATAAAACTGGAAAAAAATGTTAAAAAAATAAACATGTTCAAGGTCATACAACTGAAAACTGTAGTACTAGATTTGAACTTACACTAGGCTTTCCCTACTGTAGCAGGCAGCCTTTTGAAGATAAAATGTTGAACCACCCTGCAGTGTAGCATGGGGGCTAAACCATATGATCCAAATGTAGAGTAGTGTCTATGGCACCTTTTATTCCATCAAAAGAAGGATTTGATACTGGAATGTAGACAAATTCTTCAAAGTCTCTTAACTTGGGAGTTTTTAACTTTGCTACAATCTTTTTCTGTTTTCCTAAAGTCCAAGAACACATATACGATATGCCCAAACCAAATAGGATCTGTGGCTCATGGCTAGGTCCAAAAATCCATATTCCAACTATTGCCACTCCCTTGTTTTGTACAGGGAGTACTCACCATAAATAGTTCGGGCTGCACGGAGAGAACTGGCAGTCCTAATTCAATGTGCACCAAGGACCTGTGCCCAGGCAGAGGGGCTGAGACCATGGAGAAATGCAAGTGCTGTGGCTTGTCTAGGATGCTACAGGCAGAGTGCAAGCAGCTCCTACATTTGTGTGTGTTGGTCTGGCTGTGCAGAAGAGAGAAATCCTTCCATTTCTCTGTGGGACAAATGTCAACAAGCACCATATGACAGCTGAGGTGGGGATTTATCCTTTGCCTGATCTGAGAAAACAGCTCAAGCCTGTCACCTTCATATGTGTGAATGTTGGTGCCCCCAGATCACTATAAGCATCTTGAGAGCAGAACCGTCTCCTGCTTCTTTGTAGAAGTACCCAGTGGGCAGACAGATACCTTTCAATCTAAGTATCAGATGAAGGAGCTGACCCTGCAATGGCCATTCACTTCCATTTCGCTGTAGCACTGAAGAGATGTGCAGTAAAAGGAGAGTAATATTCTGCAATTCAGTGACTCTCAACAGAAACTCAGTCATAAGTTATGACTGTCCTCATCCCTCACAGTTTCCCCCAACCTTTTCTCTGCAGTCATCTCTGCATCGTCTTTTCTTCCTCCTCTTTCCCAGGAAACCACCTTCCTCTTTCATCCATGCCCTACCTTATGGCTTCCTAAACCAGGGCAAGGTGGATATTTGGGTTGTCACCTCACCTGCTTATGTAGGTTTTTCGCTAGCTCTCTTTAAAGCCTTCTCTGTACTCTGGCTTCAGCATTTTTGCCCAGTACATTTTGAGGAAGTCAAATGGTCCTGATATATCCATATGGACTACTCTCTGCCATACATGAATGAGGAAGAGAGAAAGAAGAGAGAAAAAAAGTGATGAGAGAATAAGAAAACAGTCAAAGTGATAATTCAGGTTTGAGGAATACAGAAATTACTAAAAATTGAAGGAAAATAAAGTATTCCAACGCTTAAAATGATGGACAGATTGTGGGAGAGTATTGCAGTTTATGAAAACACAAAAAAATTCAGTACAACACCCAGGAGGTAGGGTGGAGAGAGACAAACAAAATCAAATACTGTACTGTTATTCTTTCAAAGGAAAATTAGCATGATTTGATCAGAGGGAATAGATTAAGCTTGAAGACAGCGGGACTGAGCCTGAGTTGCTGAAAGATCAAAATAATTTAGGAGAAAAGAACCAAGTCCCTCTTGCTGTCCAGCTTCCTGAACCTGTGACATTTCTCTTTCCATGTCTCAGAGCTGCTGAAATGCCAATCGTCAGTGATGGAGCCCCATGAGGTTCAACATTGGTGGCTGTCATGGCCACATCCTAGAAGTGCTTAGGGTACCTTGATCACAAAGTGCTTCTCAGAGCCCCCAGTCACACCTGCCTCTGACATTTCAGGACTGAGGTCCAGAGTACACGTACCATAGATCTAAACATTAAATTATATCAAGCTAACAACCCATTTTAAAAGATGTGTTCTATCTTCCTACCTTGGCGAACACACGTTTATAATAACCTGGAAATTCAGGTTCCAAATTAAAACCAGTCCTTGGAATTCTCTACTGGAACTTGGAGGTGCAGAGAAAGCTGGTTTTCAGTCCCCATATCCTGCCTCAAGACTCAACACCCTCACTTCCCACACAGGCTTCATCCCACACCACATTTATGTGGACATCTCCATCTGCACATCCAGACTTCTTCACACCTTATCCCTGCCAACAGCCACTCCTTGGCTTACCTTGACCACTTAAGGCCCAGATGTACACTTACCAGCAGTGTAGTCTCCACAGGAAGATGGGGCTGAGGGGGAAGTCTGCACTGGCCCTGGGAGTGGGCTCAGGATATGTGGAATGTGGTATAGAAGTGAGGGCATAGTCTGCTTGGGCTCATTGCCATAACTCTGCAAACTCTTCACCTTGAGGGGAGGTGTATGGTCAGGAGAGGACCAGAGAGAAGCCTTCCAAAGTCTGATATCCTAGGCCTGCCTTGCCCAAGTTTAAGGAGAGTACTGTCCCCCACAGTCATTAACTGGTATTTGCTGGGCACTAAGCTGTGGAAACCACCACACTAGGCTGAAAACTAAGAACAGCAGTGCCAGGGGATGCAGTTTAAGTGATAAATGGCCAGTATAATTAAATGGCTATATAAAAAAGCAAGTAATCAACTCTCATATCTCACAAATCTCTACCCCTCTCAGGTTTCTGGGCTCAATAACTGCCATTACCACATCCACCCATGACCACTAGAAACCCGGGAGTCACCCTAAATTTCTCCTACTCCCTTGCCACCATATTATGCTTCATTCCTTCCATTTCGTAAATGCCTCTTCACCCAGATTGTTGAGTGCAATACCATCATGAGTGTACCCATACACTATCAGAGATATGGGGCATGGTTTGTGGAGTGATTCAGAGTTATGGAAACTGGGAGGAAGAGCTGATCCTGTCAGGCCGATGTGGTGAGGGGGAAGGGAGGGACTGGCATCTCCGTTAAGCCGCTTGTTAGGAATTATCTTTTGGAAGTGGATGGCTCTTGAAAAGATTCCTCTTGGTTAAGAGAGGAGTGGTGAGGCCATTCTGAACCTGTATGATCTTGTGCAGGAACTTATAAGAGGACAAAAAGAATCAGGCTTTTGTTTCTTTCATTTAGGGTAGTTCATTTCTTTTAGGGTAGTTCATCCTTAACTTTAGCCAGAGCCACGCTCTTCAGCGGAGACACACCAGGATGCTTCCGTAAGGGCACGAAGAAGCTACTTCGCATTTCTGGCTTTCTACTTTGCTCTTTCCTGTCGCCCCTCTAACCCCTTGACTGGCTGGCCTGTTGGATTATCTTTGAGAATCTTTCACCTTCCATGGGCCTTTAAGTATCCCCTACACAGCAGTGCCCATAACTCAGAAAAACAGCTTAACAGAAGCCTGGGGGAGCACAGTAGCTTGGCTGGACAGAGGTGTGAGAACCCTAATGTGATGTCAACCTACCACGTGGACAGTTTTAAGTCAGCCCTAATGTGTACTCAGCTGCCCAGCTCTAAATACAAGACTTGTGAGCAACATGGAACCTCAGCTGTTTTATAACCATCCTCCCAAACTTCAAAGCACTTGGCCCAGATGAGCCAATGAAATCTGATATATATATTTTTATTTTTATTTTATGTTCCTCGTGTCCATGCAATTGGAATAAACTGTAAATTAGGTGTTATAGCACTGTAGTTTGGTTAGATGCGATGGTTTAGAAATGTAGCTTTAGTTTGTTATAAGATAATAGCTGCTTTGCTTTGTTGTGACAGTAGCAATAAAGTAAAGTTACTGCAATGTAAAATGTGGTAACCAACCCAAACTACTGAAACAGAGCCACAAATCAGAAGCGGCCCAACTCTGAGAACTTTATGTGCAGGAGTGACAATGGGTTCCCATCTCAGAACATGTAACACAGGGAGCCCTGTCATAGACATCAGTATTACATGGACTCAGACATTTGCCATGGGTCAAATTATGTTCCCCAAACCCAAATGGGGTAAAATTCTGCTGAAATAAAGAAAAACTCCATGCCATCTACATCACATAGAGAGGAGACTCCTCTGAACCTAAGCTGGTATTCAGATGTGGCTGAGCATGTGTGAAGAACTGGTATACTGGTCAGGGTCTCAAGGAACCAATTTCCTGCAAAACTTGGCTGGGAAAGTGCCCTTTTGTACAGATGCCTGAGAGAAAGCCTGAACTGGAGAAGAAAGCTTTGTATTTATGTCAGATCTTGGTGCCCATTTTGGCCCTACAAATGCATGCTTGCTCCTTGTGGAGAGGGCTCTGGACAAAGGTTGAAGATTTCTTGTTAAGGAATCATAAGTGAGGGAGTTCCCGCAGAACTATTTTAATGCCCTGGTGATAAAATGTGCATGGAGTAGGGGAGAGAGACACTTTCACTGCGGGGCTCCCAAGGAGTGAGGACAGTAGGGGCGTGACTCCACTCTGACTCCTGACAAGCTGGTAACTTTGGAGGCAGCAGGAGGGAGGCAGGGCTCTTGGCATTGGCCTCAACTTTCTTGTAGATCTTGGCCGCAGCTAGAGCAGCAAAGCACCACCATGAGGGGCTTTAAGTTGAGCCACCATCAACAAGAAAAGTAAGAGACTATCCAGGAGCTCTTGTGAAACAGCCCAAGAATGCCAGTAAATATTGGTGGGGGCCAGAGAGAGAGACACACATGTGTGCATCTTGCAGAGTACTTAGTTCCCGACGGTTAGGCAGATGCTGGCAAATGCTAGCAAACTTTGGGCCATTACTATGAATGTGACCCTCTTTGTACCCAGGAGCTAGCAAGGCTAACACAACATGAGTCGGAAACAGGAAAAACTTCGGTTTGATACTAATAGCTTATATTTGTTTAGTATTTACTGTGTACTAGAGACTGCCTCTCCCAATTTACATGCATTATTTAGTCTTCACCGTAACCCTATAAAATAACTTCCATTGTTTTCTCCGTTTCTCGGATAAAAGATTTGTAGCACATGAATCTTACCCAAGATAACAAATACGAAGTGGTCAGAGCTAGGAACTAAAGTCATAGAGTCTGACTCCCCAGCTGTGCTCGTGACCATTATGTGATTCCCTCTTATTCACACTATTCTGGGAGCCACTTTTTGCAGAGCATTCCAGAGTGCTGTTCTTCTACCAGGCAGGTTTCCTGGGCCCTGAAATACCCGCTACCATGGCTGTATCATTCCATTTATATAGATTTGTAACACCATGCAAAATACAAAACAATGTGCACCTCTTCAAACACGTGCACATCTTAGGAAAACAATTTCCTGAGCCTACAGTAGAATCTAATTTCTGTTAATTTAATGGAAATCACAAATGTTCTAAGAAACGCTAACTAGGGTCCAGAGAACAAAATGTTATATTTTGTGTACAGTGACCCATTGTGAAGCCACTCGGCTCTCTTAGAACCCCATTTAAACTCAGACCAAATGGGCCCTCCCAAACGGCCTTGGAAATAACTTCCAAATGTTCAGATACCTTACACATGAAAGGTACAGTTAACCAAATGCATAAAATTCCCAGGGCTTGGGAGAGGGCTTAAGTTTGTTTATAGACTTTCTGATTTTTTTTTTTTGGTTGGTTAAAAAGCTGACAGACTGTATTACAGCTACCATTCCCATATTGATTATACCATTTCTGAGGCTGGCCTCTCTGTGACAGGAGCAGCATAATTAGTTTTTTCCTTGTTAAATATTTGTAAATCATTCGTACTTTTATGGGGTACATAACCTGGCTGTTACCCTTCAAATAATCTTCTTGTAACTTGTTTAAACAAGAAATATCTTCTAGAGTGCAGTGTCACTTCTGTCCTTCAATGAGACTATAACATAAGGACTTCTCTTGCCTGTGAAATACGAAAGGGCATCCATGCCACTGTTACATGAAATAAGTCTGTGAGAGGCTTTGTCCAAACAGACTTGAGAACACGCACTGCTGCCTGGCTGCTCTGCTTACATCACTGGGAAGCAGCTAGATGGGGAAAACATATTAGACTTGGGTTTTTTGCTTTTTGTTTGTGTTTATTTATTTTAAGCTACTGGTAGCCACAAGTGCTAATCTCAATCAGTCAAAAATCACGGGTTTGGAGGTCACAGTGGAAAAAGTATTAAGATCATTTATAATTAGATCTTCACATGGTGATCTTAAAGTATGCATTTATAGGTGCAACTCTGAAATACGACTTTCTCTTTATTGTGCCCATTGAGAGTTGCTACGTCAAAAATAGGCAGCACGCGAGGCCATGCAAATTCCCATAACGCTACAATGACTCAAAAATTTCTTGGGAATACTCTTCGGATGTGAACTTTCCAGCACAATCCTCTGAATAACTTTAACTATCATAAACCCTTTTTTTTCTTTTAAAAGTTGCAATGAATTTGATTTTGTTTAAAGGCTGAAAGTCACTTAATATAAATCTGATTTGTAAGTTGCATTTTTTAAAAACCTGTGTATGTTGATATAAAGTACAGAAAATAGCAAGCTATAAACCTAAAGTGAAGAGAAGGATTGCGTCTAGTGATTTATAAACAACCCAAACGTCTGTGGAAGCAGGAGAAGCGTCCTTGGAATAGGCACGGGCCCTGAGCATGGGCCCCGAGCACGGGCCTCGTGTTTGTATGGGGCAGAAACCAATCCTGACAAGTCTAAGTAAAAATTATAAGAATGCACAATAGTTCACAAAACCTCAGGGCAGGAAGTAAAGTTGGGCCCCAGAAGAGACCACAATCATAAATTAGACACAGCGCGTTAGAAAGCAGAGGAGGCAAGATATTTGCTCATGGCCCAAGGAGAAGCGAAAGGTAGGAGACCACTGTTCGGTTACCTGTGATTACCCAAGATGGCTCACTTTTGAACTAGAATTTAGTGTTTAAACGTCTTTGAAGGAAAGACACATATGGGGCCATATTTTAAGTGTTTTGTATCCAGATGATGGCTTCAGAGAAGGCAGGTCATTAATTTGTCTGCCTGATAGGTAAAGACTTGCGGGTAGGCAACAGATCCTTTGCTTGCTACTCAGTCTCCAATTCGTATCTTTTTACGTAAAGGCCAAATTTTAGACATCTCCATGGAGAAGAAATAAACAGTCATAAAAGTTGGTTCATACCATCAAGTCCCCTCAATCCTTTTTGCATCCCAGGCAAATCCATGTCTGGCGATCTGTAACAGTTATTGTTACAGCTGCACCAAATGGTTTTCCTATGTGTGAACACACACAGACACAAACACATATTAGGATAATAAAGGCCTTACACTGACATATATTTTATAGTATTCCAAAATGTTTTCCAAGTTTTATTTCATGCAGGAACCCTTGAAGACAGAGTAGTATTAGGTTGAACTATAGAAAATTCTCATTTTTGTTGGTCAAAACTGGCCAAATATTGTCAGTTTTATATATTTCAACCTAATATTAGTATACTGTTTAATACATGAGTCAACCAATTTATAGAGTTGTTAAGCAACCAAGTTGAGCTTTCCTGGTTCCTAAGAGCTAGAGATGGAACTAGAATCCACATCTTCTGACTCATAGTTCAGTGTCATTTCCACTACAAAATTATATGTAAGAACAGAGCATACCCGTATGTAATATATACCAAACTTCAGCATCTTGGCTGTGTTTGTTTTGTGATCAATTCACCATAGATAAAGATAATGAGAAAAGCTTCAAGAAATCTGCTTTAAATGCTCTTCATTAATTTTTTGCAAACTTATGCATTTTTTCCAAATTAGCAACGTGCAAAAAATCAAGTCCTTTATGCTGTGAAAAGATTACATATTTAATTTTTCAAATTAGTTGGCTATGAGTAAATTATTTTTTACCTCTGCTGTTTAGGGTTCAGGGGGCTAAAGAAAAGGAAAAAGAATTATATCCAATTAAATGAAAAACATGAAATTATCATGTCATGAAAAATTATTTCTTTCCTTGCATCTCGTACTTTTCTTTTTTAAAGAAATGAGCCAAAGTCTCTCCATTTTGAGAAAGATGGAAGTATATCTTTTGTTTCTGCTATAGTCTTCTTAAATAATGTCTGAATTAGAATTCAAATCAATAACCCAATCTCTTTTCTGATTAAACTAATGTTTCCTTAAAGTACAGATGTGTTTCAAATGAGTAAATCATATATAACTTGTTAACTTTTTTTTTTAATGCTACAGGGGATTCAAACATATTATTATATATGCAATGTTTTCCCAAGATTTAGCAAATGACTATCAAACATGGAAATACAGTTTAACAACTCAAACTAAAAGAAATGTACATCATTAATTTAAATTCAATTAACTGACTGCATCTCAGCAAATGGCGCTAGTTAAGTGCCTCAAGTCTGTGGTGTGGGAATTCCACTGGTCCAGCGAGCCCCTGATTTCTGTGAGCAGCTCAGCAGTTGTTCCAGTTGCCCTGGAAGATAGATCCTTTCTCCCCACGCTGCACTCACAGCTTCTCAGAGCACTGGGAAGATGGCACCGATTTGTTTACCCATGAATGCTTTTTTGAGAGGAGAGAGGCCTTTGTGCCTCAACATTTTCCCCCTGGACAGAAACTTGGGGAGGGGGAGGGAAGGGCACGCCTGTGTCATTTTACTGTTTTTATCTTTCTAGCTATTTGAGCAGATTCTTCTTCTACCTTCCAAGCTTAAAGCCTAACAAACAAACAAATTTTCCACACTGTTAATCATTATTATTCCAGATAAAAACAAGTTATCAAAAAAAATTCAGGATGGAATGAAATCTCCAGAAATATCATCTGATTGCATGTGTGTTTTATCTGATACGTGGTGGGATTCATTCAGTAGGGGAGGCTCTTTGGGAGAGAATGAGAAAAATATCTCTCTGTATGTGCTCTTCTATAACACTGAGATTCCCCCCAACACACACACACACACACACACACACACACACATTAATTTTATATTATTGGTCTATGACTACATAAGGTTGTCCATGTCGAGTGAAAACAATACATTTACAATAATCCTTTGCTAACACCTACATTCTTGGTATGATACTCTTCACTGGGTATCATTTTTATGTGTATGACCCAATTGTCTCTTTCAATGAAGTCATTGCTTAGCCCTGATTTCATAGGTAAGAAATAGAATATAAAAAGGCCAAAAATTAGTAGCTGTGTCCATGGCAATTACTGCTTAATAGTAATAGCCCAAAGCTACCAGACCCCAAAACTCAATAGCTAAAAACATTAAGCACCTTTTATGCTCATGAGTCTAGAGATCAGCTGGGTAGTTCTGGTCTCTCTCTCTGCTGTGCTTAGTCTTTTCAGCTGTGGGTTAGGTAGTCAGGTCTGCTGGTCATGGCTGGGATCTCTCACATGTTCAGGAGTCAGCTGGGGGCTGGTTGGTCTAGGATGGGCTCACTATTTTGTCTGATGATTGGCTGATTCTTGACTAGGACAACAGCGGTGACTGGTCCATAATCTCAGCATCCAGCAGGCTATCCCAAGCTTCTCCACATGGTGATGACAGGGATCCAAGAGAGTGAGTGAAAAGGTTCAAGACCTCTTGAGGTTTTAGTCTCAGATCTTGCATACTATCACCTCCACCCAATTCCATTAGCAGAAGCAATTCACAGCCTTAGGCCAGATTCAAGGGTAGAGGAGAGACTCCATGTTTAATGGAGGGACCCACAGAGTCACATTGTAAAGGGTGTGGATACAGGGAAGTGTGAACATTTGCGGCTATTTTTAAAATCATTCTATCACAGTAATTAATAGAGTGTTTCCAAAGTACGCTCCACAAAACACTAGTTCCACATGCTATTAGTTGGGTGGTTTACAAATCAACACACATATACACATATAAAAAGGGAGAAGGGTGGATTTCCGTGGCCAAATACGTTGGAAAACTGCGTTTATGGGATTCTCCTCTGTGATGCCTAAAATTGAACTAGCAGGAACACTGACCCCCAACTCTCCCAGCTGGGGCAGCTACAGTAATTCCCCAGATGTTCAGAAGTTCCTTCTCTTGGCAGCAGGAGTTGCACTGAGACTCAATTTCCCAAAGGCCCTTCAAGTCTCCAGATCCCAGGCAACTGGAATTTCCAGCAATCCCCAAATGCCTAGTGTCCAAGTTCAGACCGCTAGACGTCTGCGCCCAGTTCTCCTCATTGAAGACTGTTCTCATGCTTACATGATACAAAGGCAGAGCAATAGGGTGCCAGATTTCTTTACAAGAACACAGCCCCTCAGTGTATCCAGCTGTGCCCTGCCCCAGCATACCTCTCTCACATCTCCACAGGACTCTGAGAGAACAGGGGCCAGTGTACGTGCTGAGATCCTACGCCAAATGACATTTGCTGGTGTTTGCACACAGGCCGTTGCCTGAGAGGGTCAAACAAAATTATCAGGATTCTTTGATTCTTTACTGGGTAACCTAGTGCCTTTGTTGATTGACTCCCAATAGATAAAATATACAGCTTTCCAAGCTTTTTTGATTAAGGAACATTTTTTCAAGGAGCACTTTGCAGGACTGGTATGATAGAGAATGCGCTTTAGGGAATGATGTCCCATTTAAAGGACACATTTCAGTAGAGTAAATACATCTAAATGCAAATAGATATAAAATGGTCATTGTTTATTTTCTCACATATGCTTTCAATCCCTTCTAAAGAATTTCTGACAGTCAAAATAAGCAACTACATAGAAACAACTAGAAAAAAAAATAAGTTGACGTCAAAGAGAGACAAGGCCAAGAGGAAAACAGGTAAAGCTGTCAGATAAAATAGCCTTGTGCCTTGTACTTGTTTTAGGCACCCCACAAAAAGTGGATTGAAACAGAATCTGAACACAATATTTAATTTTAATGAGTAAACAAAGAAAAGTAATAATTTAGCATTCATTCAACAAATCTTAGTCCTGCTTCTTCTATTTAGCAGTCACATAGGTTACTGGGGTCATGCGATGAATAAGATAGAGCCCTTGTCCTCAAGAGACTTACAATCTATACCAGAGTCATGAAACTAGAATTTACAGCCAAATCCTATTCATCACTTGATGTGCCAAATAAAGTTTTATTAGAACACAGTCATGCTCATTTGTTTATGTATTGTCTACGGCTGCTTTCATAGTACAACAACAGAATTGTGTACTTGCTTCAGAGATGGGATGGTTTGCAGAGCCTAAAATATTTACTGTCTGGCCCTTTATAGAAAAAGTTTGCTGACTGCTGGCAGACTCTAGGTCCATCTTTACTCTACCTCTGTATTCTTTCTCTTAGAGAATGCTTTTTCTTTTTCCCTTATGGTTTCAATTGCTTCGACAGAAATGACTCTGTAATCTCTGTACCCGGTCATAGGCACTGGAGGTATTTCTAGAATTTCTCAATTCATTCTATGAAAGCAATTACCTGCTGTGCCTACTCTATGCGTTATTCCTCCGACTAGGTCAGAGTTGACGCATAGATTAAAGTGAAATGAGAAACGCGACCATTCAGATTGGAGGTGCAAATGGAATACTTTAGTATTGCTCTAATCATACCTTGCTTTTCTTTGGAAGTTCTCAAAGAGTTTTTACCATAATTAGCTTCTTTACTCTAATAACGTCAGGGAAATTTTTTAAAATCATTGATATCATCACTGTCTAGTTACGAAAGCAGACATGAGGGAGTTCAGTAATTCACAAAAGGACTTGATTCCCTGACAGCAAAAGTTACTCCTAAGTTTTACAAACAGTGCTGCTCCTTCATGATATCCCGTGCAGGGGCTAGACTTCCACTACACCGACTTCCATGCGTTTTCTCCTCCAGGCTATCATTCCAATTTGGCTATTCCCTGTCCCCAAATGGTGCATGGCAAGAAGCATATCCTATGCTCAGCATTATTATTATTAGGTGAAGAAAGGATGGTGCAAAGGTTGGTGTTATATTTTTCCCCCGAGAGCTTATCTCTGCCTCTATGGCTCCATCATGGTTCGCTTCCTTGCTCCTTCTGTTCCACTGCTAAGGTTGTTCTGTCCTTATGTAAAGGTAACAATAGTAAATGCAATCAGCTCTGGACGAGTGGAAAATCTCTAAGTCTGTTCTTTTTCTTCAAAAAAGCACTTCCTTGAGGAAAAGGTGACTTCTCCCTCCTAGTTCTGAAAAGCGAATTTCCAGGGACATTAGAGATTTTGGAAGTTGAAAAGGATTTCATAAAAGAAATGAAAGCATGACTATTTTTCTCCTAGGACTGCTGGAGCTCAGCTACCATGTAGCTCCGAAACTCCACTCACTCACTCTGTCCTCCAAGTATTGTATTTCAATAAAAACTTAATAAACAGAATATTAAAGATTTGAAGAATTATACAAAGTATTCAATTTCTAACCCTGCCATTTATTTTATTTTTATGAGATATCAGGACCAGTTTAATAAGTATAATAAGCATAAACTCTGGCATTTATAACACTATTCACCAGATTAATACCAGATAATATTTTCTAGAAGTGCCATTTTAATAGGAATAAATGGATAAACAGATATGTCTTAGACTTACTGTACCAAGATTGCAGGAGCTCAATTTTTGAAAGCAAATTAACAATGAAAATCAATATTTTCCCCATTAATTCCATATTCACTGAAAGAGTTTTACTAGCAGAAGATAGCAAAAGATATGCTGGTATGGGGCCAGCCAATGCTGTCTTTGATGCATATTAAAAAGAAAGAGTTCTTCCCACTCTTAGTTTTAACCGACGGCCCTGGGCTTGTCACCATAGGTCTCTACAAAACCCCTTGCACATGCACATGAGCACAGCTGACAGTTCATATTATCAGATTCATCTGAGGCAGGGGACAGTAATGTGTGTTTTATTATTAACGTTTCTAATTTATCATCTCCCACTGCCGTTTTTCTTCCTATCTCCCAGCTAAGAACTTCCAAGATGCTAATGACTTCAAAGACTCAAAGACACAAAAAAGAATATCAAGAGAAATGGGTCCTTCTTAGACCTCAAAGGAAAAGGGAGGAGGTGGGAATTCAGGAAATTAAACCACTTTAGAGAAAGGCAACATGTTGTCACACTGCAGAGAACCTGCAGTTCAATACCCTGTAAGTTACTTGGCATCTAAGTATTTTTTTAAAAACCCAAAACCCTAATATTATCAATAAATCATCCCCAAACCATAGTAAGATATTATATACACACATGAAATTGCAAAAAAATTTTAAAACTTTGATCCATATCAAGTGTTGGTGAGGGTATGTGGAAAGGAGTGTTTCCTCTGCACTACTGGTGGGAGTTAAAATTGTTATAGAAACTTTGGAAATCGATTTTGCAGGATTGATCCCAGTTTAAAACATACATATGCTACAGAGCAGCAAATCCATTTTTCACCATCTAATTTAGAGAAACTTTCGTAGGTGATTACAAAGAATTATACACAAGGATGTTTACTGTGGAATTATTTGTGACAGTTGAAGTTTGAATCAGCCTATGTGTCTAACAACCAACTTTGATGGAATGTGGCACAACAACTGTGGACTATGCTGTGCTCCATACATTTTAATATGGAAACATCTAGAGGATTTGTTTTTCAGTGAAAAAGCTGGTTGCACGGTATACCTTTAGTAGGATGCTACTTAGGTAAAAATACACACACACGTGCACACACACAACCTCCAGCACATGAATACACCAAGCCACACCCTCTGTATGGTACTGATATTTATGTATTTATACAAATAACAGAAAATAGTTTGATATTATTCTCACCAAAGTGATAACAGAACTTCTCTTGCTCTGAGAAGGGGGGAAAGAAACTAAGACTCTTCACAAGGAGGATGTGTTTGCGTAATATTTCCTTGTTTAAAAAATTAAAAATAAAATATACTCTGAAAAACTGGCATGTTGATAAATGTCCAATCAGGGTGTGGTGATGAGAAAAGTAATAAGTAGGCATCTATTATGTGGTAAGTATTCTATAAATTAAGACATCCTATTGTGATACACAGAATGATAAGATGATCCCCAAGACTCCCAACCTTGGTGAGCACACACAAACACTAATCTAGGTACTGACGAGAAGGGATTTTTCAGATGTAACTAAGCCCCAAATCAATTAACCTTAAGATAGGGAGATTATCCTGATGGCTCTAAACTAATCACACGAACCCTTTAAAAGCAGAAAGTTTTCTCTAACTGGTCACAGAAGAGGAAATCAGAGATTCAAAACACATGAAGGATGTAACGCTCTGTTGATGGCTTGAGCAGAAGGGGCC
The DNA here is from genome assembly GCF_041296235.1 of Equus asinus. Taxonomy (NCBI): domain Eukaryota; kingdom Metazoa; phylum Chordata; class Mammalia; order Perissodactyla; family Equidae; genus Equus; species Equus asinus. The sequence continues at coordinate 52,938,597 of NC_091795.1, forward strand.
ACATGGCAAGAAAGCAGATGGCCTTTAGGAGCTAAGAGCAGCGAGCAAGGAGAATGGGGACCTCTATCCTACAAGCTCAAGGAAATGAATTCTCCCAACAACCAATAAGCTTGGAAGAGGACCCTAACCCCAGATGAGAACTGTCATTTCACTGATACCTTGATTGCAGCTCAGTGAGACCCAAAGCAGAGAACCCAGCTATGTCAAACCCAGACTTGTGACCAACAGAAACAGTGAGATAATAAATGTGTGTTGTGTTAAATTGCTGTGTTTGTGATCATTTGTTATGTAGAAATGGAAAATGCATACAGCTATGTCTTGCTGTGGTAATAAGTAACCCCTGTTCCTCAGCAGGTTAACAGAATACACAGTCACCTCTTTATCCAGCTCTATGCCCTATGTGAATGTCCATAAGTGGGCTGGGATATCCACCCCAGAATTTTTCAGAAATACAGGATGAGCTGCACTTTACAGAACACGTGATCCCTCAGATTCTCAGTGGATGAGGCATCTGGAGGATTGTACACCAGCTCTTGTGTCCCTTGGTCCAGGGTGACGCACTTAACCCATTGGCCAGAACTAGGCACATGACACTACCTTGCAAAGCAGCATTGAAAAGTGAAGGGGCAGATGCAATATTTGGTGAGTCCTTTTCCATATACCATAAGAGTGATGAACTTCTTACTGTGACCTTGAGAGAAATGTATTATCAATAGCTTTGAATAGATGGGCTAAGTGAAGCTCAGAGAGGACATGCGACTTGCTCAGGATCACACAGATGACAGAGTCTGGATGAGAACTTAGTTTTTGTGTATCTGCGAAGCTCACGTTCTTTTCACTGTAGCATGCTGTCTCTTCCTAGCATGAGGGATCGTCTAGAGACTACTAAAGAGGCTTGATTTGGAGAAGAAAATATGCAACTGGGCCGGAAATGGAGGGTCATCCCTAACCCTGGATCTTCCGTTCACCTTCTGAACCAAGCACATGGTGTCTCAGTCTCCCCACCTGTAATCTGAGACTAAACCCATATTTCATCAAATCTAAGGTGCCAAGGATTATAAAATTTGCCGTTATTTTACATACCACTAAGAAAGAGAAACTGTAACCAATTAAACTATGATGGAGCAGTGATTATAAGACATAACTTAATAGTGAGAGAATGTACATCTCAGAATTGCTGAAATATAGTAATACCTACCCCTCCTTACTTGAAGGTTCTGTAGATAAAAACACCGTAGTGGAGTGTCATCATTACACTGTTGTCTTAGTGCTCTATAGGGCTGGACTGTGATCAAAAAAGAAAATTATTCACTTGAGAAACTTTAGGTCCTCTCAGTAACTCAGATAAGACTTGCGCCTACATCTGAAGGGGTTTGGGATAACAAATCAATAAACACAAGCAATAAGGAAATATTATACATTTAGGGATGACAATAGCAACTTATATTTTACTATATGCAAATATTGTTCTAAGTATCTTAAATATTGTAACAAAACCCCTGAGTTAGATACTATATATATATATATATTATGAATTCATTGTAAATGTGAAAAATTTGATGTACAGAGAGATCAAACACAGGCACAAAGCTGGAAAAAGGCAAAGTAAGGATTCAAACCCAGGAATCTGGTTTTAGAACCCAAGGTTCTAAACCAATGCCAAAATCTACCTGCCAATCGTCTCCCCTTCTATGGCTTCCATCCAAGTCTCCCATTCATTAGGAATTTCTCTCTACCCTCTTCCTGCCTCAAATCCATACCTATTTTCAGAGCATAGTTTACACTTCCCTTTTTCTAACAACCTATGTTGTTCTCAGGTGGGAATGACGTTCGTTTTCTCCAAACCCCTGCAAGGATGCTGCTTCTGTGAGGGTGGAGACGGTGTTCTGTGTTGTTCAATAAGCACTGGCGATTGGTTGAAAAATGCCCTCCCCCCAGACATCTGCACCCCTTTCCAGGATCCTCTGGATTACATTATATGGCAAAAAGCGTCTTCACAGGTGTGATTAAGTTAAGGCCTCTGATGAATGGGAAGGTTACCCTGCATTATCCAGGTGGGCCTTAAATGCAATCACATGTTTCCTTGTAAGAAGGAGGCAGAAGGACATTTCTCTCTCACAGACACACACACATGCACATGCCCACACACAGAAGAGGAGAAGGCAATGTGACCATGGAGGTAGAAATTGGAGTGATGCAGCCACAAGCCAAGGAATGCCGGCAACCACAAGAAGCTGGAAGAGGCAAGGAACAGATTTTTCCCTAGAACCTCTAGAGGGAACATAGACCTGTTGACGTCTTGATTTGGGGCAGTTAATACAGATTTTAGACTTAATTAGTTACTATAGGTTTGGATCTATATGAGAGCATAATTTTTTGCTACTTTAAATCACTCAGTTTGTGCTAATTTGTTATAGCAGCCACAGGAAACTAATATAGAATTATTCAATTCATTTTAATAATTTTACAATAATTTATTCAAATCAATTAAATAATTTTTCACTTTTGAACTGGATCTTTGTGCATAGAATCATGAATAGCCAAACTGTATTATAACGATGTAACTTTATATTAGGCATTTTGGCTAATTATAGCAAAAAGTTGTGATTTAATCATAAGACATTATGAAAGGAAAAAAATCTATGAGCGTATGGAACGTCAGGTCAACTCTCTGTTTACAGTCAAAAGCACATGACATGATATGTTAAGTTGAGATCCATTACTACAAGCAGAGCTTCTCAAAACAAAATTTTCATCTTTTATCTCACTTCTTCCAGTAAATGGATACATGAGCTGGCTTCAAAGTTAAGTGATATTTTCTTTCTTACCGAAAACATGTCTATCGTTTATTTTTTCTGGTAGAAAAATAAAACAAACAATTTTAGAAAACCAAAAGTATCCCCTCAAAAGTATTACACGAAGAGGGCTAGCACTTTCCAAGGAAGCTGATGCTCTTACCTCTCAAGTACTAAGATTTACTGCCAAAGACTTCTCCTAGTATTTCTTAAATCCTTAATAACTAAAATATCTTTGCCTATTTTCTAAATTAAATATAAAATATCTATAACAAAAAAATGGAGAAAGTCATTTCGTGAGACATTGATCAATACAAAATTAATATTTCAGGTACTCTGAAACTCCGGAGTGGGTTCCTAATAAAAAACTTCAGTACGCCCTGTAAGAGCTGCCAAAAGAAGCAGGAAGTTACTTTTCATTTGAGCAGTCCAATTTTTCTTCTGTCTGCAAACAGAGCAAAATTCAGGACGTTTCACTACTGGTGAATCTCTAATGAGTGGGTAGTAAAATACCTACCTTTCTGACTGCCACTGGATATCAAAAAATTACTCACTTCTGACTCAGTAATTACCCACCAAAAATTTAGATCAAGTGGTCGTCACGTCACCCAAATTAGTACCTGACAAGGAATGCTTTTGGCGAGGTTGGCAGCTGAGAAACAGGAAGTGAGTTGCAAAACATTATTAAAACTTGAAAATAACAGCCTTAAAAGGTGTGTGATCTACCATTCAAATACTCAAAACTACTACAGAGAGGAAAATCAAGCCTGGGCGGAAGGGACACTCAGGGAGCTGGTGGAGAAGATGAAGCAGAGCAAACGTCACTCAATCTTCACTTACCCAAAGGACCATGGCCAGTTCCCTGCTGGGCCATTATTACTATTACCACTATCTTTTCAATTTTTTTTAATTGAGATCACATTGCTTTATAACATTGTGTAAATTTCAGGGGTGCATTATTATGTTTCAGCTTCTGTATAGACTGCATCGTGTTCACCATCAAAAGTCTAGCTTCCATCTGCCAACATACATATGTCCCTTTACCCCTTTTGCCCTCCCCCATCCTCTCCCCCTCTAGTTGGTTCTCTGTGTCTCTGTATTTTTGTGTGTGTTTGCTTATCTTCCACATATGAGTGAAATCATATGGTATTTGTCTTTCTCTGACTTATTTCACTTAGCATACTACCCTCAAGATCCATCCATGTTGTCACAAATAGTATTCCATTGCACATATAAACACCACATCTTCTTTATTCCTTTGTCCAAAATGGGCACTTAGGTTGCTTCCAAGTCTTGGCTATTGTGAATAATGCTGCAATGAACATAGAGGTGCATATAACTTTTTGAATTAACATTTTCATGTTCTTTGGATAAATACCTAGAAGAGGAATAGCTGGATCATAGGGTATTTCTATTTTTAATTTTTTGAGAAATCTCCATACTGTTGTCCATAGCACCTGCACCAATGTGACAAAGTCTTGTAACAGTATTTGGAAGCACATAGAAGCTCCAGATGTTTGTTTACGAGTGACTCGGAGGGCTACAACTGTGCTCTGAAAAATTCTTGTCAGTGGTTGGATTACTTCCTAAACCAGATATAGTCCAGGGTTCAGATTCTTTCATAGCCCTACAAGGATGACAAGAGGCTCCCTTTAGAATCTGACCAGGCAGGTCGTGTGACTCAAGTCTTCATTTTTGAGGAAACTTGGCATGAATCAAAGAATTCGTCTCGTCTTTGTCTCCTTGCTGAGTGTCATCTGGAAGTGGATGCAGATCTCTCAGGAGAATTGAGAGGTTTCTTGCTATTTGACTTGAAGTTAGTCTAACCGGGTCACTGAAATTCAATTTTTTTGTTTGAATATTATTTTTCATAGGATCAGTGCAGTATTCACTCATTACGCAATCCATATTCCTATAATTCAACTTGAGCATTATGAATATAAGCTTTAGAGGTGCAATGACTTCTGAGTTATATTGTTATTTATTTTTTGTTGATCCAAATATAGTGAGTATAATGAAAAACACTAATAACACTATTCATTTAGGACTACTCTTGCCATTCAGAAGACTTCAGTCAAATGGTCTTTTATTGGGAAATTAAAAAAATAGCAAGCATTGAACCAGAGCAGAAGTCACCAAACTATGGCCCATGGGCTAAATCTGTCCTAGTTCATTTGCTTACATATTGTCTGTGGCTGCTCTCCTTGCTACAATGGCTGCAGACTTGAGTGGCTGCAACAGAGAGCACAAAGCAGAAAATATTTACTATCTCACTCTTTACAGAAAAAAATTATCAGCCAGATAAATTGCACTGGATAATGGCATGGATAGCATGTGGATTGAAGTCTTTACTACAGGAACATTCTCTGGTTTCTATATCATTATTGTCCAAGACTCTCTTGACTGTATTCAGGACCCTCCATGATCAGGTTCTCTATCCCATTACTCTAACCCTTATTGTCCAGTCCTATCCATACTGTGTTCCCCAAACATACTGTCTACATTCACACTTGAGTATTGTTGCTAGGCATCTGGGATACAAAGTCTATTAAGAATTGGTTCCTCCCTATATGGCACTTGCTTTTTAGCAAGAGCTCACTATCTAGAAAGCACAGTGCCTGCAACAGAGTGTCACCTACACGCGTACCTTATAGGTAGCTGAAATCAATTGATCTGAATTAAAATACAAAGAAGAGATGCTCCCATCCTGGCATCACCTCCAAACCAGACTAAAAGGTCTTCTCTGTATTATAAACTTGTAGAAGAAATTCCCTGATAAATCCTTGACAACTTTACTTAGCGTTTTCTAAGTTGTCACACATCAGAATTAATCTACATTATTTGAAGGATTTTACTACATTACTCTTTCTCTATGGGTCTTGAAATTTTTTTTTTCTTTCAGAGAGGGAGAGATTGAGAGAGAGAAATAGGGCTGATATTCTGAACATTGAGGACTGTTTTGTTTGGGTTATGGATAATTATTTATGCCATGTCATAGATTCCATTATGATATTTCTTGATATAGTAACATTATTGGTACTGCATTTTTCTCCTGAGGTGATACTTGGGGGTCCACTTATGAAATTGTGTTTAAATGGAGACTAATTAATTGTAAAAGGACCTCTTGGCAAAGATTGCTCAAATTAAATAATAATTACCAAATATCCTCTTCACTTTATGCTATGCAGACTCAGCCTCTAAGTTTCACCAAGCTCTTAACAAGTCAGTCCTCTCTGGTAATTACTCAATAATCTCTTCCTTCAATAGTATAAGCCCCTCAGGTTTTTCACAGCTTCTTTAAAATTTTTTTTAGAAAAAGAAGGGGAAACAAAAAGAATTTCACCTTTGATTTGCATCTAAGCATGTATCACTTAAGGACTGAAGACATTTTTAGTTCAAAAGCTCATCTGAAATACTCCAACATTAACTGTATGAAGAAAGTCATTGGTGTTGCTTTCAGGTATACAACAGATATTGTTACTGTAAGTTTGGTTTCAAACTGGAATCCTAGACCTTTCTGGCACTGAGACCTGAATACTCTTGCCCACTGTGACTATTACAGAATTTTAAAAAGGTAAGTATGTCTGTTAAACATTAGGTAGAAAGGAAGAATGATGACATTATGAAAATATGCATGTCATTTGGATCTGTTCTAGAAGGAAAATACTTGCTCATGGGACAAGTGTCATAGTCAGTCCACAAGTCTTCACCAAGTCTCACTGAACCTGGGTGCAAAGTAGTTTGCTTGCCTTCATGACAAAGTTGTGTGGTATCCATCTCACTTGTCTAAGTGTGAGAGGCATACACAATTTGGGAAGTTACAGCAAGATGACTTCCTAAACTCTTAGAAAAAATAGAACCAACTCCAAGACCCAATAAAATTTACTTAATTTGAAGCTTAACTAAACATTTCATGAGCAAAGGATGAGTGAGCTACGGGTGGTGAGGGTTCAACAATAAATATCCAGCTGTCCTCTGATGCTTTGGACTGAATTCTGTCCCTCCAAAATTTATAAGTTGAAGCTATAACCTCTAACGTGATGGTATTTGGAGATGGGGCCTTTGGGGAATAATTAGATTTAGATTAAGTAATGAGGGTAGGGTCCTCATGATGGAGTCAGCATCCTTATAAGAAAAGGCACCAGAGAGCTCACTGGCTCTCACTCTCTGTCTCTGCCTTGTGAGGACACAGCAAGAAGGCGGCCATCTACAAGCCAGGAAGAGAGCTCGCACCAGAACGTGACCATGCCAGCAGCCTGATCTCTGACTTCCAGCCTCCGGACCTGTGAGAAATAAATTTCTGTTGTTTAAGTCACTCAATCTATAGTATTTCATTATGGCAGCTCGAGCTGACTAAGACACCTGGCATCCAGAGGATTTTCATATTTTTTAGTAAAGGGTGTATCTGAAGGAGCAGCCTGAATCTGAACGTGTTGATTAATACATAAACAGACTCTGAATGGCTCTTCCACTACTTATCGCCAAGATACAATCTGGCACAACAGTTTTGTTTGATAGACAGCATTGGCCCATGCTTGTCAACTAGCCAATGTGAAATAACATTATTACTGTATAATGTCGAGTTAGGCTGCATAATATTTCCATTGTATGACACTCATGGTGAAGAGATTTCAGAGTTCTCAACTGTTTCCATAATTAGTGTTACATATTTGTAAAATTAAGGTACCGCTATCTCCGTTATTCCCATATTTCCTTCCTTCCAGGGTGCTGATATGTATGTGTGTTCGCTTCCGAGAATGATCGGAGGAAATGCCTCCATCTCCAAAGGCTCTCTGTATCCCCACTGTCCCTATAGAAGGCATCCAAAACCCCACTTTATCTTGTGACCTTGCCCAAAATAAAATAACCAGGGCCAGCTTGAGGAATGAGAGGAGAGAACAAGAGGAAACCAGACTAAAAGACCGGGCTCCGAGTGTAGTTTATCGCTCTACCTCTGGTTTGAAAGGATTATGTAGCCATAGGCTATCTCCAGATGGAAAGATGACTCAGTGACATCCCTTTGGTAAATAAGTAGCTGTCCCTCCTCCCTCTAAACGTCACATTGAAGTAGGCTGTGTTTTCTGATTAATTCAGTTTGAATACCGTTGACTGTCTGTCACTGTAGTCATATGTCACTGGTGGCAGCTCAGAGAGTCTAACCTTCTCTAACATCAGTGCACACAATTCATTTTAAAATGTGGTCTAATAGTTACCGAATACCTGCAAGGTAAAGGGAAGATGGGATGCATTTTCCCTCAGAATAGCCTGCAACCACATTTATGAAAGCAAACTCTGTAGGCACAGTAGTGTTCTTTGCAATGCAAAGGCTGTAAGACACTTGGAAATTTCCCCGAAGAATTGTCTTCATCTTTTACCAGAGCCTGACCAAGCCCTCTGTACTCAGACATGTGAGGAGATATGGCACCTCCTTCAGTTTTCTTTGGTGTATAATTAGAGAGGGACAAAATACCACGACCCCTTGTCTTTGAGTGGTCTGATAGCAAAACCCTAGGTTTTCACAATGACCAGAACATAGGCAGGCTCTGCCCAATGCTTCTCTCTTTTTTCAGTTGTGGAGGGAGAGTGGTGTGGCGGAGACCCTAGACTTTGGAATCAGAAGTTGGTTCAAATCATAACTCTTGCTATTAATTAGCTTCCTAATGTAAGGTAAACTACTAGCCTTTCCTGACCCTCTGTTCTTCATCACTCAATGGCAACAGGATCACCTGACTAAGTTGCTGGGATGAGCACATGAAACCCAAAATGCAAACCTTCAGGATCTTGTCCCTTGTTCTTTGAACCTGCATTGGAAAACACTGCTACTAAAATATGTCCACTGTTTTTATACATGGCCATGTGCAAAAGTGACAAAGCTTTGACCTAATCTTGCCCCAGGCTTTGGCCTCCACCTCCAACAATAAATACACACTTCTCTGTTTACAACTCCATAAACAGGGACATGTGTTTCTGTTAACAATGCATGCTCTGGGCTGTCTCCGTGATCAATTACTTTATATCATTTTCAAATTGTCACATGTTTACGTCTTTTCAAATAGCTGTCCCCTGAACCACAAGGGTCTGCCTGACTATGGCATGGTCAGAGGGGTTCCCTTCAACTTAGCACGTCTAGAAATGCCACAGACAGAAACGCTTCCGGGCTATTCGCTAAGAAAACTAGCATAAGCTGCTTATCAGAAAATATTACGTTTTCCCTGAAAGGTGAGCTGTTTTGTCAGTTGCTTGGGCTGTGTGAAATTCCTTTTTTGTCAAGATCGGTCACTGCACAGAAGCTAACAGTAGACTGCCAATTCCCCAGTGAATGCCGGGGCCCTGGGCAAAATCCTGAAAAGCTAGTCCTTACTTTCAGGACTAGCATACTATGGTTGAAATCCAAGGCCTAGATAAATGTAAGTCGTATTAGTGTTGTAATAACTGTGCAATTTTTAAAGATGTATGAGCCAACTTACCTTGTGGATCCAGACCCTAAACAAAGCCTTGTGTTCTCCAGTTTCTTATACTGGCCAAATAATTTGGTAGAAAAATTCCATTCTCTTTTTGAAACATCTCAACTTAAGATTCAACATCCAAAATTTCAGTCCCTAAAGGAGTAACACAAGAAGCCAAAAACTTGAGTTTCTGGTCTTGCTCTATAAGTTATTGGTGGCATTGGGCAGGTCATTCCAAATCTCAAACTCAGTTTCCACACCTGTAAAATGTCAATGAAAGTATCACTTATCTCTTGGGGTCATTACGGGACTCATGGGAAGACAATGAAGTAAAAATTTGTGTTCACTGCACAGGCCAGGACAAATGTAAGGCATGGAAATGATTATGGTTACAATCGAACACGTTATCAAGTTCCACACAATCACAGAGCAGGAGGCTCATGGCTGCCAGCCTTAGCATTTGGTTTTATGCTCAGTGTCTTGGGCCCAGCCAATCAGTGTGCTGGTTTTATGCTGGGTGGATAATGACAAGGGAGGATTAGATTCTGGCTGGTTTATGGTCTAAACTATACAAATTTGCATTTTTACCAGAGACCTGGGACAATTTACTGTGCTTCATGAAGTTTTTACAATTGAGTATGTTAAGAATAATAATATTGATAATAGTAATAATAACTGAACACTCAAAGAGGTTAAATGGCTTTCTCTAGGACATAACAGCTAATAAAGGATCAAGATTTAATTTACACCTATCTCCATCTGGGTCCAAAAAGCCTAATTCAGAGGCATGAGGCTTCATGGACTCCACACCCTCATAAAGCTTCTAAGAAAGGCAATGACCAGAAGTCACGTGACCTCAAGCTTCCTCTTTTAATTTTCAAGAGCAAATAGAAGTGGCTTACATGTGATTCTTGTTGATGTAAAGACAGAGCACTCAGTCTCAAATTTGGAGCAGAAGTGTGAAAGAATAGAGCAATATTTTAGATTGCACTTACCTTCCTTTCCCTTTTATTTGAAGGCTCAAATTTTCTCTCTTTCTGCTTTCTCTCTGTCTCAATCTCTTTCCCCCTCTCTCCCTCTCTCCTCTTCTTTCTGTTTCTTTCTCTCCCAGGCTCTCTCTTCCTATATCTACCTCTACGTCTCTCTCTCTGCCTCTCTCTGGGAGGAAGATTGGTCCAGGAATAAGAACAAGAGATGTTGGGCATCAGAACCCTATTTGGAGTAGAACCAGCTCTACCACCTCCTAGCTGTGAGCTCGGGCATTCGCTTCACTGCTCAGACCTTTGTGTCCTCACGTTGGAAATAAATCAACACTACTCCCCTCTACGTACAGCCCTGGTACCAATCGCGGAAAATGTCATAAACAAGGTGCCTAGCAGAAGGCTTGGCATTTAGGAATGGAAATCCCTTCTCGAATCTGTATATAATATCTGAACAACTGGTACTAAAGTAGCAAACTCAGATCACTCAGATTTTATCACTTTCTAGATATAAAGGTACCGGTCAAACTGCTGTGTTTTCACTGAATTGAATGACTCTTTTCACACCACGCAGAGCGAGGCAGAATTTTTATGGATTAGGTGTCATTTGGCTATGAGTTCATAAATGCGCCTAGCATGACCTCTACAGTTCTTTTCCACCATTGGCCAGTGGTCAGGATGGCGCTGGGGACAGATTTGGTTTGCTCTATTTGCAGTAACTGGTTTTAGGCATTTTCGGCATTAACCTCATGTCCTTTTTGAGCTTGTTACAAATCACCTCTCTTATCAGCCTAAGTGTCCAGTAGTAGGCGGGGATTAAAGTCAACAGTGCTGAAAAGCACCTCTATGTGGAGCCAAAAATAGCACCCACATGAGGGAGAGGAAACAATCCTTGAGACCCCCAAGGTCCCTCCCCATGAGCGTTTTCTGAGTTCCCTCCAACTGTAACTTCCTTTTCTTGAATGTAGAGAATATTTCCTGACTGTGTAGAATCACAAGCCACGTGCCTGCAAAGCACACCTGTGATTCACAGGTATTTCTGCTCTGAGAGTGATCGCATCAAAACTATACTGACTATATGGGAAAGCGAAGTGATGGAAGAATTTGCTGGGACCTTTATTTATTCATTTATTTATTTGGCAAAATGGTAGACAAATCGCTTAACCCACTCTGAAGAAGCAAGATAAAGAAAGAATTGTTTTTGTGACAATTACTCATGACTCGAGTAATCAGAAGCCCGAGATAGCGCTCTCTAAGCTGCGCTCCTTTGGTTTGCTCTGAATAAGTACATATAGTCTAAAACACTTAGACCTTATATATTCCAAAATTGCCTGCCTCTTGGATTTGCCATTATTCTTATTATCCCGAAGTGTATACATATTTCTGTTTCAAATATTGGTAATAATACACATTTTTGAATTGAAGCAAGCCTCTGCAATCTACTGCATCTTTTCGTAGTGCATTCATCTGTAAATGTACTTTAAAAACTGTAAAAAACTATACAACATGCGATATTTACTGGGTGTGGTATGCATATCTTTATTTTTACACATAACCACAATAATAATAAAAGGATTCTTGACTTGCTTGCACACTAGCCATTGCAGTAGTCTTTCACCAAAGTCACACTTCAGCTGGCTTCTCTGCTTCCTCCTGAATTTGCAGCCCAGATCTGGTGAACCTTTTCCAATCTGACAAACGTCACAATCCATCCCCCCGAGTTACCATATGTGGCTCCAGCTCGAGTATCACCACACAATCATACATTTTTACAATGGGTCTATAAAACAACCATTATAATAAATGTCTGCTTAATTAATACATTAGGACATAAAGCAATTTATTATGCTCTTATTTGCTATCATTCTCCCTGCTCAAATTTAATAATGCAAAAAGGTTTCTCAGATGCCAACCCCTGGAAATAATAAAAATACATTCATCATGGATATTGAATGCAGACACGCCTGGCAGTACTGCTGGCAAAGAGGAGGCAGTGAAATGTGGAGACAGAAACTCAGGGCTGTTTGCACAAGCTTGGCTGGAATCAGGTCTCCAGGATAGGGGAAGGAGCCCCGTGCAATGCTTGGCATGGCTGCACGGAAGGTGCCCAGAATGACTATTATTACAATATGCAACAAAAGGGGGAGGAAGAAAGGGAGTAGGGGGGAAAAGCTTTCAAGCCAGTTAAATTCATGAGGGCTATGGAGGCTCAAATTGAAATTATCTCACTCTGTGCTGATAAATAAAGTAGCTCTGCTACCTAAATCATGACACTAACTATACGTTTCGATTTTTTTAAGTAGTGATTAGGTGGGTACTCTGGGGAACCTACCAGCCTTCGCAGAGATAACGGACTCAACTTAATATCAACTTAAAAAGAGACTTGAATTCTAACCAATCTCATGTAATGAATTGAAATTCTATAGCTTTCAGAGGGGGGGAAAGATAAAAAAGCGACACGGCTCCATTCTCTAACTTGCTGTCAGGAAATATAATTTGTGCTCTCGGTGATTCACCTAGCTCATATGCAGCATGCAAATTTATTTCCCTAATAATCAGACCTGGAGATTGCCCAAGAGGATTAATAGCATCATTCCTTATGACCGCCAGGATATTATGCACCTCTGACATGGAAAAATTGTGTTAGTTCTACAGAGAAAACGCAAGGATATTTGTCCTGCTAGACAATATAATAGGCTGGTGCATCATCAGATTACAATGTCATTTCAAAAACCTTGAATACAAATAATGTACAGTGGGGGAAATGTTGGAACAACCTCCCTTAATTCAGTAGCCTTGAATTCACATGTAGTTTTGTGTGTGCTATGCAGTGTATGCATACTTTTTTTATTAGGGCTTTCCAACATTGCATGCAAAAAGGCAGGGGTATTATATATTTCATGAGATCCTGTCATTGTTTCTTCGAAAACAGATGAAAAAGACGTGACAAAAAAATTATTTCTATTGTTTTAGTTTATTTTTATCCCACTCGTACACAGCTGAAGATAGCGTTAAGAAGCAGGACGGTCATAGGTGGACACCGATTGTCTGGGGTTTATATGTGGGGTGTGCTCCTTGGCATGTGTATAGATATAAGCATCTAAGAATTCAGTTTCCACTCATGTCTTTATTCAAACATAGAGTTATTCATACCTACCATCGCTTAATATTTGATACTCAAGGTAAAACTGTATATTTCACAGTCGTTGTTTGGGACTATATTTTATTTTACTTCTTTCACAATGAATCGGTCAGTAATTTTCCAGAACGGTAATGTCTCCAGCTGTACTTTAGACCAAAGAACGCTGCCTTGAGACAAGACCAAATTTCATTATTATGCGCATGGGAGCAATAAGATTAGCTCCTACTGCTGCCCCTAAGGTGGAGCAGCAGGATGAACCAATGAGATGATGCTAATGTGCATGTTAATAGTATTCTGCTGGAAGAAGTTGGGATAATTAAACATGTACCGTCTCTTTAAGACAGAGCTGCACACATTTTCTTCGGATGGGTGTTTACAAGAATTCCAATTTCAGGTCATAGCCATTTCTGAGATTGCTTAAGAAAGAGATGGGAATAACTTATCTTATTCATGTATTCAAGGAACCTTATAAAATGTGCAAAACCTAACAGTTTTAAGGGGCAAAACATGCATCTTATCTTGACAGAGCTGCTTTATTATGTGTACTGTTGTATACTGACCTAATATATGGAGCATTTTTAGCTAATATACCTTGCAGGAAACCAGCCTTTAATGTGATGGATTTTATGGTATCTCATTAGGGTGTGTTTATATAACCTGATACTAAACACGTTTTCAGATTCATGTTCCTTATTAAAATTGTGAGCCACATTGATTTTTAGTTGGAACAGCAACAGAGTCGTTTTTACTATTAAGAAGGGTGGCTCTGAAGTTATTCCCAGAGCACAACTGTTCTCTGGAAAAACTTACAGACTTTCACTTTTATTAGCCTGGTCTTCATGGGATGGCCCACTGTCTTTGCTTAGAAAGCTCTGTTAGGTTATTACCCATGAGGTAGAATCTTTAATTTCATAGGAAGTTGCTTTTGTTGGTTTTTTTTTTTTTTTTCTGGAAGGAAAAAAAATCTCGTTTATTCTCCTGTTGTTTTCTCATCAGTATCTTTGATTTTATGAGTTAACCCCAAATAATACTGATAGATAGGCCCTGGAGAGAATCGTATCTTCACATCTGAGCTTCTGGGGTTTTCATAACTAACACTCCCAGCCACGGCAGTGGCAAATTTAAAAAGAAAAAGAATCTTAACATTGCAAGTTGTGTTAAACAAAATAATGACTTTCACATGGTGAAGTCTCCGTTTTGTAAACTGAGCCTGTGAGGTAACTCAGAAGTCAGCCGTAAATAGTGTCCCAGGGTATTTCAGTGGAGTCAGGGGAAATACTGACCTAGAGGTACTGTAAATAGTTTAAATTGTTGGAAGGTCTTTCTAAGAAATGTAATGTGAGAAGGGAGAGAAATGTTTTTTCTCTGTTGTGAAATGAGGACCCTTTGGAGGTGATCCAAATTCAGAATGCAAATATTTAGAGAAATGGACTATCTTTTGAGAAATACAAAAACTATACTTTTCCTACTTGTTACAGCTGGTTAACACAATCCAACCAGGAAGGAAAAGAGAACATCCAGACAGAGGCACGAATATGTTTATTTCACTTTGCATTTTCAACCAAAGTTACAAACCTTTATAAAGGGAAAGGGGGGAAATAGGTTTTCCGTAGCAACATATAGAAATCTATGGAATGGATATCGTTACTCATGATAGACTGGATATGGTTACTCACATGATTTCATTTTAACCACATGAATAACTGTAACTATAATCCTGGAGTAGTAGTTCACGAGCCTCAAGTAATCACTCTCTATATTTGGCCCAAGAAATTTTAACTCGGAAACTGTTCTCAGAAAAGAAGACAGTTTTCCTTTATTTCGCCCCTGGCATGCTATTCGTTATTAAACATTAAAGTTGTGTCAATTATCTTCATATTTCATTGTTATCCTAGTTATTTTACCAGCTTATCAAGCCTTCTTTAAAAACATGTCTGCCAGTGACAATGAACCGATGTACAGAATAGAATTGTTCGTGGTTTTTGTTTCCTAGTTAACCACAGCGATTGGTTAATTATTTCAATTTACCCTACCACCTCACTACCCACCACCATCATCCTCAAATGAGATAACAGGATGACTTAGCTATTTATTTTCATCAGCGTGAGACTGAACGTTTCAAAGTTACTCTTTGGCTAAATATAAGAGCCACATTCATGTACTTGTTTTAAATGGGGATGAACCGATCTATCCTGAGAACAACTCTGTTGTTAGTATTAATAGCTTCACAGTTATTCGGCTTGAGGTGTAATTATTTTACCATTATTACATGCAAAGCTTTTAACAAAACAGTCCTTCCCTCCATTTAAGCAGAGAGTTTTATAATTTATTACATCTCTTTGGTCATCAACACACTATACAAACAGTTGGCCACCGGTGACCAATTACATTAAGGTTAAGCAACATAACTTTAAATTAGAAATAAGCTAATGTATCTTCATCAAGGGCCTGCTGTGTTTTCACTGCTGTTTATGAGATGATACTAAATGTGGATATAGAGCACGCTCACTGGGACCAATTCCTTTCGGCCTGAAAATGGGAAAGTCTCGGGTGTACCCGGGTCCAAAGCTAATTAATGGGATAACATCTGCTTTAAGCATTCAGCTGGAGTAATTTCTATCAACTTCCCAGCGAAGGTGCAGGGGAAGCTGTCAAAGAACTAAGTATCCATCATGAGCCATATTAACCTGTGACAGGACTGCAAAAGGCACATTTGGGTCTTGGGTTTATATTTATTTGGGGTGTTGCTGTTATCGACATGGGGTTTCCTCCCATTCTTCTTTTCTTCAGTGCGTGAATAATTGTGAGGGTTCATAAGCAAATAACTTATTATAGACACATAGGCCAGGGAGCTGTTCATGTTTTCAAAAATTCAATGTGGAAGAGATAAAAGACAAGAATAAAACAGCCATGTTCCTTCTGAAACAATAGTTTCAGCCACAAAGACATTTACATTGTTTTATCGTATTACTTAAACACGCAGCAGGATTTGCTGAAGAGAAATACCAGTACTGTAAAACAAGCTTCAGAAGGGATAAGCCCACTTATTTCATGTTATTTCATGTTATCAGCTCCTGTACAACATGATTCCAGCTTTAGCAGTGACTATATAAAGGCACCTGTCGTGTGTGGTCATTTACATAAATCCGACCTAAATGGAGGAAAAAAGTGATTCTCTAACAACTTCAAATAAGCGATGGGTGTGGAAGTAGCAAAAGTAGCAATTTCCTCAGCAGAAGTTTCCCACAAATTGGAATTCTTTATTCATGTATTTTTTTTTGTTTATTTATTTATTTTGCAGGGAAGTGAGAGAAAGAGTTAATTTTAATTAAGCGTTCAGGGGGACGTGTTCCCACGACCACGCTCTTTTGGAGGAAGCCCTTAAGTTGGTATGCTTTCTATGTAGTCATAAAGTCAAGCAAACAGCACCAAGCTTTATGATCCCAATGGTCAAAAGGAAGAGGAAAAAAGATACATTGTTTTTACTGAGTGGGCTGAATTATGCTGATGTCATTTTTTAACAATCATGGACCCAATAAATGGCGTACATAAAATATGGTCCTGAGGAAGAAATTACAATAATGACCATTCACCTTTACCTGCAAGCTGTTAGGGTCAAAAGCCAAATGTCAGCTCACAATGAATATGGGGGAATTCGCAGTCTAAAACTCCACAGCCTCCTGAAAAGGGTGTTGCTCAGGGTTATTTGTGGAATTGACACTGAGAGGAGAAAAAGGATTTATTAAAAAATATTTTGAATATCTAAACACTTACACTACAGGTTCAAAAAAAAGTCAGCTTTTTCTTTAGATATTTAATAATACTGTGAAATTTTTAATATTGCTGAATTGAAGTTGTGACTGTCCTCAATTCACATATTTATCCAATAATCTTGTAGTAAACTAAAAAGTTGTGTTGGTTAATTGCCAAGCTATTTTGCATACAGTTAAGTTTTGCATATAAAAATACGCATGATGAAACATGTAGTATTTTATAACCCAAAGCAACTAACATGCTCATGTCTAATGCGTGCACACAGACTGTAACCCAGGACAAATTGCTTGTGTTAGTTACTACCACAGGCTGGCAGGCCAGAAATACATTTGGTGCCTAATATGCATAAGCACAGAAATATGGTCAGGCTCATTACTGTAATAAAGCTGTGATTTGCCAGCAGGATCAGTAGAAACACACTTGAAGCAGTCTGTCCCTTCCACGAGCTCATGTGCCATAAAGCAATAAGGTTGTAACAAGGGTGAATCCTCAATTCAGTTGGGCTACCTTGTCTGGGTTATTTGAACCCTTATTTGCCTTAAGGGGCCCATTTGCTTGTTCTAATGTGTACACAGTGATAATGTAGCCATTTATGCAATAAGGAAGGTCTGCAAAACAGTAGTCTGCTCTGCAATAAAGTGGGGTAGCAAGAGTGTGAAGAAGTGGCAACTGTTGGTCCAATTACACAATTCCGCAGTGGCGTCTTCACATCAGAGAGGTGGCTTTTGAATGTGCTTCGGAGTAAGTAGAGTACCAGACAAGTAAAAAGCCAAATGGATTTCTTTTTAGTGCTTTAATGAAATTAGAATCAGGTTGATGAAAGAAAATGCCTTGGGTCCTCTGCTTGAAGTTTCCATATTATACAAAAGACTCTTGAAAAATTATAGAATTTACATTGAGTAGGTTAAGATGGAAGTTTCCCAGTTGGAGAGAACACACTAAGGGGTCATTGCTCACTGGAGGGGACATTCAGTAATCACATGAGGGAAGTACGAGTGAAAAGGTAAAGGTAAGGGATCCCAAAATGGGCCACGGTGCCCCCCCCCCCAAAGCCCTCAAGCATCTTGGAGCCCTGTCCTTGTTGCCACAGTCCTTGCATGGACTGTGAAGGACGTTCTTTGACAGTAGAGAGCTGGAAAATTGAAATCCAAGTTTGAAGTCCACTGTCAGAAACTTTGAAGATCCCATGCTACATATTTTACTCCTATTCCTTTCTTCTACGGTTTTTCCATCTTTTAATGAAAGTTAGTTTTGTTTTTTTACATACTCATGTATAAGGCTGAAAAGCTGGTGGGTAGAGTATAAGGAAGAAAATAACTGAATTAAATATCTATAAAGCACATGTCTTTCCAAAGGTTTGGAAAAGATTCTACTTATGAACTACAAAAAATAATCTAGAAACTTGCACATTCTACTTACAGCATTATTTACCATACTTTTCTAGTAAATACCAAGAATGACAAAGAGGCACTGTTGCTCTGGCCAACCTCAATTAATTGCTTGTTGGAACACTGTGTTAAGAAAGATTCTGAGGTTACATGCAATCTCAACATACATTAAGGGGGAAATGGTAGTATGTATCCTAGCTCTCCCCCCGACAGGTGCCAATTTCCCGTTCCAGACATCATTCCCAGCATTCCCATCCTCTCTCATCCGAGATGCCCTTCTGCATCCCTCATTCTTCAAGATGCAACACTTGCAGATCTTTTTCATCCTGGTGTGCTAACAACTTTGGATTAGGCTATATAAAGAACCATTGTATATCATATACATTATATATTATGTATATGTTATATATGTTATTAAATATGAATAACTTCTCAGTCACACTTCTTCGCACAGAAAATAGAATCTGTAAAAATAATTTTATGTTGATGTTGATTCTCTGTGGGAAACGAACATGCCATGGTGTAAGTAAAATAGATAGCCATAGCTAATGAGAAGTACATCCTGGTCAGCCTAATGGAAGAATGCAGAAGACAGTTCTCTGGGCATGGTAGTTTGCAGTGCTTCTGAACACTTACATCCTGCTGCCATTATTTCTCACTGGCCTTCTCTGGTGTCTCAGATGCCAGCAAAATCACTACTATGAGTTGACATATCATCTCCAGGATGCCCCAAATTGAAGGTAAACAAGCTACTAGGCAGGGTCACATACTAAATCAATAACCCTCTTCCCTATTATCAAATCAGCTAATAACTTCCAAACAGAGGGTAGGAGTCTAAGGGGAGGGACCTGCAGGATTTTTTACTTTATTATTTTAGAGAGATGTGACTTAGATTGAGTAGGAACATTAGCAGCAAATAACTAAGCGGGAACAGACCCCTCCAGATGGAGCTGACCGTGAAGGCTCTGGGCTCCTAAGAATAAAGGATGTCAAATCAAACCAACAAACATTTTCTACATACCTCTTAGATGCTCTGGGATCTATCACAGAACACATAGGCATGGCATGAGCAGATGGTTAAGGGTCACAGATAAAATGGATTAGTATGGGAGATCTCTACTTTAAGACACCCCTTATCTTTGTTTTTACTTATTATCAAGTTTTTTGTTAAAAAAACTGTGATTTTTTTTTTACTCTGTTTCAAAAGAAAAAGAACTAGAGCTAGCATTTTTCAATTGATATAGCTTTGAGAGCTTTGTCACATTTCTGAGAATTCAACGTTTTTCCCCGGATACTTTTGATATCACATTTTATCAGAGTGAAACCTCCCCCGCTCCCAATGCTCCACTTATAAGCATAGTCTCCACCCTTGAAGTGCTTATGCTTTCTTGGAAGAGGACAGATGAGACAAAGTGAAGAGAGTGCCTGCCAAAAGCCACTGTTATAAACATCTCAGGAGAGCAGCAAAACAAATAGCAGGCCGTTGGTCAGTGTATCATCATAAGTCTGTGCCCCAAGTTGGGAGAGATAAAGCTCACCTAGTGATGGGCGATCAGGAAGAGGTCTAAGACACATTTTGTGGAGTTGCTCGGGGCTGGTCCTGAGATCACCTTCAGAATGGAGGCCCTATCTTACCCTGGGAAGAAAGTCTCCTTCAACGGAAACACAATCATCAGTCTGGGACCATCATCTACAGTCACTTTGAGCATTGGTGTACTCTTTTGCATCCCTACCCTCTTAAACTTGAGGTTCCCAGGGGAAAGCTTGGTCCAGGGAAACAAAAACAGCGATTGATGTTTAGTTTAAAGGCATTTCTGTATTTGGGGGTTTCTTGTCTTCCTTTCTCTCCATGTCCCCCTCACCTCTCACCCCCTCTGGGCCTCCCTAAGGTCTCCATGGGTTTGATGTGCTGACCTGGGTGCTGAGGCTGGATTTGAAACCTTCTGAAGGGTCCTTAACATGCCAGAGTTAACAGGCCTGCCTGGGCCGGCTGCTGTCTCAGAGCTGCCACAAACTCCATGGATTGTTTGGCAATAAAAATCAGCTATAAAAGTGTGAAAAATACCAGAGACCCAAATGGGAGACGGAGGAGAGCAGGGGAATGGCTCTTCTACCCTTTTAGTGGACATCTGATTTATTTTTTTAAATGGAAAAGCCACGTTTATAGCTACGGTAGTTCAATTATCTCTAATTTTACACATTTTATGCAAATTCTCAGCATGTTAATTGCAAATGAGAAAGAAACTTATTTTTTAAAGCAGAAAACAAGGTATAGTTGTGTATTTTCTTTTCAATTTTTAATTCCTGTTCTTGGTTCAGCACCATTAAACTTTTAAAACTCTTTTTACACAGTTGTTTAAAATTATGTGTAATTTAAAGCACACTTACACGTTCGCAAACACTCACAGCCTGAAACAAGTAGCTAATTTTATTTCCAGACCTCGCTCTCCCTCTTGGAGAAGATACTTTGATGTTCTCTTACGCATTGTTTCAAAAGACTGCAAAAGGATATACTCACAAGTTTTGCAAAGAAACTTAGTGTCTTACAAACATTGGAACATATTCTAAGCATCAAGAAACCCGACTACAGTTTTCTTGCCTGGTTGCCCAGATTTCTAACCAGTAGTGTGTACTGGTAGATGGTTGACAACCATTTTCTTGGGAGTTGACAACCAACTCTCTTTGATTTGTAGTGTTTGCCAATTTCTGTGCTGTAAACACTCCTGCCATGGCTGATCTCAAGCTATCAACATATTATCACTGAAGCTAGAGGTGGGAAGAGATGGGCTCAACTGGCTTTTGTGAGTAGAGCCAGCCCCAGGACACCACTACTGCCAGCGACTCAGACATGCTTCGGGGATTTCAACTGGCTTTACTCTGATTTGAGGACTCTAGAGTTAAAAATCCAATAGAAAACAAGTTTTCCACATTGGATAAAGGTTTCAAAGATTTTACAGACTCATGGGGAGCTTAGGATAATGCTTACAAATCTAGAGTCATGAGTTTTAATCAAGAATCTGGCAACTATCAGCCACCTAATTTGTGCCAAATCTTTGCCATGGAGTCTGTTTCCTCATGTCTAAAATGAGGATAATAAAGTTTTCTCTGCTATGGGCTTAGCTTCTAATAGCAAAAGAGCTAATAGTCATAGAATCACTCGGTAAACTGACAGAGATATGCAAATAATAGCTAAATATCTTCATTGCTTATCCAACAATTGTTGGTTTAGTTAACAAATGTGTCATAATGTCACCATAGGAAACACAAAGATGTATGTAACAGAATACATAGAATTATTCTTTGATAGATTGTGATTAGTTTTCAAGAGGAAATTCCATCCCAGCCATTTGTGGGAAACTTAAATATTTTCCCGAGCCTTGAATCTTGAGAAAAATCAGTCAAGAAATCAGGACAAGAGGAAAAAGTCTTATCACTTTCTTATAAGTATTAAAGCTTAAGTTTGATTTGCGCTCGATTTCTCCAGTGAAAAGGTCAAAGACAGCACTGAGAATGCTGTGACTGACACTCCCCGGGAGGAAGGAGGAGTGCCCACAAGAGGCTTCAAAGATGGTGGGCCAGCTCCAAGCCCTCATTACCTCCTCTTCCGCTGCAAACAGTGTTACACTGGAACCTTCCTTAATGCGCACACAAACAATTTGTGGCCAAGACCCTTTCCAGTCCAGGTCCTCCCTTTCCTTACCAAACATATTTCATTCTAGTACGTCGAGCAGAGGGAACATAATCATTTACCTCCAAGAAAACCCAGACTCCTCTGGAAACAGAAGCAAATGAGAATAGAAAGGAAGGCCGTGTGTAGCAGTTCTCATTAGGCCCTCTGCCTAACAATAATTAGGCTTGCTCCGACTAATGGCGGACTCTGGGCAGCTGGTCCAACACTTATTTTCTTAAAGGAAAACTAAAAGTCCATAGGAGTCCCTGACTTTCAAATTCTTCTCTTTGCTCCTTTTCCTTTGTGACTTCATGCTGGTTTGCAATTTGTGTTTCCACCACTGCAGTTAATTCTAAGACACAGTCGATCAACTCATAGCCTCCTTAGTAACAGAAGTGCCTCTAAATACAATTGTGTAAAGCTCAACACTTGAATGGAGAGAATCCCTGCCAGTCTTTTCTTCTTGTATTTAGCTGGCTACCCTTCGTTGAAGTTACGTTTATGGCATATTTAATGAAATAAGCTTTTCTTCTGACTTGTCTAAATAGCTATGGCAGATGACTTGAAAACTCTCTATTTATTAGGAAGTACTACTACCTGAATGTTCTGAGACCTTTCTACACAACCCCTGGCAGCCGAAATATTCCACCTTGAGCATGTGACTGAGACTTGACAGGCTGAAAAATACACACGCCTCATAATGCATGCCAACAATTTTACTATCTGGTACAAATGGAAACTTGCTGAATTTATTCCCTAAAATGCTTTTTATGTTTTTCTTGGTTCTGGCTTAGCGGTAATGTATTTAAATGTCTGGGAGAAATATTCAAAAGAATGAAGCACATAACTTCAGTTGAGATGCCTACATTTCAGACCAAATACTGGCAGATCAGTGAGTATCTAGGTTAATACTACCCTTATTTGATTAGGATAATCCACAGAGACACAGACTCATTCCTTCAGATCCTGCCTTTTAACAAATCAATATTTTTAGGGTTATGGTTTTCAGAAGGCAGGTGATAATTTTGGAGATAACATATCAAGGTGCTGCTGACATTGAGATGCATATTTAATATGGTTGTGGAGTGACAGAACATAGCAATGTTGGGATCTCCTCCCAGAAATATGCATACACATGCACACTCATACTCACAATGCCGCTAACCTTTAAATTCTTGAAGCGATCATATAGATTCAGTACACTTGCTCTTAATAATGTCAATTAAAATTTGAAAATGTAAGGAGTGGGCCATGAAGAACTTTCCCTTGCTTGGTGCTATCTTTTCAGCATTAAGGGACCCCTGAGAAGGAGAGGGAAGAAGCGCCTTTCCACCCAAAGATCAGTAGGGGGACCGGAGGAAGGAGCCCTGAGGACAGCTGTAGCAGTGAGTTAGTGAGCTCTTGTTCACCTAAATTAGCACGTGTCACTACCTATACAGAATAGGGGATTACATGAGAATGGGGAAGGGAGGAAAAAACAAAGGGCAAAAAATTAGATTTCTTAGAATGTCATTATAATATATCTATTTTAATTTCACATGACTAAAATTATCTGCTTGCTTTGTATTCATGTGGCGTTGACTGAAATTAGTTGTCAGACCTCTGTTTATAGCCTAATTACCTTTTTCCTGAAAAAAAAAGAGGTAAAAGAAATAATAATAAATTTGTAATGCAAAAGCTACAAGTTTGTAGTATTAGTACAGATTAGGGATGGTTCTAGGAATAAGGTTTGAAAATAATTTAAATAAATCTGGAGAAGCCTTGTATCTCTCAGAAGACTAGGATTTTGCTAGTTCTCACCTCATCGCTTAGTACCATGATTGTGACTTGTGGCCAAAAACACTTCAAACACTTGAGAGTGCGTAGCGCTCCGGGTAGCTACAATTTAATGTCATTTATTTTATTTGGCTCTCTTACCAAGCCAGCTAGAAAATCAAGTGTTCACACTCAAGACCATGGGTTGGCTAAATTTTCTGTTAAGGGCCAAACCGCAAATCTTTTAGTCTTTATGGGCCATATAGTCTCTATCACAAGTACTTAGCTGTGCTGTTGTAGCCATAGACAGCCATAGACAACATGCAAACAAATGAGTGTGACTGGATTCCGATAGAATTTTATTTATTTTATGGCTCACAGGCCATAGTTTGCCAACCTCAGCTCAGGACAATTCAAGCAATGGGTCATGGTAAGAAACTAATGTATGCACAGCACAGTATAGAGTAAGTGTTCAACAAATATATTTTAAACAAAGATGAGCATTAATTAAACTAAAAAAAAAAAGATATTTTACTCAATAGCAGAAATGTGGAACTCCCTCCAAGTCAGGACCCATGGGTTAAAAAAGAAATCACTGTTTTAGTGACTTCTTATAATTAACAAAAATAAGTAGTAGATGAATATTGACGGGGACACGGAGGAAAGATAGGCAAATGCACCCTGTTTACAGAAGCTTAGTGAAAGGCAAACTGCTCTGCATAATTAGCCATAGAGAATGCCACCATATTATGACACCATGTAACAACATAGGTTTACAATTGTGCCCTCCTGCTGTTGAAATAAGGGAACATTGAGGAAAGTGTTGGCTATGTCAGCGTGATGTGAAATGTATTTCTCAAAGATATGCATCAAAATGAGCAGCTTTTTAAAAGTTATCTCCCTTGAAAGAATCAGCTTCAATTATCTCATAAATAAGCACCAGATTGGGGAAGAAAAGATATTGGTCTCAGTCTTGGTGCTGTTTCTCGCCTTGTTGCCAGTTTCCTCGTCAGTATTACGAGGGTTGGCCCAGATGATCCGTGGCAGTCAAACCCTGACTCTAAACTTCTATGATTCCAATGCTAGCTTCAAATATTTCCTTTTCAGTTCGAGGATCCCTGACTTTTTCTGTTATGCTTTTTAGCTAAGGGTGAAGTGTTGAGCTGCCTCTGTTTTCTCCTTTACTAAGCAAGTTTCTATTCCACTCCCCCCACCCCACCCCAACCCCTCACAGTAAGAGTCTCATCTTAAATGTGAGGGCAGCCCAACTCCCCACAGGTGGCCGGGAACAGGACACACAGTCAGGACAGCAACCAAGGACCCCTCTCCAAAGTCATCCTGGGCATCCTGAGCAGTTCTCAGCTGGAGGGGCTTTCCCTCTCAGTGTCTGGACCATTGCCAAGAAGATCTGTCCAGCTGTAAGCCTGATTTTATATAGTTATTTTCATTTATTTTTTATTTCACAAGATGTAAACGAATCTGTTTAACTAGGAAATCACGTCCCTTGAAAGTGATTATAACCTAATTTGACATGCAGTATTTGTACACTTATTCTAGTGTTATGATGCATTCACTGTGTTTACATAAATAGAAATTTCTGTATAATTACCACAAGATAATGTAAAGAGTTAATCACATGAAATCCCCCAAAATCTCATTTGGGTGAATTTTTTTTTAATTTGAAAGTAAAATTTCCTTTGGAAATAAAGTGAACCCATTTCCAAAATATTCTATAAATTTTCTTTGAGAGTCTTACAAAATCATCTACTTCTTCATTCATTTTTCTATGCTCATTAATTGAGACAGAGAATTTACTGTTTCCCTAATATGTGCCAGATACCAACAAAGATAAAACAGACATGTGTCTTGCTTGCAAGAGCATTACATGTAAACAAGTCTGGAACCATTTCTTGGAGAAGCTTGAAGCTCTGCCTTGAACTTGTCTGCTTAACTTTGATAATCCTTGTTTTCTTCATGAAAAATGCGATGGAAGAAATATACAAGCATGATTCACATAGAAAGAAATATCAAGACGAGAGAGGAAAAATTAGCCTGAAATTTTAGAGAAAGAGCTGCAAATATTTTAAATTTTTCCTCTTTTATCTTATATTAGCAAGGAAACAAATTTCCCCCAAATCAGAATATTTTAGTAAAACTTGCAAGAGACAATCACATAAAGAATGATCGATCCAATAGCTCTATACCTATGCACTGATTTAAGTAAGACCTATCTGTTTATCTTCCCAAGTTAAATAAAATGCTTCTCTTTGCACTTATTCCCTTCCATTCATTCTGCTTGCACCATACGTTCAGCTCTGTCTTAGCATCTTAGAGCGTTAAAAAATTAGGTAAAAGATCTGCGCAAGTACACCAAGCTGTATGTATAGTGAAAAGAGTGCTAGAAAGTCATTGACAATGGCATCTGTTTTATAAAGGTGAGGACACCACTGCATGTGTAGACTTTACAAACACCATCTTCTCTTGTCACTTTCACTGGATGCTTCACACTCAGGTGAACCAAGGATAAGCAAGTATCTTCATTTCTTCTAGGAGTGCTATTCCTCCAGCATCATGTTCCAAACCTCTCAAATTCTTGGGCTCTTCTCTTATTGTGTTATCTAGAAGACAAGTGACATTGAGACATAGTTATAAAGTAATGTCTTTAATGAAATAGAACAATTATTTTTATAGATTGAGTTCCATACAATTCCTATCCAAAATTGTCAGAAAAATGGAAAGAGATTCAGGAATGAAATGGATTATAGCAATTACCTCTGATCCCCTAAAAAATATCCAAGTCACTGTTTTAAACCTAGGGTACCAATACTTCAATGAAACTTTGTTCGAATCAATGTATGCTAACTAAAGTCCCTAGTATGCCTGATGGTCCATGAGTTCAATTAGTTTATTTCAAAAGAAGAAATAAAAGTACATATCATTTGGCAATGAAATATTGTTTATTATAATGGGCATGGTATTATATCACTATGTGTTCGGCTATTTATTTCTAAACTTTTCTATAATTGAATTATTATTAAACCATCAATTAGGGAACCCTTAAAATATAATATCTTATAGGTAAACTAATTATGTATAGCCTACTTGCTATATAGGTTTTTCATGCACGTCCAAGTCCATTTTGTTCTCCCATTACAGATGCAGTATAGGCTCATCACGGTGAAGGATCATAATAACGTACTTTGGATCCTAGTTCTGTTATTAGCAGCACGTTCCTAGCAGCAAGTTACTCAACCTTTCTGTGCTCTAGTTTCTTTTTCTCTAAAATGGGATTAACAGTTTGCATTGTTGTGAGGATTTGAATAACTCATACACAGAGGGCACTTAGAGCAGTGCCCGGCACATGGTAAGGATGCAGTAAATGTTTGCTAGTTGTAGTGGAAGCAGCAGTGATCACACTGGCCTTGGATGGCATTTACATACATTCACTCTATATTTTCCTTGTTCATTTGTTCAGACTATTCCCTCAATCCCAAGCCCTTGTGAAACATTATCAATGTCAATAGGAGCCTAAGGTAATGACAAATTATCTACTGAAGTGCATGTTTTCTTCCCAACCCCCAAATCCCCACTACATTTCTGTCTTCCATCAATACAGCTAATTGTGAAGTGACTGTGTTCATGAGCACTTGTTTAATTGCATATTTGATGTTCCCAGTGGATTTGCTAGACACCAGTATGACATTAACTATCAGCAATATATAAAACTGCCTGATAAAAATTTCTTTTTACTATCCACTTCTCACCTTTGGCCTACTTTCCTTTCTTAGTGACCCTCCTCTTCCAACCCAGACCACAGAAGATGAGCGTGTGTCAAGCGTGGAATTTCCAACTTTTTCCTTCCCTCCCCTTCCCCCAATAAGTACTTATTAAACTCCAAAGGTAAGTTTACTTATTTTTAACATGAATTCTTTGTTTGCAATAATCCTCTTAGGAAAAGA
The DNA here is from genome assembly GCF_041296235.1 of Equus asinus. Lineage (NCBI taxonomy): Eukaryota > Metazoa > Chordata > Mammalia > Perissodactyla > Equidae > Equus > Equus asinus. Next base: position 52,966,506 of record NC_091795.1, read on the forward strand.
AATGATTTCTCCTGCTGTATCTATAGCATTTTCATAGTGTCACGTCTAAGCCTCTCGATGCAGTCTCGTGGTAATGCCAGAGGTTTCTGAGGAGTCTTCTCAGAGGCGGGAAAGTCTGTAAGAGCAGCACATGCCCCAATTTTGAGGCGACTGTCTGAGTTTTCACGTGCTGTCTCCCCTGCCTTCCGAGAGCAGATCTGATGTTCTCTTCCTCCAGGTCCCTGTTGATTTCCCGAACTGTGATGGTGCAGCTTGAAACGGCGAGGGAATGGGGTAGAATTGGAGTTATCCAAATCAAAAACATGTCAATGAGACTCACAATCCAATAATAGATGCTCTATGAGGCCTCCCTGAGGGTTGTCAGGTTTTCAGCACAATATTAGTTGGTTAGTTAACATACTCTACTGTCTTCATTTAAAGGCTTTACATCTGGAAGATTTGCTTCATTTTACTAAATCAGACACCTTGAAAATGGAATCTCTTTTGTTCTAACTTGTATGATGAGGGGAAAGCCTCCCCCTATATCAGTGCTCTTTCCACAGTGGAAGATAACGTGGTATCCTCAATGTCTGTGCCTGGTCTGCTCATTAAGGTGATCATAGAATCTTTTAACGTAGATACTCTTCCTCTCAGACTTTTCAGTTGAGGGACATGAGAAATAGGGTTTTTCTTTTTGTTTTAAGTTTTTCTAATTTCTAAAATGCAACATTTTTGGATTTGAGAAACCCAAATAAAAGACAAGAAATATCAGAAATATCTTCCTAAATATTATATTGATTCCTAAATAAGCTTAGGAAGAACTTTTTTCAAAACAAGATTAAAATTTCTCTGGCTCACCTTCTGCAAATGTAAGTTGCTTCTGCTGGGGCACACCCAAAGGGGAAAAAAGTGATAGATGTGAAATTTATAAAAAGTGACACACATGGAAAAAAGCAATGCTTCTAATAAATGATGTATTATTATAAGAGAAACAAAGTGATTGAATAATGTCACTCTAATGACTTTTCTCCACCAGCTCAAATATCTCTCCCAGCATTGCTTTTGTTCAGGTTTGTTTTCTTTTCTTGGTAGAACTACTTACAATATGAATAACCTACATGAAGACATTTACCAAGGTGACTAACTACCTTCTGTTAGGGTGTCAAACTGCCCCAAATTGGAAGACTGAACAAGAATCTGGATGTTAGAGTGAGCACATTCTGGGAAATACTGATAGTTATTCTCATCCTAACTGTACATTCTCTGCATGCAGAGCCTTTGAGAAATTCTCGCCAAGGCCTGAGGACCATTTCACAGATCACCTTTCTAAATTTTACGGTGAAAACAACCAGGACTGGAATGAATCAACATGTGTAAAGGACTGCTAGGCAGCTCTCCTCTCTCCCTAGATCTCAATGATCGTTACAAAGATCAAGCTTGCAGTCATTCCTCCAGCTTTAAATTGTCGTTTGACCTATGGCAAATGTCGTCAGTTCCTGGGGCCCTATCTATTTCTATTGCATGAGAAGAAATCCACCTTATTTATCATAGGGATCAAATATAAGCAAGAGATACAAATGTGGTTGAAAATTTACAAGTTCCCGGTGATCAATATGAATAACAATTTTTGGTATTATTTAGTATAAAAAATCATTATTAATAAGTATCTACAAACAGGCTTTGGGGCTGTAAACACATTTCTTATACAAGATTCCTGATTTATCCACTTGTTATCTAATTAATATGCCATAAAATATATAGTCATCTTGATGCCATACATCCTTGAAGCACTGACATCCGCTTTTGTAGAAAAGGCCGTTTCACATAGTTTTCTGTTATAATAGCTGAATTTGTTTCTTAATGGAATTAAATAGGGTTTCTAGAGTGAGGGCAAAAATAACACCTATTTTCATTTTTCTATGACTTCAAAGCTACGATCTAGCAATGACTACACAACCTTCCTAAAGGAATAGGCTCTGAATGTTGGTTCATGGGAATCAGCCATAAGGATCTTGCAATGATATTCTTGAGTCGCAAGTCTTTTTAAAAGACTATTTAGCATGGCTTGGCCCACATTTACTGGGCAAAAATTAGGCACTGTCCTGAGCCAGAAGGAGAAACTAGAGTATAGCTAGTGACACTTGTAGGGTAGTATTGAAAGGGGCCATTCCAATATTCTAGGCTTTCCCATCACCCGTGTCACTGCTTTGGAGTCACAAAACAGAGTTCGTATATAGCCTTAGCCATGACAGTATCTTCTGAAACTTTGTTTCTGATGCATCTTGATAGATAGGTCAATCACCCATTTGGAGGTAAGACCAGAATTGTGTGTTTATTTTGTGTCCTGTAGTTTGAGTTATAAAAAATTCAAAACAAGCCCAACACCATTTGCCAATGAGTTGGCTTGTTTGTGGATGCTTTGCCTAGCATGGAATGTCTACGCACCTTATTCTCAATCTGAGGAGCTGTATCTGAAGTGTCTGCAAGTGGTAAATTACCATCTGATGTGTGATACCAAGATTCATAATCCTACAATTGATCAGGTCATGCTGGATACTGTTCATAATAAGCTACAAGTTTGTGTGGTTTAATTGGATAACCTAACATTTGTAAAGAACTTAGATGAGGGTCTGGTGCATAGCAAGCTCTCAATTAAGTTAGACTCTAAGTGTGTGTCATGGAACCATACATCTTAGATAGAAATGGCCTTAAATGTCATCATATCCAGCCTCTTGCCTGTGCATAATCAATGTCATATTGAATTATTGTCTCCAACTTTTCATTCTCCTTTATTATATATTTACATGATTGGCATGGTCTCATGATGCTCAGAGTATATTTCCCCATTCATTCACATTGAGCTGGCCATATGACTTGCTTTGGTCAATGGGATATTACAGGGAATTTTTGAGAGAGGCGTTTAAATATACTTGTGCAGCTGGACCTGCGATCTTGCACTTCTATCATTGCCATGAGAAGAACATTCCCCAATTGGTCATCATTCCTTCAACTTAGCCCCAGAATGAGTAGAGCTGTCCCAGTTACTCTACAGTCCTAAAACGAGCTGCCTTGGTTGACCCACAGATGAATGAATCAGAGGCAATCTGATGAAAAATAATCTGTATGCTACTGAGTTTGAGAATGATTTGGTGTACATCAATGCTGTGGCAATGGCTGACTGGTACTGTCAGTGTAAACTATTACTTCACATTAGCTGTGAGGCATCCAAAACCTAGAGAGTAAGTGTATTAGTTTGCTGGGGCTGCCATAACAAAGACCACACGCTGGGTAACTTAAACAACAGAAACTTATTTTCTTGCAATTCTGGAGGCTAGAAGACCAAGATTAAGTTGTTGATAGGGTTGGATTCTTCTGAGACATGAGGAAATAATATGTTCCAGGTCTCTCTCCTTGGCTTGTCGATGGCCATTGCTCCCAGTTTCTTCACGTGGTCTTTCCTCTATGCATGTGTCTATGTCCTAATCTCCTCTTCTTTTAAGGGCACAAGTCGTATTGGATTAGGGTGCACTCTAGTGATCTCATTTTAACTTAACTACCTCTTTGAATACACTATGTCGAAATGCGGTCATGTTCTGAGGCACTGGGGGACTTCAGCATATGAATTTTGAGGGAACACAATTCATCCCATAATAGTAAGTTATATACGAGTCATCCTGCCAGTACATGGGTTTGTGGGTTTCTAAAGACAAAACCAACTTTGTCTACATCATCTTAATTCCAGTCTTGGGTTAATGATTGCTGTTTGGACCCTATGATTCACTTTTTTTCACAAATTAACATCTATGTGGTTTTGCTACCTAATACCACATGCCTGGAAACTTAAGCTTTATGGATGGGTGAGCATGGAGGAGCATGTTTCAGGGAGCAGAGCCTGAATATAATACTCTTACAATGCCATGTACTTTCAGGGACTATAGCATTGTGTTCTGACTAGAAGGATTGTTCTGGACCTACCAATTTTCTTAATAGTAAGACAGCAACAAACATGACATTAAAGTAAGTTGTCTAATTGCAAACTAATTCATCTGGCAATTGTTTAGCACATAACTAGACAAATGTGGATGTAAATGTCCATCAAACCTAACTGCTTGTATGGCAGGAAACTCCTGGTATGAAGGGAAAACCTCCAAGTGTGTACCGGGAAATGCCTTCAAATAAGTAAAGTTGGCAGTGTCTTGACTTGGGATGAACACCTTGAAAAGTTGCCATGTGTGAAGTTCATCTTAGGCAAACCATTAGTTATCAAGTTGGTCAACGGCAGTGGGGCTTTCAAATAAACGGTACTTCATTTCAGGGTTGTGGAGGATGTCAAGGAAAGAAACTGAGTCCACTTAAATCACTTGGAAAGAAGAAATATCCAAAAGACGTTTGCTTTGTGCCAAGAACTGGGCTGTCTGAATGTGCCTGCTCTCAAGGCTGGTGGGCAGGTCAGATGCATACCTCAGTGATTACAAGACAATGTTCTGCTTAATAGGGGCACATACAGGAGAGCCTTAGGAGCACATTGACAGGACCACAATTTGAGGAGATACTGAGGAAAGCTTAAGAGAAGGTAACATTTGACCAGGCTTTACACAAGGAGATCACAGGTAGAAAAGAGGGGCAAGTCATGGACACTTGAAGGTACATGACGTATTCAGGGAAGAGCAAGTGGTTTGGAGTGGCTTATAGCAAGAGAGGTGTGAGGGGACTGAGAGAGAGATGGAAATTAAGGTTTGAAAGTAGGGCGGGGGGGGCTGGCCCCGTGGCCGAGTGGTTAAGTTCGCGCGCTCTGCTGCAGGCGGCCCAGTGTTTCGTCGGTTCGAATCCTGGGCGCGGACATGGCACTGCTCGTCAGACCACGCTGAGGCAACGTCCCACATGCCACAACTAGAAGAACCCACAACGAAGAATACACAACTATGTACCGGGGGGCTTTGGGGAGAAAAAGGAAAAAATAAAAAAAATAAAATAAAATCTTTAAAAAAAAAAAAAAAAAAGAAAGTAGGGCGGGGACAAATGGTGAAGGGCCTTGTGTACACGCAGAAGTGTCCAGACATTGTCTTTTGGACACCAATATTTCTTTTTTTTAACTTATTTTTCTCCAGCTTTATTGAGACATAATCGACACATAACACTGTGTAAATTTAAGGTGTACAACATGTCATCTTGATACATTTATAAATTGCAAAATGATTACCATCATAGTATTAGCTACTGCCTCCATCCTGTCACACAGACACCATTTCCTTTCTGTGGTGAGAACATTTCAGATCTACTCTCTTAGCAGCATTCAAGTATATAATACAGTATCATTAGCTATGATCACCATGCCATACAGTAGTTCCCCAAAATTATTAATCTGATAACTGGAAGTTTTTTCCCTTTGCCTGGTATCTCCCCATTTTCCCCATCCTCTAACCCCCGGGAACCACCACTGTACTCTCTGTTTCTCCGAGTTTGTCTTTTTCAGAATACACATATAAGCGATATCATACAGTATTTGTCTTTCTCTGTCTGAGTTACTTCACTTAGCATAATGCCCTCAAAGTCCACCCAACTTGTTACAAATGGCAGGATTTCCTTCTTTCTCGTGGCTGAATAACATTCCATTGTGTATAGATAGATAGACAGATAGATAGATAGATATACCATATCTTCTTGGATACTTGAATCAGATTTCATCTTTTTAAACCGAATACTTCTGGTAGTAATGTGGCAGAAGACCCAGAGGGACACACTGGAACTATATTTTGAGTCCAGCAAACTATGATGAAAAGGTCAACTAGAGCAATGTCAGCAGAGACAGAGAGTGGAAGACAAAGTTAAGAGACTTATAAGATGCAGAATTAACAAGATGTGGTAATGAATTAGACACAGTGTCTGAAAAAGGAAGAGGTTTTCCTTTCTTACCCTTCACATAGCTTTATTGGTGTTGCAAAACAAGATTTTGCTGAAATTGTTAGATGTTTTCTCCATATTTAAAAAAAAAGTCTCCATGGCTATGAAGATTTCCTATAGATAGTATAGAAATGCACCACTCACTCTTGCTATTGAAGAAAAAACTGTTTATTCAATCTCTGATTCTATAACTTGTTTACATTGTCAAGTTAGATGAAAGTGAAATTACAAAGACAATTGTCAGCACTTCACTCCATCAATGACATGACCGATTTCTTTGCTGCATAGGATAATAGTTTTGAATATTTTCTTAACTTTTTATGCTATTCACAGAGTAACAGCTACATACCCAAGACACCTTCAATTTGTATTAACATTTTGTCCATCACTTTCTTAAGTCTCGACAATCAACCCAACACTTTCCCAAGCCCTGATTTGCAGCATGTGCTCATTTTCAAGTATAAATGCTCCCACCCTGGCTGAGTTCAAGCTACCAGTATGACACCATTAACACAAAGGAGGGAAAAGATGTGCAGTATCACCCCACCCTGTAGTATTCTTAGCACAGAAATACAATACACCTAAATAGTCTCAACAGCATAGACGAATGTGGTAAGATAATTAGGAAGGGATAACGGTTGAATATACATTACCTGTGTTTGTAATATAATTTATCTAATTCTATGTTTTCCTTATTTGAGTTTTAATAGTAGTTGTACCTAACAACCAGCTCATAAAATTCCCAAAGTTTTAACCATCAGTTATCACAATCCAGTACAAGTTGGCCTCAGCACACCACTACTCCTGTTAAACACACACTGAGGGTTAGTAGAGAGCTCTGAGGCACTCAGTCAGAAACCCAGGGTGAAGAGGTTCTACTACCTTCTAGAGCTGCATAAGCCATTCCCTATACCTGGCATGCTCTCATCCCTGTCTTTGAGTTCTCAGCTCAAAAATCTCTTCCTCAGAAAGACCTTCCTTGATTCCCAATCTAAATTAGATCCTCCTTAGTACTTTCTCATAGGAACCCACAGTACTGGCTACAAGTTAATTAAGAGTCTGTATGCACATGTTCAATGTCCATCTTCCCTACTAGACTGGCAATTCACGAAAGCAATACGTTTAATTTGTTCAGTATGTGTAATTTGTTCAGTATGATATATTCTGTACCTATGTAGTGCCTGACACACAATAAGTCCTCTTGGAGAGAGGAAGGAAGGAAGAGAGAGAACAAAAGAGAGAAAAGGAGAGAAAGAAGGGAAGGAGGAAGGAAAGAAGGAAGAGAGGAAGGAAGGAAGGATAGAAGGGAGGGAAAAAGTTAGTCAAGCTAGCATGTTTTCATTTTAACACATTTTGTCACTGACAAGCCATGTGACCTTGAGTAAGTTGTGTAACCTCACTGTGTCATTTTTCCTGTCTATTAAATGATTCAGCCTCATCAGAAATGGGAAGATAACAGGGGAGGGTTTCATATCATGTAAGAGTGCAATCTGCTCTCAATACTAGAGACAATCTCTGCATTTTCAGAGAGGAGGAAAGTTGGAGTAGAAGGAAAGAAAACCTAGAAACAAGCTGTTCCTACTCTGGGGTTGGGTATCTGGGAGTAGACAGAGGGCAGGGGACAAAATCCTCAGATAACTTTGCTTTCTGAGAACAAGGAAGACCCATCTAGGGAGATAGGAAGCCTATTGAGAAGATGGCACTGCATGGTCCTTCTAGGCAGATGGGCTCCTGAACTTACCCACCCCAAGCATCGCACAGACACCGTGATTCTCTAGTGAAGGGGTGAAGGAGAGGAGCACAAAGAGGCCCTGGGATGCCTGATAGGTAAGAACAAGGCATACCTCAGTGGTGATCTGTATAGATTGGTGACTGTGGCAGGACTGACACATCCCTGCAGATGGATGCCAACCAATGGCCGATGCACCATCCCCTCCAGCCAGCTCCATCATCTTGGTACTCCTGAAGGCCCCAGAAATGAGAGACAACCTTGGGGCTTTGAGGGGAGGAAGTTGAAATGACTGAGATTACATTTCTGCCTCCTGCAGAATGGGGCCTTGAAATAAAAAAATAATTTACTTAAAAATAGTTGCATTTTCTTGCATACCTGAATTTGTACATTGAACTCCAAACCTGCCACCTGATAATTTTGATTAATTTCCTTTGTCTTCCACCTCATTGACCATGTGCTTTTTGCTCCTCTCATCCCTCGCTCTTGACTGATTCTCTGCCTCCATCTATCTTCTCTCCATTTCTTCCTTTCATTCCTCTTTCTTTCTCCAGTATCTTCCTCCAGCCTTTTCCTTTGCACCCTGCACTGCCTTCCAGCCCACGGCATCCAGAGTAAGAGAAAGTAACCCTGAAATGAAGGCACAGGCTGGTCTCTGCCTTCATCGTGAGCCCCTCAGGCTCTGCTGCCTCTGCCGTGTTTCCTGATGTTTTATAACTTCTCTCCTTCTCACCTGCACCTCAGGGACTTTCCTGCAGGCTCCTTTTTCCTTTCTGTGTTGGTCCTTAGGATTCCTCTGTGATTTCACTAATTAAAACATTTCCAATAAGCAGAACACCTTAAAAAGAAAACAAGACCTCTGTGCCTGTGATGTAATGGCCAAAATTCTTCGGCTGATTTTCACTACTTCTCCAAAATGGAAGATTCCACACCATCATTGCCCTCACTAGTCTCTCATATAAGCCCTTCTCTCCAGATGGAGCTGGATATTTACTAAATTCCTACACCTCTTAATCTTATCCAATTCTCTGCTTTTGCACACACTGTTCCCCTACTTAGTGACTCTCTCGTCCTCTCCACCTGTGTTATTATTATCATGTGTGAAGGAATAGCCAGAGGTGTTTCTGAACACTTCCTCTCCACCCTAGCCCAAAAAATCACTCCCCCAACTTCCCACCCTGACAGGCTTTATCCTTCTTGGACTCTAACCATGCACTGTCATATAAAGTTATTTATCTTTGTCCAGTATACATTTTCCCTCCTGAATGAAATTATTGGCTCTTCATAGTCAGGGCCATATATTTTTTATTGATAATATTATTATTAACAATGAAAAAGTGTTACATATGTAGCAGGTTCCTCCTTTAAGATGCATTGAATAACATATATATTGAATGAATCAATGGTATCAACTTAATATGTTTATTAATTGAATAATTAGATATGGAAGGAATAAAGCAAGTGTGTAGTGAATAAATGGATGTCTGAAATGAAGCCAACAGACTGCCCAGATGTTCTCACCCATAGGGAAAGTTCCACAGTTCCAAGTCACAGTTGGATGATATTTACAAGGCTTACTACCATCTTTACTGACTTATCTCAAGTTTTCACTAATATCAGAAATAAATGTTTTTGTCATGCAGCCTAATTTATAATTCATGGCATATATGAGCATTTTATTCATAATACGACTACTTATAATAATTGTTTTGTTTTAATACAATTTAACTCAGAGTTACTATATAAAAAGCATTAGATTTTTTTTTGATGGCCCAGTAAAGCCAAATGTATTTCAGAAGCAAATCTAGGCCAGAGGGCATTATTTTACGGATGAGGACATGGGGCTACAGAGAGGTTAAATAATATGTCCCCAAGACACACAGCTAATTGGTAAAAAGCTAATTGGTCTGGAAGACAATACCTGAGTCCCCATACCATATTCTTGTCTACGTCCTGCTTCCTCTATTAATGAAATAACGAAAGGATAATTTTCAATATGGATATTCTCCCCTTCCCCAAATTTTTAAATGCTATAAATGTTTACAGCATAATCTATGTGATGCTGTGAGCAGGAGAAGCGTAACTTCCAGCACCCTAAGCAAGTCCCTCTGGCAGTTCCTGTCAACTCAGGGAGGATTGAAATTGGTGTAAACACATGGTCCAGGACCAGGAAAACATGGGACACTCAAGCTGAGCTAAAGTCAGTGCTGGGGTTCCAACAATGAAAGTGCAGGAGTGACCAAGTTAAAAGGAACCACCACACCCCACCCCACATTGGCTTCCTCAGGAAGCATCTACCATCCTCAAGTAGCCAGCCCTCCTTAGTTAAAGGCTTTTGCTCACTCCATCCCAGTCACCTTGACTCATCTGACTTTAAACTTGTCTCAGCTCTCTGTTGAGAGGAGGCCTAGCATCTTGGTCCTCCAACGTCATATGTATACCTAAAAACAGTAGCCTGCTGTTGACAAGGACTTAATCCACTAGCACAGGTAGGAGATACAGAAAGAAAAACGTGGCTAATGAACCAAAAGATTAGATTCCAGGGATAATCCTGCTGTTAGCTAGCTGTATGGATTTAAGATTATTTATTCAGTCTACACATTTGTATCAAAAGGGGATTGGACTAGAAAAATGCTTTTCAAATAGTGTTCCCAGGAATACTGGGATCTTCCAAAGGGGCCTCTCTGGCTTTATCAGCTGACTTTTCAGGTTAGGCATCCACGCCTCCCAACACGACTTCAACCAGAGCTGTTCGATTTTAATCTGCTTTATACATCAATATCCTGCATAATGCTTAATTGGAAAAAATAAATAAATTCTCCCTAAAAACAATGCCAATAAAAACAAACAAAATAACATTTGAAATCCGCTGAAGTAACTAATCTCTAAGGTATCTACCAGCTCCTTCAATCTATGAGACTTGGGAGCAGGCTGGGCCTCATGATTCTTTTCATATCACACCAGGTAGGTCTGACCCTGCCTCGGATCAGTCTGTATTGCTGAATGTACCCACCACAGAGATTCTGAGAGCATCTCTTCTTCCCCTTGAGGGACCTGTAGGCCATAAGCAGCCCAGGATTCTAGATTCAGTCAGAAGAGCATGGATAAAACAAATTCCTTGCAATTTTCCCTAGGGCTTAGATCCACTGTGAAAAAGCTCTGGGATCTCATGAGGGGCTGATTAAACAAGTTTAATTCAATTCAACTCATTAAACATCAATTATATACTATCCATTAGCTTGGTACTGTTATGTTTTGGGGCTATTTTGTTGTTGTTTATTTTTGTTATTTTTTTTTTGTTTTTCCATACTTAAGCCAGAAACTGCAACTCCCACATCTGCATAGAGTAAGAAAACTTAGGGACTGATGTCCTTTTCTCCTTTACATATTTCCAACCAATTATTCCAATCTCTGCTTAATAACAACTGAGCATCTATTACCGAACTGGGTGCAGGGATAAATGGAAGAAAAGTTGAAAAGATATGGTCCCTGTCTTCAAGGATTTAGAGTGTGTCTGAGAGAAAAAACGTCCATACACAACACCAGCAGGTAACAGAGGAAGAGCGCTAAATTAGCTACAACACCTGCCAAAGGTAAACACTAAATTTGCTTGACAGTATAGAAAGGTGAGATCGGGCAAGCTGGAGTTGTCAGGGATCTGACCTGTTTGTTGAAGGGCTAAAAGAAATTGGACACAAAGAGAGAATGATCCCTCTGGGAAAGGGGAGAAAGTGGAAGACAAGCCCCAAGCGGCACTAAGAAGACCAGCTGCTTTGGAGCAGAAGTTGGTGATGTCAGGGAGCCCAGACACCCAGTCTCTGCCACCACCTCAGTGAAGTTTGCTGGTGAAATGACTTACCTGTTCTGGGCCCCAACCCATCATCTTCCAATGGAAATCAGCTCCTGGGGTCCTATTTATCACAAAGATGCCTCTCTATTTAGATGGGTTTAATGCTTGCCACGTGCTCAGCACTCACTACCTGAGAGAGAGGCACACATTATTATTACCATAATCATCATTTACCACCTGCCTGCCTCACTTGAACCCATTACTCACGCCGTCCTTTCCCAGGAGGAGCCTTTTGCCATTTCCCAGGGCTGATATACCTGCTCTTTGGGAGATGAATTTACTAAATGTTAAATTTTAAAGTGACCACTTCCAAATGCTTGGGGGAACTTGAAAGGGAAAATGGTATTAGATTTGGATTCCTCAATAAATATGCTTGCTTTCAGAAGTCCAGGGTGGATGAAGGTGGGTCAGAGCCCTCTCAAAGACAGTAAGAGAAAACAGCCTACCGAGTGACTTAGGGAGCAGAAGACCCAAAATACCGTCCACAGCCCAGGTCTTCCCACATGTCAACGATCTTACACATTTTCCTATTTCTCTTTTTCTTAAGCCAGGAATGATAATCTGGGAATAAATCCACATTTTCTAAGGGAGAAACACTGCCAAGATTGTTAATCTCATGCAGATAGGATGTTACTTTTACTATATAGTAATATGGCTTCTTAAAAAACAAGTTGGAAGGAGGGGGGGAAAAGCCCACCAAAAAAACAACAAATATTCGCCAACCCATATGGTCAGTAATTGCTGTTTAATAGTCCTCCTATTACAAACCTAAGAGGCAGCAGTCTGAATTACCAGTAGAGTATTAATAAACAGGAATGAGTTAATAGTGCATAAAGACCTTCTCGTGGAACAGTGGGGGAGTTGAATATTCTTTTCTTCAGTCAGCTGTAAGTAATTACTGCATGGTGTGCTTCTGACTATTACCATAACAGAGCAATTGGACGTGAAGAATGGATAATAGTACGGACATGGAGGTATTTTTAGAATAGCAGCAGTGAAGCAGGTAACTGGCCTACTCCAGTAGAAACCTTTAAATAAGTTTAGAAGACTTTTTTTCCCCCCTCCTTATGACATTTAGCCAGGGTAGAATTTTAAAAAGATCAATCTAATAAATTATTTAAAATAACTTTACAAAGAGGATGCCTGTGATATGTAAATAAGAAGGCAAGAAGGGAGGAAGGAAAAGTCTAAAAAGCCCAGGCGGACACGAGGCATCTAGCTGACGGTACTGTAACTACATAATCACAGGTTCCTTCCTGCTCCTCTGAGAGTACAGCCTGGATGCGAATCTGCTTGACTGGCTCCCACTGGCTGCTCAGGTGAAAGTGAAAATATTCAAATCAGAGCTGTAACTATGATTGCTGGAGTTGTGGGTTTTCTAAAATTGAGTTAGTCATCCTCGGTGATTTAATGATGCATATCATTTATTTTAAAATATTATTACAGGGGCATTGACTGAGCTGTGGCTTCTTCTTCGAGGGACTGTCCATTATGCAATGCACCGGGGTATGTCATGGGCCGTGGCGGGCTGCGATATTGTCTAACGGCACAACATATGTTCTCAGATGAAAACAGCTTGAGACTTTGATTCAGAAAGTGGTAATTTTGCAAATGCACACAAATATCATTTAAGGAATATTTTGAATTTTTTTTTCAGAGTGTAGGTCCTTCTCCTGCCTCCTGGCTGCGCGGGCCGATGCTGATTTTTCAATTTGCAGGTTTGTTAAGCATCATGGAATGTTTTGGTTCTCAATCAAGAATATTCTTCCCAAGTGGTTCCAAAGTCCTACGCTTGAAAATAAATGCATGTCCCCTTTGTCTCCTAGCAGCATGTGTTCCAACATACAATAGCAGCACAGGACAGAGCCAGGCAATGCCTTTGATTGAACCATCCTATAGGTTTTTAACTTGCCACTCACATGGGCTGGAAGCTTGCTTCAGGCCCGGCGGCATGCTCTCTTCTTAGGGCATTACTGGCAGCTGGAGTCCAATGGGGGTGGTGAGGAGCCAGGGCTCCAGTCCTCCTCCTGGCGGGATTCCTGTCCTACCTTGTGGCACAGGAGCTGAACAGAGGATGAGCTGCCTCCATGCCGATGACTTCAGGGTCCACCTGAAGAGAAGAGGCACAGTCTACAGGACAGGTGGTAATGCGCAACTGATCCCTGCCCACTGCTTTGAAGTCCGCTGACAAACAATGTGTGTGAAATAAACACTGTCACATTTATTTCTCCTGAAAAACCTCATCATTGTGTCTGAGCTCCGCCAGCCAGCATATTCTGATTCATCCAGGCACAGCCCCTTTCTTGCTAAAAGATGCTGCAGTACAAATTTACAGCTGTGTGTTTCACCTGTTTAGCTGGTCATTCTCAATAGCAGTCAAGGGCACACCTGTAGAGGTGTTACTATAACCCAGAGAGAGCAGCGGCTTCTCTGTATCGCTGGTTTTGATTTCCTTTTTTTCATGCATTTGAAAAGAGAATCGCTGTCCTTTCCTTACGTCTACAGAAAGATGAGGACAAAAGAAAATCTGGCTAATTAAATGCCAATTTTTAACAACATTTTTCACATAGGACAAAAATCAATGGTCATTTCCAGAAAGTGCTCAATACTTCATAATTTAGGGCAGTTCAGCATCCAGCAACTTTGTGTTTCTGATTGAGAGAAATTTTGAGATACTTATAGCCAACTTTGCACGTGACCGCACTGTTTGTCCCCCATTTAAACTTACTCTACACCCCAATTAATCATGAGCTTCCCGAGGGCATGAGCTGTACCTCTGGGGTTTACCCCCAAGGTTGCCTCCCTGTCCACAGGACCAGCACAAAGACTTTCCCAGGAAAAGATATCACCAACAATCGGAGCTGTTGCTATTTTAGATCTAGAAAACCCTCTGGGGAACAAAAGAATAAGAGATTTTTCCCAAGAGTGAGACTAAGGGGGGAAAGGAGGCTCCAAAGCCTTTATATTTCCATTTAGCTCTAAGTAGCCCGGGGGAAAGAAAAGTCTGCAATTGTTAGGAAGCCAAGTAGTTTCAGAGGCCACCATTTTACCTCTAAAGTATTTCAGCTAGTACCTCTCTAGGTAAGAATTCTTAGTTTTTTCAGGCATTTCCATTGAAACAACTTAGCAGGCCAACACTCCAATAAGAACCAGTGAAAAGGTAAATTATTTAGAATTGATTATTCAATTCAATTGGTATAAAACTTTCCAGAGGGGTTGAATTCAGCTACCTTACTCATGGGTTATCATGACAACCAGTAGAACTCACAAGAAATCCCTTTTTTTCAGTATTAGGTAAATAATCCTCTGAAATGTCCAGTTATATTGTATTGCATATCGCAGTGATAATAATAGAGGTCTAAATAATCTGGCATCTACCTACTTCATTGATTTCATCTCCTACCATCCTCCCCATGGTCTTATTTCAGTTCCTCCATCACCCTCCTGGCCTCTGGGTCTTTGTGACATCTATTCCTTCTGCCTGGAAGGCATTCAACCTCAGTTTAAATGTTATCTCCAAGAAACTATTCTTAATAGTTTTCCGGGCATTCTCTAAACACTACTCTGCTTTATTTCCTTCATAGCATTTATACTAGTTGATATTTTCTTGTTTGCATGTGTGCTAGATTGAACTGTTCTCAGTTCTTGATTCCCTCCCGGCTATAATATACATGCCACAGGACATGTAGCTATGGGTAGAAAACAACTCCCACCCCATTGATGTTAGGCTTAGCCATGTTACTTGCATTGGTTAATTAAATGTTGGCAGACTAGGTAAGAACAGAGACTTTAAATATGCTGTGTGTCTTGCTTGCATCCTGGTGTTCCTGCCATTCCCTCTAAGAAAAATATGCTGTAAGTAGTCACTTTTTGAAGAAAAATAAAGATTCTTAGAACAAAACTGAACCTGACCAGAGGCCTAGAACCAAGTTCCCCCACAACCTGAAGTAGTGCTGTTTCAGCCAACACATGGGACCATGAACAAGAAAATAAACACTTGTTTGAGCCTCTGAGATTTGGGTTTGGATGTGAGGCTTGTCATTCTTCATTAACGTGGCAATTGCTAAATAATATAGAAATTAACCAGAATTGGGCTTCTGCTGTCAAAAAAATTCAAAATTTGTGTCATTTGGTTTGGATCATCTGGTAAATAGAGAAAAAAACTATAAAAAACCATAATAAGAAGCTGAAACAATAACTCATATTACATAGTGACAAAACACTCAATAAAACTATTGAGTGCAATAACCCAGAAGGCAAAAAATGTACTAAGTATACTTATAGCATTGGGCTGGGAAGTTTTTGAGGCAGAGTGTTCATAGTATGAGTTGGCTGCTTGTATCTGTATTTGATAAGTTACTACAAGAAAGAAAGAAGCTTGGGAAAAAAAACTGGTTTGCAAGCAGAATTGAGGGAAATTGAGAGAACCTAGAAATTCTGAGAATTGTAAGTTTGAAAAATTAAACCGTTTCTCTCTATCTAAAGGTGTAGCCATTGGAACATTGTCGTAAAGCCAAGACAAAATCAAGAAAGTGATTGTCACACTCTTTGTTAAGACCCCTAAAAAGATTAAGGACACTGAGGATGCAGCTCATAAATGACTAATACAGGCAAAGTACCTACGCTTATATCTAGAAAGAAGTATATCTCTAAAAGAATGGTGGGTGAGGCATTTGGCACATGGAGTTGACTGGAATCATACATAGAAAACCCATAAAGTTTTGGAGAGAGTTGTAGTAGAAAAATTGCCATCAGCTTGGATTTAAAAATACTATGTCTGTCTGAGATATATAAAGATCTCTGGGCCCCCCAAAATTTTACAGGCAGGAAGCAGGATGAGAAATCTGCTAGTTACAAAGAAGGGCATGTTCTCCAGTACTCATCAGAAAAGCCAAGGGTGAAAAAGGAAGAAGTTCCAAGAGGCGAGCAAAGACCATGGGCAACCGTATATTGGTGATCAACTCCCAGGTGCAGAACCATGGCGTGTGCAACCTCTTGCGACAGGAACCTGGAAAAATTTTCCCAGGAGAATTTCAAAATTGCTATCTATCAGAGACTTCTGTTTCTCCCAGTTTTCTCCTTGTTGAATGCAACCGTTTGTTTACCCTTTCCGTATTCTAACATAGTATATTAGACATATGAGGGCAGATAACATATCATTTCAGTTCATAGACATCCAGTTCGAGAGAATTTCTATCTAGACCTGACATGGATCGTGGGATCATGCACTTTGAACCTGTTGCCATAATTGGGTGAGCCTCTGTGGGTTTCTTGGGATGGTAATGAGTATATCCCATATGCAGAAGGATCCTGAAAAATTGTTACCATGAGAGCAGACTGTGTAGATAGATTGAATTATTTTCAACTTTTCATTCCTTTCCTATTATAAAATTATATGCTCACAGTTTTTTCCATATAACTTTCAGTCCTTCCTACTATGAATGAAAAATAGTCCTTTGATCCATTCATATTGGGCTTGGCATGTGAATTGTCTTGGTTAATGAAATGGCAGTAAATGAGACAGAAGCAGAGTTTTAGACTTGCTGGCATGATCTGGCTTCTTCTCTTGTGCTCCTGCCATTCCTCATGAGAAGAACATGACCTAGATAGCTACTGGTCCAGGGAGAAACTGAATCCCTGGACCAGTAGAGCAGATCTGATCCCAGTCGACACTTTTGAGCCAAGATAAGCTGAACCCTCCTAAGATCAGTCACCTTCCAGCGGACCCACAGAACTGCTAATGAAACAAATGAACGTTTGGTGTTTCAATTCAGAGATTGTAGAATTGTTTGTTTTACAGCATTATTGTAGTATAAATGCGGACTGATACAGTTTACAAGTTTGTTTATTGTTTGCCCCCATGAGAAGGTAAGCTCTGTGAAAATAAGAATGTTTTCTATCTTGTTCATGTATATATTTCAGTGAACAGAAACAGTGTAAGCAGATAGTCATTGCACGATAAATATTTTTAAATGAATAAATGAAAAATATAATATATAGTAAGAAACTACAAATTTAACTATCTATTAGAACCTTCTTTGGGCATATCATTTACTAAAAACTTAAGATTAAATTCACAGTGGCCAAAGAATGGCATACCTATAGGAAAAGAAACCATTTGGAGTTCTTCATAAAAAACTATTAAAGATCTCCTCCAATGGTGTTAGGGATGTCTGATATAGAGACAGCTGTAGTGACCAGCATAGTTAATTCGGTTGAGAAAAGAGAATTATTATGAAAATGTTCCAGTTGTCTTTATATCTGCAGTTCCAGCACAATATGGGCTCTCAATACATGTACGTTCAAATGAATTGACTTTTAGAGCTCATAGAAGCTTTTATACCCTACTTGACCTTTAGTCATAGAAGATATTAAAATGACATCAGCAAATAATGCAGGCCTGTGCTTAATTCTTCACTCTGCTGAAAACTCTCTAACTTGAGAGAAGCTTCGTCGTGCATTTGAGGTCAACCTTAGAGAACACGGTACTTTCTTCTCTTTCCACTGATGAAAAGGCAGGAACTGTACAGATATTCTTAACAGAACTTGTTTTTTAGCCTTTTATATTCTCCAAATCAACACATTTCACTGTCTGGCTTAGCAATCCTTTCCTTTAACCCAAATATTCACCCCTTAATTTAAGGCAGTAATTCCACTGAACACTTTAGTTTCCATCCACTGTCACCCAGCCCCTGCTATGTACCACAAACTCTGCTAAATCTTGGGGATATAACATTCAAGTAATACACAGTTCTTGCCACCAAGGTGTCTATTAGAGAGCAAAGAAAATCTGACTATGTTGCTTTAAAGTAAGTGCTACAGTTGAACAATACATCATGAGAACACAAAAGTGGGGCATCTAAATGATACTGAGGGACCAACAAAGAATGGAATTTGAAATAGAAGTAGGAGATAACGAAGGGGGTAACAATGTGAGAGAAATTTCCCCAAACGTGTTTCTGTTTATGCTTAAAGGAAGGGTGGCCCCATTATAAGAAAATAAACACCAGTGTATCCTGGAAAGAAAGTGACGTGAATGACCAGATGCACACTCTAGTACTAATGGAAAAGGAAAAACGAGGAGTGTGCGGAGTCCTCAAAGACTCTTTCTTGACCTCACCACAATCTCAAGGAAAGTGATGAAATGGTAAGGAAGCACAAAACAGCAATTTTTCTAGGAAAGAGAATAACAGAATCTACTGATTGGAGCAGTTTGTCCTCTTATTGAAAGTGCCTTTTTCTTTTTTTTGAAAGGCACTTGAAGTCAGTAAAGAGAAATTAAAAAACAGAGAAGAAAGGCTAAAGTGTCAGAAGAAGACCAAATCATATAATAAAGGAGAAACAGGGTGGAATCTGATCTGCCACAGTGAGGGTATGAGGGGACAGACGACCATCAGCATCTGAAGCATCTTGTGGAGACTCAAAACAAACTCTGCGGGTTGATTGATTACACAAGATAAGGCGCCCCGAGGCGAAGGTTCAAGAGTGTATATAGTCGGTTTAAAAGTTTTCTGACTTAGTGGAGGGCATTTTTGAAGATAGCTGGAAAATGTTAATTAAATTTGTGAAGTAAATGCATATCCCCAAAGTGTTTGTTTTGTGTCTGCTCATTTTTTAATCTCTCATATTTGTTAGAACTAAATTGTGCCAATGACACGTAAAAGTCTTTAATGATATTTATCTTCCCTTATCTCTTTCACTCCACTCCAGCTGCTGCTCCCACCATCCTGGAGGGCTACACAGAGTCGCTGCTCTAATAGCAAACCTTATTCTAATATTTTCTGAAAATAACTTGTTTCTCCTGGATGTCTATGTCTTTTTTTTTTTTTTTTTGAGGAAGATTAGCCCTGAGCTAACTACTGCCCATCCTCCTCTTTTTGCTGAGGAAGACTGGCCCTGAGCTAACATCCGTCCCCACCTTCCTCTACTTTATATGTTGGATGCCTACCACAGCATGGCGTGCCAAGCGGTGCCATGTCCACACCCGGGATCCGAACTGGTGAACCCTGGACCGCTAAAGCAGAAGGTGCGAACTTAACCGCTGGGCCATGAGGCTGGCTCCTATATATGTCTATTTTGAAGAAGATAGCTTTAGTAGGAGAGCATGTAATCTCCCAGACAATTTTCTTTCAGGGAACACATTGACAGGAACCCTGTCACATTTCTTTATTAACTGAGATACAAATCATAGAAGACCATAGACGATTCCCTCCTGACCACAAATTCTAACACACAAACTACAAATAACTTTATGATTCTTCTGACAGAAACCAAAGGCAAATCGAAGAATGGTACAAATAGGCAGATGCCATGATTACATCCCCTTCTCTCTTTTTAATTTTTTAAATAATCGTCAACATATTTCATAATTGTCATTTTCCATTGTCTTACTTTATATAATTTTATCATCAGTGCAAAGAAACAAAGTGTAACTGAAAATAAATAGAGAGGAAAAAATACTTTAAAAAGAATTTACCTAGTTGAGAATAGCTTATATTTTTACATGCATGGCTGGATTTGATCTTCATAACAAATTGGGGGGGCAGGTAGACCATGAGAGCAGGTAAGAGGATGGTTTTGGGGTCATAAATGCCTGGGTAGAATCCCACTCGTTAGCTGTAGGATGTAGGGCAGGCTAGTTAACATCTCTGAGGCTCAGCTTCCATCCTTTGTAAAACAGATGTGATGAACCTACCTCATAGGTTTTTTGTAGGGATTAAATGAGGGAAAATAAAGGCCTTGGTACACAGGACTAAATAAATAAGTTATAAATACCAGCTAGAATTAGTATTGCAAAGCTGTTACTATTTTTTTCCCACTTGACACACAAGGCTACTGAGCTAGAGAGAGAGGGAAGTTAACAGACATACGTGTCCAGAACATGCCTAAATACACTGCTGACCACACTGAACGAAAACTTTATTTTTAACATTCAGAGGCAACCTGTCCATGGTTAGCGCTTCTAACAGGAAAAAATTAAAATCCATTAGAAAAATATATATTGATTTCATTTGAACTAAATTATTAAATATCTTTTTAATAACTGTATCAATCTAGTTACAATCTTTCAAAAATGCAGTGAGGCACAGTCTGAGGGTTGGCAGGGCCCTGAGAGATCAAACCCAATGTACAGGGTGGCCCGTCACAGGCTCTCCCCCTCTTGCTAGCCAACTCTTGCCTTAATGACATAATTAAATGACTATAAAGTTCCATAATTCTTTCTCCTTTAATTAACTGGAGGAAAACCTCTTCTCTCTCAACATTGAAGATTCTGCTGTTTTACTTTGCATAAGGTTCAAAGGGCTAATGTTCAAACTCCATAACAATTGCAAAAACTACTAATATTTTTAAAAATAAATGAATAATAACTTGCATATAAATTCAAACTTTCAATCAACCATAAAAATCATGAGCCAAAATTAGTCCTGTATAGCTTGTGGTTGGTTTTCACCAAAAGTTGTTCTAGATAACAAATATAAACGTAGCAGAAGCCCAAATCACTGAATCGAATGATTCCCTTGAAAACTCTTCTGGCCTCAAGAAGTGCAGCACTAAAACCCTTCCACAGAGGCTCAAGTTCTTTATGAAGAAAAAGTGTGAACTTGGGACAAGACACAGAATACACATGGTAAATTTTACAAAAGTTTCTTGAAACCCCCTCTATTGTTCCTTTGACTTCGCATTAATACAACAGTTCTAATTCAGGCAGAAGTTGAAATTATCTCAATTAGTTGTATAATGGGGGATGGCCACATAAAAGGAACCCAGTGGTGCCACTTTGATGGGAAGAGGAAGGTGGAGAATTTATATTCTATAAGCTAGTCTTTCTTCCCATGTGGCATAGGCAAGATCTGGACATTTCTTTATGATCCCCAAGGACAGGACTCAGAGGGGATCAATTGAGCATAGTGGGCTCAGCATGGGGCCGCCTGTGCTAAAGGGCAAGGTGCCCCCTCAGCAGACACTCTGGGAGGGTTTTCCAGGACAGAGCTAGTTACATTATACAGAAGAGACTCAAAAAGCATCGGCAAAAACTGAGATGAGTCAGAGGCAACTGGGGTTATCTAAGAGTAGCAACCAAATAATAGGGGGGCAGGTCTCAAGTCAAACCTGCTGTTGACACTGGGCGGGAGTGGGGGGAAGAGAGCCAGGCAGAGGAGAGATCCTGCTACAGAGAGCTGTAGGCTGGAGACAGGACAAGGGCCCAAACACCCCTTTCCTCTGCTTCCATGGAGACAGGGCAAGCCCCTCAGCAGGGGTGTGCCTTAGGGCTGGGAAAGTTGTGCACAAACCTGTGCCCCAAGGTGTCACCCTCACTCAGCAAGCTATGTGCCCTAGTGCAGACCAGTCAGTCTGGACAAAGGGAACATTCTTGACCTTGGTCATCTCAGAAGAGTGGCATTTTTTGTCATTTTAGAATTCATTCTAAGTTTAAGTCTGTGTTAGCTATAGCCCTATCTCTCAGACACCTGGACATCATCTTGAGGAAGAGAGAAGTGGGGGCCGGAGGACAACCTGAAAGACAGAGCATTTTTCGAAAGAGACTTAAGTCTTTCAAAGAAGACTCTGCAAACCATCACAACTTTGAATACGGTGAATGTTAAAGTGAAAGGAGACTTACAAACCAGAAGAGACTGAAATATTGCTAATGGATAATAAGTTGTTTTTACCATTCAGTGAAATGGAATTACATGGGCCAGGTTAGTGTTTTTAGAAATTAAAGCAGCATTTAATTTCTGTATATCTGAGCATAGCACAAAGAAATTTCCAACTCCATTGTGTGTGTGTGGTGTGCATATGTGTGTGTGTGTGTGTGTAACATAAAATTAGAAGATTGTATCCTAAACATAATTATGGTTTTTTCCTACATAATGAGATGACGGATATTTATATTTTTGATTTTTCACTTTTCCGCATCCTTCAATAGTTCTGCAATGAGCATGCATTCGTTGTTTAAAATCAAAGATGGATCAATGCTATTTTTAAATAATTTGTTTATATCTTCTAGTTGTTTTTGTCTAAACCCCAACTATTTTAAAAAATATGTGAAGTATTAGGTCAGCCACTCCTGTTTTATATACATTTATATGTCTATGTACATTTTAACTCATAAATCCTTTTTAACTTTAACTTTGCTCTGTTTTAATCCCTTTATTTCAAAGATCACGTTGTACCTCCTTTTTTCTCTTAAAGTTTCAGAATGGCCTTTGGCCAAATGCAATAAAATTGTGCCCTGACCTGACATAAAGAATGGAGTGTGTATATGAAAGCACTTTGAAAACTTAAAAGGACTTTAAAAATGCATGGCGATGTTGGTGGTGGGAGGAGGGGGAGGTGGGGGGGAGAGGGAGGAGACGTAAGAGGAAGAACTAGGTTGTATCTTCATATAACATAAATTTCAAAAGTCCTTCCTGAATGAATTTGCAAACAGAAGCAAATGGAGTCACCGTGTGGCATTTCTGAATGCTCACAATTTTATAAAGTTAATCCCATACCTGTGGCAACACGGTACACCCCTTCAGGTTAACATTTTTCTGTATCATTTGCTGCTGCTAAGACCTCTTCCAATAGAGCCAAAAGTATCTCAGAGCTATTGGTCTCCTCATGTGAACCCCAAGACCACCTCCCGTATCTGTATTAAGAGCTGTCCTAGAAGCGAGCTTTAATTAGGAAGACTCCTTTAAATCTGGAAACTGTCTCTAGAGTTTGTTTAGGGTTTTGTTAGTTTGCTTGTTTGAGAGGGAAGACCTAGAGATCCTAGAAGAAGGAGAAATTCTAAGAATGTTCTCCAAATTTGGATTGACTTAGAAGCCCTCTCGCCAGATTAAAAGAGCTACAATTTGTTGGAAAAAGGTCCATCTTAACTTTCTAGGCTCCCCAGTGTAAGCATAGGGTGCAATAATCATACTCTAATGGTTAAAAGCATATAATGTAAAGTCAGACAGCCCAGACTCAGATCCCAACTCTACCCCTTGTTAGTTATATGACCTTGGAGAAATCATTTGTCCTGTCTTTGCCTTAAATTCCTCATCATAAATGGGGATTATAACAGGACTGTTTCATAGGGTTCTTGAGAAATTTAAATGCATCAATGTATGTGAAGTATGTACAACAGCATCTGGCGCTTACTATGTGTCCCATAAATGCTAATTGTTTTTATGAAGAAGGGAGTCCTCAAGTGTATCCAGACCACCACAAGCCTCGGAGGTTCACAATCTGTCCCCCCAAGGAAGATAATCCTGCGAGGGCCTAGAAACTCTGAGAAAGGAATGTTTCACATAGCTCTTCATAGCTTACACAGTGTGTGTGCTGGTGATCTATTTGTGTGCGAACAGATGGGTGCCAAGCCTTCCGGATTCACTTAGGCAGAAGCAGGATGGGTTTGTGTTGAGGTATCCACACTTTCTGGCCAGGTCAGCTCTGGGATAACCCCATTCCTCAATATGGTTCTGTGACCTACTCATCTGGAACAAGATTCAACATACTGGTCTTATGCCTTTTAGAAAGCAAACAAAGGAAATTTCTTAACACGGGAAACAATGTTAATTTCATGGATTTATTATTTTCTCCCCAGACATTTTGAGCACTCATGGCTTTCAAACAGCTGCTGAAATGAATACCGTTGGACAATAGAGAAAAACCTAGAAAACATGAGGCACAAAGATATGCTTTTACCTAAAGAGTCTTCTTTCCTCCACTTTTTGACCAAAGGAGAAATTACAACTAGGGAGGAGGAAGCAGAAGAATCTGCAATATATGCTAATATTTTTCAAAAACAAGAGCATTTTTTCTAGGGCACCCTTACATATCTTGGAAGGGCAACTTTTATATGATTCTTGGCTTTATGGGGTTTAGTCAGAGCTTCAGCATTCTTAGATAAATTAACATTCATTGAAAATGATCAGCTGGCTTATGACCACACCTCACACCTCTGCCCAGTACATTAGTCCATCTCATCAATACACACTTTGGAAAAATGTTGGAGTTGGTCCTAAGCCACCACTGCTGTATTTTAATGCAT
Organism: Equus asinus; assembly: GCF_041296235.1. Lineage (NCBI taxonomy): Eukaryota > Metazoa > Chordata > Mammalia > Perissodactyla > Equidae > Equus > Equus asinus. Next base: position 52,990,986 of record NC_091795.1, read on the forward strand.
ACATCAGAGAATTAGTTTTAGGTATTATTATCTGTGTCCATTCTCTTCTCTCCTTGCATCTTCCATTCCTTTCCTCATCTCCCACAACGTCAGCTTATTAAATATATATACTTTAACAGGCCCATAGAAAGTAAAACCACTTCAGATTCATTTTGGGCCAGAAAGGTCAGCCTGAATTCCAGAGTACATCTCAGTCCTCCACCACACACACATTGCCTCCCACTCCAGGGATTGCATTTCATCTTCCATCCATCCAGCTAAGGAGAACAGAGGCTAATTTAGGAGCCTCTTTATGCCTGTACATATTCAGCCAGAGGGGTCACTGTTGATTGATGCAAGACACTCTGTCCTCCAAGAGCTCGCCAAGTCCCTGCTGGTCCGGAGAGTAGCAACCAACAGTAACTCACCCTTTAGTGCCTGTGCATTTCTGTGCCTCGAGCTAGAAACAGTCAATAAACACCAGAGGCAACTTATGTTGCCTTAGATCACTAATAAACGCCTCACACCGCCACCTCAGAGCCCTTTCTCAAAAATGTATTTCTCTACAGATAGATGCCAAGCCCTAGCAGCCAATTACCACAGAAATGCCTCAAAGGCTTGAAGGAGGAGGCAGGGAGAGAGAAGGGGCTCTCTCCAAAGATAAGAGTTATGTGCTTCCTCCTAATCAAACTTGCTACCTTTTGTTGAGCACTTCCTCTGAGCCAGGCACTGGGATGAGGTTTAACCTACATTATCTCATCCATTTTCCACAATTCTGGGACTCAAGAAGCTCCAGCCCATTTTACAGATGAGGGTACAGAGACTCACAGAGCTTAAGTAACTGCTTCTTTCTGCTTCTCCACTTCCCTCAGACCCCACACACAAAGGCTTGTGGACGTGTGTTGCAAAAGCAGCTGGGAAATTCCCCCAGATGCCAGGCAATTCAGACTGATTTCTGGGCCTCAGAACACTGCCACACTCCTTCCCTTACAGTGGAAAAAGGCTCAGTTACTCCACAGGCTGCCAGAAACATGCCCCACTGCATTTTGCCCATCATCTAGACTTTGTCAACACTTCCAGGGCCTTCCAGTTTATCTTAAGGGCGAGTGTCGAATATTCCGGCAAGTTTCTTTTGGTACTACAAAGCGCTAGGGTACTATGATATGCTATGGTACTGTGATAGGTTCTATATAAGGGAATGGAGTGTTAACCTGAAAAATAAAATAAAATAAAAGATGGCGTGGTCACAGTCTTCCACAATTATTTTCAATCATGCCACATTCCATAAAGCCAGTCTATGGGTTAAGTGCTAGGGATAAAGAGAACAAACACGCCTGGGCCATAGAGTTTATCGTTCCTTTTCATTCTTCCTCTGCTCTATCGCTATTTCCTAAGGAGACTAATTACCTGTCCTTATACACACAAGTCTTAGGCAGACTTATGTGCAGGATGAAGCACCTGCATTGGCCAAAAATCTATCTGGCTACTAACTACAGAAAAGCTAACGCCTCCACATCCTGAAAAAATCATATAGCTGGAAACTGGTTATGGTCTGAGAGGTTAGAGCTGTCAGTGTCCCACCTCATCATGCTTCTCTCTTGCAAGAACTGAACCACAGACTATCATGAACTTTCAACTTTTTCTCAAGCCTCCCTAGAAACTCACAACACACGAACATTAAATACCCAAAATAATTGCTTATCTGTAATAGCTGCGGCATGAAGGACCCTGGGGATGCTGCCTTACATCGCCTCTCACCGAGCCATTCCGCAACATTTCCGTGAAGTGAAGGAGCAGACGTGAGCTGTCTCCTCTTTGCAAGAAAGTGGATGAACTTCTGGATGTGGTAGATCCAGTCTTGAATTTTGGGATAAAGATCACCACCCTTTTCTGTTGTGGAGAAACATGACCTAATATTATTAATACTAATTAATACTAATTAAACTTAATGACAATATCTTATATTTCTAAAGTGCTTCCCTATTTCTCAAGCAGGTTCTCATCTGTGAATTCACTGGATCCACATACCAAACTTTACCTTGGTATAAACATTTTGATATTTTTCTCAATGATAACACATCTCTGTATTTCATTTGATCACCACCATCAGAAAGGGAAATATGGCTATCCCCAGTTTATCAATGAAGAAACTAAGGGTTAGAGAGAGTAATTTTCTCAGGTTATAAAGCTAGAATTTCAACCCAGATGATTCTTAAACCCAGGAAATGTCTAGTGTTTATTCCACTCCAATAATCTTCATTTGGTACATAGGGAAACTGAAGCCTTTCCCCAGGAAATCATGGAAGAAATAGATCACATGCGCCCAATAAGCCACACATCCCACTTCCTGGACAGAAGTCACAGTGTTAGGTATGTGGACATGGCCAATGAAATCTCGCTCAAGGCCTTTGCATGGACTGCAAATCCAGCCCACTTACCAAAGTGAGGCTCCTAGAGAAGGGTTTTTGTTGACACTTTCTCTGCGTGTTTTGTTATGCTTGTTTTTGTTGGCCTAGAGAACCAGCAGCCAGGGACAGCAGAATGACTTTGAGCCAAGGGGCGGTCTGTTCATACCCTAGGGACAGGGGTGTTTCACTAAGTTGCTGCCGCTTGAAAGGACAGCCGCTGCATAGTCTTGCTCGCTCCTGGTTTGTTATCCCTGAGATAATAAATAAAGGCTCATTCTGTTGTGTCCAAAAGACCCTTTTCAGGAGACCTGCTCTTGCTGGAAGTCTCCTGAGCCTCCCCACCTGATTATAGTCAGATGCTGGGCATTTCAAATTCAATTAGAACAAACAACAAAAACGAAAGGAGAAGGGAAGGAGGAGGAACAAACCAGTGAAAATGGTATTCATTTAGAGAAGCCAGTGAGAAAAATGGAGCCTGACAAACTCAACTGATACTGGCAGAGATTGACGTTTGTCATCTCGTCTTAGGCTAAAAAGAGCCCCCAGTGAGAACTTGTAGGGATGACAACTCCAGGTCAGTTTGTCTAGAATATTCTGATGCGGATATAACCAGGATAAATAGGAAGATGTTTTAAATCTAGAGCTGAATGTTTATGGCTCCTGAACTGTGATGCGATCTCTGTTTGGTCAAATGATGGCATATGCAAGATATGAGGTATAGATCTTGGAAAGTGAATGCAAGTATTGTACCATTGTACCATTTTTCCTCTGCCACGTCCTGCCAAGGATGAGATGTCATTTGAGCTCAAAATTCTGCCTGAGATGTGCTTAGAGAGATCCACTGGAGTGTGGATGGATAGGAAGGCAGGAGATGAATTCTTGTAATACCTGGTCTCAATACACTCTAAGGCCAGTAAAATAGTTTAAAATTAAGTGGAAGGATTCATGGGCCAAGATTACAGAGTGTCCATTACCAGAGTGATTTCAAACAGAATTCTTATAGTTCCATTAAAAACAACTGGAAATCAACCAGCCTAACAAAGCCCCAGAATCGCTTTGGCTTCTTTGACACCGCTTTACATTGGTTCCACCTTCATCAGATTTGCCTGAGATGTTGCTATCACCTATTTCAGCTACACTAAATATTGCTGAATCCTAGAGTAGCATTAAGATATTTGATAAGACAATCTAACTTCATCCAGATGCTGAAACGACATTTACATTTAATGTGCTTGTTCAATCCTATTAGCCAAAGTAATATATTGTACAGTAAAATATATTGTCTTATTACAGTACTCTCATCATGAAGAAACAATGAGCACACAGAAACATAATTCATATTATATTGTCTGTCACTAAAAGAGGGCTCTTCAACAAGCTCGAGCCCAATTTGGATAAAATCAGCCATTTGATGCTAGACAGTTAACTTATCTTGTGCCTAAACTAGTTGCATTCACATATTAAAGGCCATTATTAACCAGGTAAAGATATTCAAGAGAACATAATGGATGATTATCTTATAAGAGACATTCTTGCACATAGCATTAAAAACACAATTTGGTGGGGCCAGCCTGATGACATAGTGGTTAAGTTTGCACATTCTGCTTCGGCGGCCCGGGGTTCGCCAGTTTGGATTTGGGGTGCGGACCTATGCACTGCTTGTCAAGCCATGCTGTGGCAGGCGTCCCACAAATAAAGCAGAGGCAGATGGGCACAGATGTTAGCTCAGGGCCAGTCTTCCTCAGCAAAAAGAGGAGGATTGGCAGCAGATGTTAGCTCAGGGCTAATCTTCCTCAAAAAAACCAAAACCAAAAACAAAACAATTTGTTCATGTGGCTGTCCCCTAACATCGCGATTCAATTTAATTTCTATTAGCCAGACATAAGTAAAACTTTCACGTCTCAAAAGGAGCTGGTGTTACTGGGTATTTCCTCAATGTGACAATCCTTTTATTAAAAAAACCAATAAGCATTCAGGAATGATCAGTGAAAATGTCTCTTAAGGCCATTATTTTTAGCTGAGCGTTGTTTTGACTGTTTCCATGGCTAAACCATGAACATGTTTTCTGCACAAGCCGGGTCAGCTAGTGGCCTTAATTAACTTTCAAATGGAGAAGGCTGCGGTTTACCACTTATTAAACACCCACCACACCAAGTTCCAATTTTGCCCTTCCACACCTCACTTAGTCAAGACGCTTCAAAAAACCCGCAATACTACACAACTGGCGATTTAAAAGTACGTACCACGTGTAATTATCAGACTGAACACAAGCTGTGAGAGAAGTTCACTACAGGCTCAGCAGCTTTCATTTCCAGACTGAAGGATACAATTTGTAAACTGAGGCAACAGGATAAGTCACTCAGAAAGAGTAGAAGAAGCTGTTTTTACTCATTCAAAGGAATTGAGCAGGGCTTGGAATTATTAAGGGCTTGCTTTGCGTTCCAGACACTGAGTTTTCCAGATTCCTCGTGTCTAGGAATTGCAGGAAGTGGTAAGCAGAGTTCAGGATATGGCAAAGATGGAATTGGACAGTCTCAGCGTTCAAGATTTTTAAACTAGAAAAGGAAGAAAGAGTACGAAATTACTCAGCAAGTTAATCTACTCTTAATACAACAAACAAGAAGGCTAACCAAGCTCATTTCACCAGGCATTTTATTCATGAGGGAGATGATGCAGTTTGGGGTTCAATCGAGACAAAATTAGTTTTTGTGATTAGCTAGGTTGAGTGGTTAAGGTTTAGTAATAATGATATCACTATTTCTTCTCCCCTCTCCCTCATACAATACTCAGAGACACAACACATACTTCACACACACACGTATGCACACACTCACACTCACACACACACACACACACTTTGCCCATATCTGTTTGAGTTTGGCTCGTGAATCTTCCTCTAGTGTCGTCTGTGTTTCAACTTGTATACTCCCAGAGGAAAAACAAAAAGTGAATTCACCTTTTTCGCTGAAATTCTACTGTGTGTAAAATGGTCTCGGAATTTGAAGGAAGAAAAAAAAATCCTTCTACAAAGAGAACATGTGAAAAGGCCAAGGGAGAGCAAAACTGAAAAAAATACATAAAAATGCAAATTTTCCTAAACTTCAGCTTTGGATGGGCTGAAGCATAAGTGAGAACTTCAACAAAGCAATAGAAAAAGATGACAGCTCAGAGTTTCAGAAATTTAAGACAGCAGCAGGATTAGACACTTTGGGTTGTCTTCGCACACATTTCTTATGGGAGTTAATTCCATTTGACATGCAAGACCAAAGCAAGATTACAGAGGCATAGCCCCATGGCGAGGTGTATGCTGTAGCTAAAAGCTGGGATTTGAATAATTGTGCAGGCTTACTCCAAGAATCAGGCGAGAACAGAATGAATGGATTATTACAAGGAACTTTGTACATTTTTAACTGCTGGACTTAATAAAATACCCTCTATGTGAGAGTAATGTTATGGTCGTCTGCACTCACTCTGGCTGAAGTTTGTGGTAGGATCCATCAAAAATGAGGAAAAACAGAAGCTGTTTTAAAAAAAGAAAGAAAGAAAAGAAAAGAATTTTGTAACGAATGACTGGGCTGGGTCATGCCCGTGTGATTTACACAGGAACAGAAAATTTGGAAAACTTGAGATCAACACATTCAAGTCCCCCCAAAGGTAAAGGGAATTCATTTCCTGTGCAAAGAAGTTTGAGGAAAGCAGAGTAGAGTTCAGGGAAAGTGGGCCACAAAAAGGTGGATTTTTATATCACATTTCAACTCGTTAGGGAGGTCATTTGTTACTGAGAAAAATTACTAACCCACACATCATTTTATATATATATAAATATATATATATATATATATAAATGTGACCTCTTTCCTTGGAATCCGTGGAAGCACTTGTCTGTAAAAGGCAGAAAGAGTAACAATTCTAAAGACTTCTCATTGCTTAATTAACTGTCCAGTGAGAAATATTAAAATTCTTTATATAATTCTTATTTAGCATTCATTAAAGTGAAAGATACAAATGCCGGACAATGCAAGGTTCAGAGAAGCTTTAAGAAAGGAAGGTTAGTCTTGTAATAGCTGAGAATTATGAAAAGCTACCCATTCATGGTAGCCAAGTAGACCTTTCATTTTAAAAAGTCACTGATTCAGATCTGAAATGATTTGATTTGATTTTCTCCCTTAAAATAGTCTTCATCTCCTCTCTTCATGAGAGCCCATTTCTGATCCTCCTGCAGCCCTAACCAGCCTAGCAGGGAGAGAAGTCCACCCTGGAAGAAGAGAAGACTGCTCTGGGGCCATGGCACTGGGGCAGTGCGCCCTCTGCTGGGAAGCCAGCCTGCAGTCGAGCTTGGGAAAATCCCCCAGAGTCTACCCTCAGGAAAGCAGAGATGCACATCTCCAGCAGTGAAAACCTCTAACATGAGGGGCATCTTTTCCCCATCACTGCAAGTGGCGATTAGAGCAGGGACAGAAGAGGGTGTGAGTGCTTCATTAAACCAGAACTCAAATGCAGCTCTCCTCACAAAACATGTCTGCCAACTTCAGCCTGCCATGTAAAATGACAACAGGAATGATGAACACATTACAAATTTGTAGACCCTAAAATTAAACTCCACCTCATTTATTTCATATCTCAGCAGGCTGAGGATAGCTGACGTTAGAGGCACACATCGTTCTCGATAAGCTCTGTGGTTTCCTTCTTAGAGAAGGGATTTGTGCTCCATATGGAGGCATTCAGGTTTCTTGAAGCCCCACTTCTGATGGTGTAGCAAGGAAAAAGGAGGCACATTGCAGTGTTCTGCTGAGGAAAGTTGGGAGTCATCTCCCTGGGAGGGAAGCAAATGGATGTGTTACCAAAAGAAGACGGAGTGTTAGTCTTTCCCTCCCTGCCTCTGTGCTCATTTAGATCCTTGCTACCACAAGTGGGGTTCACAGACTGGCAGCTCCAACAACACCTGGAAGCTTGTTAGGAAGTTAGGAACCTAGGTCCCACCTAAAGCTACTGAATCAGAATCTGCATTTTAACAAGATTTCCAGTGATTCATAAATACATTAAACTTTGAGATGCACCACTGTAGACACTGGAAGAGCTAAATCACAGGAAAAACTAGAGCAGCGAGCTTTACAAGCAGAAGGAAGCCCAGACACCATCTGCCTCCTTAGATAAGAAAACCTAGGCCCAGAGAAGAACACAGCTCCTTACGTATCTAAGAAGAAAACTTTACATAGGCCTAAATGTGGTTTGCTATGAAAGCTGGAACACAGTTACCACAGGCCTTTGCACTTAGCCTCATCACATACTACAAAACCAAGAGAACGTGGCACCAGGACTACAGTGATGTGGGTGCTCATTCCCATGTGGGAGGGACCTTGTCTTCTTCTAATCAGCCCTTTACTACTGAAATGACTTGTCTAAATTCTGCAGGAAGTGACTTAGAAATGAGATTCTGATATTCCTTCTATTCACATAATGATTGATGAAACACATGGGAAAAATAAATTGAATTATGTTATAATCTCCCAGGGAAACATAATTAAGTTGTAAAGCATTCCCTTGAAATCCTAAAATCCTTATATCATCTAGACAGTGACTTCTACTACATGATCAATAATTATAGTAATTAAAGATAATTATTTTGATAGTATGGTATGACTTTGGGGCTCCACTTATATTTGATCTGATGTATTGATCCAATACAAAGACTTGTTGGAGCCAGAGCTAGATATAAAGAATTCTTTGAAGTCCCCAAAAAGCTTTACGATATTTACGCTAACGTACTAATTTTTAATTCTTGACCACCAATTTGATGCTTATTCACACAATCCAATTGGTGACACTTGTGCCAAGATCAACAGACCATTCCATTCACTATTCTTATTTCTACACGAACTAGAAGCAAGCTATCTTCAGCAAGTAATAGATAATGTATGAAACATAAAATCCAACATTCCTTGAACTTTCAGAATTTCAGGATATCTAATACATTCTTTGTGTGTACATAGGACTGTGAAGCATATTCATGGCAACTCTTGGGCAGTGAGCTAAAGGATCTGACTGGAAGTTAACAACTCAGAAAGTTGGTGTGAGCATGTGCCCTTAAACATTCACTATCTTTCTTTACAAACACTTGAATGTGAAGATCAACCCTGGAATACATCTGCTAGTGCACATTTAAGCACAGGCAAAAACTGAAATTTTTTGGTGGTTCCATCTCTGCACTTTCCAGAGACACCCTCAATGAGTGTGTACCTTTTCACCTTCATAAAAGCATCAGTGAGCATCAATAGAAAGTAAAGAGTGAGACAGAGATATCAATTAAAAGCAATAATGAAAAGAATTATATTAGAAAGACACCAGATTTGAATTTTTTAAAAAAGGCAGCCATCATTATATGTTGTTAACTTCCCTAAATTCTCTACATTATTCAAGATAACTTGTTAGGGTGTTTTAACATTAAGGGATAATATAGTTGAAAGAATAACAATTAAGGTATTGGAAATGAAATCATTGTTATTACACAATATTTCATCAGAATTTCCTTAAACTATCTGTAAAAGATCTTGTTGGCATGATTCTCACTATACAAGAGGTTGTAGACTTTTCTCTCAATGGGGGTAAAAAGTGCAGTATTAGGAGCCAATTAGGAGCCAATGCCACCTGATTTGAATCTTGGATCTGCCATTTATCCCCTACGTCCTGAACAAGTAATATAACCTCTCTCTATGCCTCAGTTTCTACATCAGTAAAATAGGGACAATAATAATACATACCTAATGGAGTTGTAGGGATTTAGTGAATTAACAAGCATGAAGCAACTGGAACACGCATGAGATGTACTAAACATTCAATTTATAGTGGTTGTTATCAGTATTGACCTTATAATTTATGTAGGTTGACTTATTACAATTTACTAAATAACGCTCTCATTTAAACCCATCTTTCAGAGGATCTGAAAGCCAAGTTTTAGTGTCCAGCTTAAAATCTGCTTTCTTAACAGAATAATTTTGAAAACGAAGAAAGTATTCATGAGGACTTGAAAATACAAACTTATGTTGTAATTTGACAACACACGTACACACACAAAGGCACAGAACAGCAACACCTCACAGCCCAATGCCAGAAGTTCCTCCACAGGGGATTTGCCATAAAGGAAGCTAAATGTGACCCACTGTTCTAGTGAGAGATCTCACCATTCAGAGCAGAATAACCCGAGAACAAAATAATGCAGAAAGCAGCCCTGAGGTTCCTTTGTCTTTCCTTGGGTAAAATCAATTCTCTTATTATCCACAGTTAAGTATAGAATGGCATAGGAACAGCATGGCTTCAGCCAACAATACGCCTCAGAGAGTGGGTTGCATGGGTAATATTCCACACCCTGATTACTCCACATTGTTAAGAGAGAAAAGGGGAAATCCATCTTAGGTAGGAAAATGTATTCTAAGAAACTAAGAAGACACTAGAAAAGACAAGAGGGAAGAAAAGTCAGGGCAAATTCATACAGAATCAAGTTGCTAGGCTGCCCCCATCCTCAGACACAGAGGCCAAAGTGATGGGCAATATTGCCGGGCCTACTATCTTCCTCTCTGCTCTTTGACGGGGGTGTTGTTTGGCCATATTTCCTATGTGTAGGAGGAAACGGACCATGTACATGATGCCACACATCAGAGTGAAATAGAAAAAGCTTCCCCAAGAAAGTAAGCAGCCTGGTGACTGTGGCATTGTGGAATCCATAACATAGACCAATAATGATTGAAAGCAAGAAAATGTCTTGGTCTTCCTTAAAACTACAACAATTAGGCAATTGAGCTAACTAATAGGATCTAAGAAGATGTAAATAAGTTTTTTGTTAATAACAAAGAGAGTAAGGAGACAAATTTCAGCCCGAATGAAAGAAGGTAAATGATTCCTCCCCAAAGGCAGAGCCAAGATTTCTCAAATGAGCTTCCCTCTAAAAGAGATAGAAGTAAAATATATGAAGCAAGATGACATAATGTGCTGTTGCCTAAATGTAGGCAGTGATGGTGTCCTATTCTACAGACCAAGCTGTGAGTAACTGAATGCAAGATAAAGCAAAAAAATAGAAAAGGCCACTCAGTAACAGAAGCATGAAAATGCAGCGAGTGTGACAGCACCAAGAAGGGTACAGCTCTGTAGAACTGATTAATAAGGAGAGCGGTGAACAGAACAGAGTGGATTTGCAGAGATTAGGATGTAGCAAGCTCTGTCCAGAAGATTGCATAAAGTTCGTATGGGCCTTGAATCTGAAATAAGGTAAAAAACCTACCTCCCATCACGAAAGACCCCATGTGATCTTTTGGTATATTCTAGTCAATCAACTTATCTTTTCTCATAAGCCATTTAAAAAATAAAATTTACAGTAATATTTGTATTCTCCTATGCAAATCATTCCCTATAGCATCTCTCCTTTCGGATGGGGGTGGGAGGAGGGAACACATGGTACTATATTTTTGATGTTATAGCATGAGAGAAATAGACCTTAAAAAAAAAAAAGAAACACAACAAGGAATTTTATCCACAACAGCTGAGCTCTGAGAAAACACAGAGTTTGATAAAGCCCAAAGGTCAGGTTCCAAGGTGAACAAGAACAAGAATCAGGAATGTGAGACTGGGCATCTGTAGTTTCAAACTCTAAGAACTCCATACCAGAGCTGTTCCATTGTGAAGGGCGTTGTCACCTCTTCCAGGTTCCAGGCAACAGAAAGCAATTCTTTGAAGGAATAAAGGGAAAAGAAATCTAGCTCATAAGCAGTCAGGAAACCCAAGCCAAAGGTAATGTTTAAGAAATACAGAAGTACAGGCAACTATTGACAACTGCCAGGGCTTGGGCAGGCAGAAAGCACCTTGGTGTGGACATTTCTCTTGGATAATCACAAGCTAACACTAGGGAACATCATCAAAGAGGCAGCTAAGTGTGTAGCCCTTAGCTCTGAGAGTTTCCCAGCCCAGGCCCCATGGTCCCTCCTTTGTTTTAATCTGAGAGTTCTGAAGCCACTCTGTTGTCAGTGCTCTCATTCGTTCTGTGGGGAACTTTGGAGTTCAGGATGTTGGGCAAAGTGTTTGTGTCTCTAGTGATGAACAGAAGGGGAAAAAATAGTTCATTGACCTTTACCAAGGTAGACATCTATGCCACAGATTCAGAAGCAGAAAGCACAGGGGCAAAAAGAAGCCACAGTTCTCTTGCAGCTGTGTTCATAGATCACTCCCACTGGGTGCTCCTGGGAGGAATAAGGATTAATTAGGTGGGCAAGACAGAAAAATTAATAAATAGAAAGAGGAGCAATTATTTTTAGGAATGCAAATGCAACTCAAAGTCAGGAAACATTGGCCAACAACAGTTTTCAAAACTTTCACTTGTTGCAAGAGGGGAGAAGGGAAGATTTCCAAGCAACAGTCTTTCCAGAATCAGCCAAGAAGCAAAAGGAGCTGCCATGGCTGTGGGGGAGAGCGCTCGCTAGGTGCCACAGGGAGCCTCAGGCCCCATCTGCTTCTTTCTTTCATTTTGACTTCTTTGCTGAGCTTTTCCCTGTGGTTTTTAGGGAAATTAAAAAAGAAGAAGAAGAAAAATACATATATATACTCACGTACACACACGTGCACACGTTTATTATATTCTTTTCTATAAATGGAAATAAAGACAAAAGAAGAAAAGCCTAATTTGCAGTTCAGTTTTCCAGCCTCAGTTCTGGCTCGCCAATGAATCTCCTCATATACAAAGCTGACTGGAGGGAGGGGTGGGGTTGAATAACAAATTTATGTGATACAATCACATCATTTACAATCACATAATGGACCATATCCCAATTTTCAAAAGGCATAAAGTATCCTCATTAATACGATAAGTGCAGCAGTCAAATCAGCCCTGTGATTTTATCAGGGTTTTTGACTGTACATGAATTAGAATGTAAAATGCATACAGAATTTTTAATGGGAAGGCTTTAACATTCGCTGAATGTATTTCTTACTGTCATTTGCATCACATTAAAGTGAAATTCTACATAAAAGGATAAAGAGAATATGTCCTAAATTACAGTTTTTTCATAGTTGTCATGTCCACACATAGAAAAATCTGATTCATAAGCTTGAACATGATCCTCAATCTGAAAAGGCTGCACCAGTTCCCCATTCGTCTGTGGGTTTTATGTGACCGTCAGGACCGGGTAGAGCTCAGTAAGGTCAGACTGTGAGGACAAGGCTAATGAAGATCATGGCGGGGTGAGCAGGTGCTGGACAATTGTATACCTCTGGGACGTTCTTAAAGACTGTGACTGCATTTTTCATTCCATACCACACTACCAAAAAGTCAGTTGTGTTCCCTAGAGGTATTTTGTCACTTCTTTAGAAAGCTTCTTTCTTCAGTTTCGTTCACATCCATAGAGTTTATGAACATAGATGTAATGTTGTATAAATCCTATTAGATATATTCCACCATGAATGAGCATGTATACATTGCTATGCACACATGATATACAGTAAGTGCTTGTTTATATCAAACCTGACCCTGTCTATATGTACATTGAAATATGAACTATATGTCAGAAGTTAGTCTTAAGGTAATGGCAATTGGGAAAGTGTGCTTGGTGGCCTCTCTACACTGAGGCAAAAAAGCAACCTGTCATTTCTTTATTCAGACTCTAAAATGAGGACAGAGCTATGTCATTCAGAGTACAAATTCCCACACATGGACCAGGTGACAATTTATATACAGCAGTTGATACAGAATCCTGGGAATCTGAGAAAGACTGTTTTGGTTCCTAGAAGAGTCCAAGATAACACCTGCTGAGCTAACACAACAGACTGGGACTGGTTTATACCTGCTGCATCCATCCTATCTGTCCACTGGACTGGTGTATGCCTGCTGCATCCATCCTATCTGTCCACTGGACTGGTGTATGCCTGCTGCATCCATCCTATCTGTCCACTGGACTGGTGTATGCCTGCTGCATCCATCCTATCTGTCCACTGGACTGGTGTATGCCTGCTGCATCCATCCTATCTGTCCACTGGACTGGTGTATACCTGCTGCATACATCCTATCTGTCCACTGGCCAGCAGGCCTGGTTCTTGCGTGGGAATTCGTACTCTTAATGACATAGCTCTGTTATCATTTTAGAGTCTAAATAAAGAGAGCATGCTACCATTCACCCAATAGAAAGACATGCATGGAACCTGGGGTGAAATAGTTTGAACTCACAACAAATCCGTTGAATATATTTTGCTCCTAGAAAAGAAAATTGTATATGCACATGGAACAGGTCCACGTGGAATGAATGGCTTTCAGAATGGCCAGTTTATCTACTTTGATAGTTTTATCTTTAATAGCTTGTTTAATCATTTTATCTTTGATAAGGATCAAAGACTACGTAGACTAATGTTTGGCATTCATGGTCACATATTGCTGTCAATTCTGGTTCATTTCCCTTGAATATACATAGGTAATATATATCTCATACCATTGTTAGGAAAATGCACCAGTGTTTTTCCATATCTAGAAACAGTTTGAGAAACATTTCTAATGGCCACAGATTTTACCCTAGGCCTTTTGTTTGTTTGTTTGTTTGTTTCTTTCTTTCTTTCTTTCTTTCTTTTTATTCCTTCCTTCCTTCCTTTCTTTCCTTCTTTCTTTCTTTCCTTCCTTCTTTCCTTCTTTCCTTCTTTCCTTCCTTCCTTCCTCCCTCCCTCCCTCCTTTCTTTCTTTCTTTCTTCCTTCCTTCCTTTCTTTCTTTTCTTTCTTTCCTTCCTTCCTTCTTCCCGCCTTCCCTCTCTCCCTTCCTTCTCTCCTTCCTTCCTTTTTCCTTTCTTTTGTTCTCTCTCTCCTCTCTCTCCATCTCTCTCCCTCTCCCCCTCCCTCCCTCTCGTCCTTCCTTCCTTCCTTTCTCTCTCTCTCTCTCTCTCTCTCTCTGTCTCTTTCTTTCTTTCCCTCCCCTCCTCACTTCTTTCTTCTTTCCTTCATATTTTTTGTATTAACAGAGAAATTGGAATTTGGGTCCCCCATAATCACAAAGGATATATTCAGTTATCTGAGCCATTTTCAGCCAAGATAAGACTCTTTAATACCTAAATTACTTCAAATGACAAGAAACCTGTGGAGAAACCATTTATCTATCGATGGATCTTAAAATTAGCAGAAATTTCCCCATAATAATATTACTCAATGCAATGATTTCTGTCACAAAATGTATACATATTACCATTGTAGACTTCATAATACTCTTTCAGTGGGCAGTTCACCTGTTGGCATACTAGCCCTAGCTGTTCACTGGCTGGGAAAGCATTAACAAGCCTCTTACCCTCTCTGAGGAACAGTTTGCTCATTTACAAAGTGGGAACGATGCTATTTAATTTATTGACTTACTATGACTATGAAATAAGATGATGCACAAGTATCTAGAGACGGCACAACGAAAACGCTCACACAAGTTTGAGCCCACCATGCAAGATGTTTTATTTTGCTTTTGCAAATGCTAAGAGCGTCTACACCTCCTTTAAGAATCAAATTAGATGCTATGAAGCCTGATTTCCTTCCATGATTAGACTATAAATTCAGCTAAGTGAACCACCTTTTCACCTCCAAAAAACTGGGATCGATATTTTTGACTTTTCTTCCAGTCCTTACTGACTCCCTGTAGATATGATTAAAACTCAGAAAGTAAGGGAAGTATATTAGAGGAAAGAGAGACCATGTTACTTTTTTATTATTTAATTTTGTTTACTAAAAAATGTATATATTTAAGGTGTACAACATGATGATTTGATATACATATACATAGTGAAATGATGACTACAGTCAAGCTAATTAACATACCTTCTTCTCACATAGTTACCACTTGTGTGTGATGAGAGCACCTGAAATCTACTCTCTTAACATATTTCCAACATTCAATACCTTATTATTAATTATAGTTATCATGCTGCACATTAGATACTATGTTCTTTATTGCTTATCAGGAATCAGGAAACAAAATATATTTAAAAATCTTATACTTTTTTTTCATATTATAATCTTATACTTTTATTTCATATTATAATCAGGAACATGGTTATAAGTGGATCATTTTGATGAGTGTTTCTTTGACAAAAAAAGGTAGACATAAAATTTTCTGGTTCTAACTTGCCTCTTAACTCAACTTTAGCATAGTACAAATACATTTTTCCTTAATTATATAGAGAAAGGATGTATTCTTTCTGTGACATTATGCCTGTTTAAATAACAGCCAAATGGATAAATATTTCCTCAAACTCCACATTTGTTGCATAACACCAGGTCTGTCTAAGGCACGCCCTCCCACCTACAGAAAAAACCAGCAGTTCATCTCAATGGAGTCAAACATATGTCACTGTCTTTTCCTTCCTTTTAAATGCATGCTGTGGCCTTATTACCCAGGCTTCATTGTTTTCGCATTTTCTGCACATGAGAATCGTTCGAGGTATTTTACTGCGTATGGACGTGTTAAACTTATTGCAAATAATTTTTTAAACTGCTTGAACTTTTTACTTTCCTTTCTCTTTCCTTCCCTCCTGCTGGCCCATATGTAGGTGTAACATTAGTCTTCAAATAAACATACAGGTCAGATGATTTATTAGGTTATTGCATTACAACCTTAAAGATTTTGTGTCTCAAAAAAATGCCTGACTCCGTTTAAGTCATTGAGGCATAATAGTCCTACATATGCTACTCATCATTGTTTCATCTCTTGCTTTATTGGAAAGAAATTTGCTAATTCGTATTATTTGTAACATTTCTATCTAAATTTGCTAAACAAGCTGTCATTAATCTTGCTTTCACCCTTCTGGGAGGCTTTGTCTACAAAAAGATGGGGAAGGGAGACTGACCTCCATCAGTTATGCAACTAATTTAACTGAACTTGGATTTGCATTTCCTCCTTATAATTCGGTAGTTCAAGTTCCACCTTTTCCCATAAAATTTATTTATGTAACTAGACAAAATCATAGTTTTGATATTGAGAGAAATGAGAACTTAGAGATTTCTCTTAAACAAAACTAGATAGTCACTTCATTCATATATAGCTTTAGTTTAGTTTCATTTATTTAACGTAGTTGTATAATGATTAATAATTTGGGTCCTCATTGGCCTTCATCTTCTCTCAAAACTGATTTCTGTAACTTATGCTTTTTAAAAATCTTCTGAACACACTCTAAAAAAGACTCAATAAATACATGTATCCACCATTTTTTCCAAGTGATGTTTTCTTTTTCATTCTCTCAATCTACCAATCTATTAATCTTGATGAATTTCCCTTGGTATATTCTAATGCCTCAGTTGCCTTCTGAGAAACTATTCTTCAACAGAAGACTTTCTATCTCATACACTGTACTGCGGTTGTCTTTCTTCTTTTACACATCTGGTCTACTCTCTTCCTCCTTCCTTTCATTTTTGACAAGCTATGTATTATAATAGTAATTGGGCCCATCTATAACATGTCCATCAAAGACCAGGGAGCTAATACACCCAGGGATGTCCTCTGAAGATTTATGAGGAAAGGTAGATTGTGGCTCATTCCATGCCTGAAGACTGGACACAGAACTTCCCCTCACCCAGTGCGTTCCAGAGGTACTTTGGGATACCCCAAAGAGCAGGAGGCAGGGAGGCAGGCTGTATTCAATACAGTCATACAACACTCTTCTTCAAACAGCTCATGATGTTTGCAGATGCTTTAATCAGAAAGAATTGACAGAAACCTTTAAAGATTTTACATTCTCTCCAAGCCCCACACTCCACTCTACAGATGTGGAAATTTCCCTAAAGTACCAAAGTGTTAAAGGACAGAAGTTAAGCAAAACTTCCAGTTTTCCTAATGCTCCACAACTTCTGTCTTTCTAATCTCCTCTGAAACCCTGCAATAATAAACATCTACAACCTACTTATTCTGTCCATCAGTCCCCATTTCCAAATATGTAAAAGGCCAGGGAAGTCCTCTTTTGAATTCTCAGTTTCCCGGGTCATGAAACTGTCCTTCTCCTTATTGTAAGTAGATTTGTGTTTTACTCAATTCCATATCCAACAATCTGTTTCATAGTTAAGGTATACCATGAGGTATAATACCTTGAATGTATTTATGTGAAAGTGTGGTGTTTTCTTTCTTAGCCTCCCACAAGAGGATATACAGAAGAGAACTGTTGTCATTACTTATTTTTATTTCTCCTGCCTACATTCAAGAATTTCCCAACTAGTCAAGTTGAAGCATATACATCCTTACAAAATTGCTACATATTACCTTCTTCATCCCAGTCAATTCCTCTTTTATTCCAGGCACCAGTGCATTGACACTGACACATTGATGTTCTTCTTGTGAGAATTAGCCTATCACATTCCTTTACATCCACTTAATTGCTGCTGCTATTGTTTAGTCCGTTAACCTCCAGCTAGGGTGCAATTCACGTGAACGCTGGGGAAGCACAACCATTCGATTAGTTCTACAAAGTAGATTAAAATCTTCTGGCTAATTGGAGACTGTCCATACTGCTGCCTTCCTTCCAGCTCTAGGTTGAACAAATGTCATGCCTTCAAGGGAGGGCTCTTAGTAGGAATATGGAAAGCTTGACCAGACCCAATAGAATTTTCTGAGCATGCCTGTGTACAGGAGGCTGTGCTGGGCACTACACCAACAATTATCACCAATCTGGTCTCTGCCTGCAACCTGCAACTAGTCTTTTGATTGGCAGCTTGCCTTCTTCCCTTTCATAAGGAGCACAGGCACACTGGAGAAACTCCAACTTGGTGTGTGGAGAAATCCTTACTATCCCAAATTGCTAGGAATTTCATGTTGAAACACAAGCACTAAGAAAAATCCTTATGAAACATCTTGTTTAGTTTGGGGGAAAATGAGAATTAAGACTATGATAGTCTCACTTGATCCACATCATAATGCCGCGTTTGACGTAGCTGATCTATTTAGAGCCTATCAATGATGTGATGGCAAGAATACCTTGGTAACTAAGCTATTGCATGGTTGTAAGCAATGAAGTCCTAAAGCTTTCTTTGGCAAAATATTATCATCATGTATATGTTAATTACGTTTTATCTAAAGAAGATGAGAAGCTTCCATATCTACTCCAGGAACTCCAAGAAATCACAATAAGTCAAATTTCTTCAATTAATCTAGAAAGGCTGTCCCAACGTGGTTTCAGTTTACCTCTCCAGCACATTTTCTGAATGTACCCTTACATCCAGTCACTAAAAACTGATAACCCTTCCTCAAATGCATTATATTTTTTTATGGCTTGGTGTCTTTATGTTGCTGTTCTGGCTATTGGGGTATGTTATGGGAATTATGTACACATATAGGGAGAAGTATTTATGTTGACCTGAGGAGTCAGCATAGGAAATGATCTAAAAACATGCCAGAAACCGAATACAGCAATACATTAAAAAGATCATACACCATGATCAAGTGGGATTCATACCAGGGACACAGGGATGGTTCAACATCCACAAATCAATCAATGTGATACACCACATTAACGAAATGAGGAACAAAACCCACACGATAATCTCCATAGATGCAGAGAAAACATTTGACAAGATCCAACATCCATTCATGATAAAAGCTCTCAATAAAATGAGTATGGAAGGAAAGTACTTCAACATAATAAAGGCCATATATGACAAACCCACAGCCAACATCATACTCAATGGGGAAAAACTGAAAGCCATCCCTCTGAGAACAGGAACAAGACAAGAGTGCCCACTCTCACCACTCTTATTCAACATAGTACTAGATATTTTGGCCAGAGCAATTAGGCAAGAAAAAGAAATAAAAGTAATCCAAATAGGGAGCGAAGAAGTGAAACTCTCGCTGTTTGCAGATGACATGATTTTATACATAGAAAACCCTAAAGAATTCATTGGAAAACTACTAGAAATAACAACTACAGCAAAGTTGCAGGGTACAAAGTCAACTTACAGAACTCAGTAGCATTTCTATACTCTAAAAACAAACTAACAGAACAAGAACTCAAGAATACAATCCCATTTACAATTGCAACAAAAAGAATAAAATATCTAGGAATAAATTTAATCAAGGAGGTGAAAGACCTATACAAGGAAAACTATAAGACATTACTGAAAGAAATCAATAATGACATAAAGAAATGGAAAGATATTCCTTGCACATGGATTGGAAGAATAAACATAGTTAAAATGTCCATACTACCTAAAGCAATCTACAGATTCAATGCAATCCCAATAGGAATCCCAATGACATTCTTCACAGAAATAGAACAAAGAAAGTTAAAATTCATATGGGGCAAGAAAAGACCCCCAATAGCCAAAGCAATCCTGAGAAACAAGAGCAAAGCTGGTGGCATCGCAATCCCTGACTTCAAAATGCATTACAAAGCTATAGTAATCAAAACAGCATGGTGCTGGTACAAGAACAGACACACAGATCAATGGAACAGAATTGAAAGCCCAGAAATAAAACCACACATCTATGGACAGCTAATCTTTGACAAAGGAGCCACGAACATACAATGGAGAAAGAAAAGCCTCGTCAATAAATGGTGCTGGGAAAACAGAACAGACACATGCAAAATAATGAAAGTAGACCATCACCTTTCCCCATGCACAAAAATAGACTCAAAATGGACCAAAGACTTGGAGTAAGACTTGAAACCATAAAACTTCTGGAAGAGAATATCAGCAGTACACTCTCTGACATCAGACTTAAAAGGATCTTTTTGTATATGATGTCTACTCAGACAAGGGAAACAAAAGAAAAAATAAACAAGTGGGATTTCATCAGACTAAAGAGCTTCTGGAAGGCAAAGGAAACCAAGATCAGAAGGAAAAAGCCACCCACCAACTGGGAGAAAATATTTGCAAATCATATATCCAATAAGGGGTTAATCTCCATAATATATAAAGAACTCACACTGATGAACTACAAAAAAACAAACAATCCAATCAAAAAGTGGGCAGAAGATATGAACAGACATTTTTCCAAAGAAGATATACAGATGGTCAACAGGCACTTGAAAAGATGTTCAACATTACTAATCATGAGGGAAATGCAAATCAAAACTACACTTAGATATCTTACACCCATTAGAATGACTATAATCACCAAGACGAAAAACAACAAATGTTGGAGAGATTGTGGAGAAAACGGAACCCTCATCCACTGCTAGTGGGAATGCAAACTGGTGCAGCCACTGTGGAAAACAGTATGGAGATTTCTCAAAAAATTAAAAATACCATATGACCCAGCTATCGCACTAGGGTATTTACCCAAAGAACTTGAAATCAACAATTCAAAGAGACTTATGCAGCCTATGTTCATTGAAGCATTATTCACAATAGCTAAGACATGGAAGCAACCCAAGTGCCCATCGACTGATGATTGGATAAAGAGGATGCGGTATATATATACAATGGAATACTACTCGCCATAAAAAAAAGACAAAATCATCCCATTCGCAACTACATGGATGGGCCTTGAGGGTATTATGCTAAGTGAAATAAGCCAGACAGAGAAAGACAAACACCGTATGATTTCACTCATATGTAGAATACAAACAAACTTACAGACACAGAGAACAAATTAGTGGTTAACAGGAAAGGGGTGTAGAGTGTGGGCACAAGGGGTGAAGGGGCACACTGATAGACTGAGGCTCTGAAAGGCTGAGTGACCTGTGTGAAGTGAAATAGTCAGTAAGTAACAAAGCATTGAATTGAAATCCAGTTCTGTGTGACTCCAAACCTACTTCCTTCCTCCTGCATCAGGGAGGTATTCCCTAAGAAGAGAGAAATCTTGAGCTACAACTTGAAGAAGGTGCAAGTGCTCACAAACCAGAAAATGAGGAAGTCCACATTTCTGGGGAGGAACACCAGATGTGGGTGGTGGGAATAATATTAAAGGTAACAAGAGCACTGGGAGGTTGATAGAGAAAGATGAGGGAAAAGAGTGGCCAAAGGTGTTAAGACCCCATGATGTCTCTGAGGGGCAAATCAAAAACTGGCACCCACGTATCAGCTGGAGAATTTCAAACAGCTTGTGGAGAAGATAAGGGAGACACTAAGACTGACTAGGGATCCAGGGATTCTCGGACTTAAAGACCATATTGCAGACTGACTCCTCCAAAGATGCTGAAGAGAAAAGCATTTCATTACATTGTCTGTGAAGGCTGCAGAAGAGGCAATTACACCGCAGATCATAAAGTAGACACCTTAGGACAAAAGGATTTGGCTGATTTATCACTGCTTTGTCCTTCTGACCTCTGTTTCATCTTTCCATTGTACATGAAGGAGATAAGCAAGAGAGAGAAGCAAAAACCTATTTGGGATAAAGTCACATAGTAAGGATTACCCCTAACATTTGAAGGGCCTGGAGAAAGAACACAAAGGGAGGCTCACATACTAAATATCAAAATATCTTAAGATTACAAATCAAGCTAGCAAACTGTTGACTAAGATAGATTCTAGCCACCTATCATGATTAATATACTGCAATAACCACCTGGAAGTCCAAGTGTCAGTTTAGAATCTCTGGGCTAGTTGGAGTTCTACGCTGGAATTGGCAGAAGAGGGAACCCTTACCGTAACCTCTGACCCACCTCCTATTCTTTCTATCCCTGTACTGTGAGGGTCCTCACATGTGTGTAGACACATCTTCCCTATTTTCATGCTCAGTCCACACCCAGCTTTCATGGGTGCAGAGGCCACTGATAAGGTCCACCTCTAAGAGAATGGACCAAGGGAGGAAACCTGCGTAGGCCCTCTAAGTGGGTTTGGGGCCATTTGGACAGGAATTTGGGAGTCTGGTATACCCAGAACATGGCCTAGAATGGGGCAGGTGTTCAGGATATGGTTGGAAAAGTCTCTTGGTACTTTGGGCACCTGATCCTTACAGAGGACTAAAAACGGCCAGAGAAGAACAAAATGGGCACAGAGAAGCCCAGGGCTCAAGGCAGGGGCAGCTTTTGCCTGGGTCTACAAACAGTATTGCACAGGAAGTATAATACATGCCTTCCTCCAACCCATATATCCTGTTTTGGTACTAAAGTTCCTTGTTAGTGCTTTACTAGGCCCATAGCATTGCACAGGTTTAGGTGGCCCCATTCATATCAGAGCACGTGGCAGCCCACATCAGGCATAGCCAGGTTTTCAATAAGAATCCTTAAAAAGTGATTGTGGCTTTTAATGCTAATCTTTCAAATTTTCAAGCAGCTAAAGATCTCTCAAACTCTCATGCACTCCCACATTGTCTATACCTACCAGCTCATACATGAAGATTCAAATTGTCATAAAACAAAGAAGAACTTTTAAGACTCCATTTAATTTCTCCATTGCCAACACACATACACACACACGCAGAGTTTAACTAGCTATTCAATATTGTACTAATTAAACGTGGAATTCACCAGCAAATTGAACCTAAGAAGCTGGTTCTCCGCCTTAGCCTATTCATCTGTCTATAGAGCTTGTTCCATAAGAAAACTCTCAATCAATTCAAAATGGAGAGCTTCTCTCCGTAAGCTCATTCTACAAATTGCACCAGGCTCCACATCACCTCTACTCTCCTTCAGCCCTGTGGATAGAAGAAGTTTCTCTGAGAGGATCATTTCTGTTGACCAAACTTTAAGTTCTTTTCCCAGATCCCTAACATGATTTGACTGAATTTCTTGAAGCTTTTGTGTGTAAAGGTTGCAGAATGTCAATTCTCTAGTGATGGGATTTGGAAAAGGGAATGAAACCCAGAGCCTTTATTCAGAGTATGTGAAGAACCGCCTTTATTACTAAATATTCCATCCAACAGTATTATAGCTATTTGCCATGTTCCTTTTACCCAAGGTTTTGACACAATTTCTCATTGTTCTGAGAGCTGCTCATAAAATTATATCAGTAACAATCAGTAGAATTTATTGAGAGCCTATGATGTTCCAGACATTGTGCTTGGCATTTTTTATGAGTTCTCTTCCAATCTTATACCAATCCTATGAAATGGTGGTTGGTGTTATTAGTATTATTACTTTATTATTACTCCTGCTGTTCCTATCATTGATATTATTGTTATAAAGATGTAAAAACCGAGGCTTGGAGAAGCTAAATAACTTGTCCAAAGTCACATAGCCAATAAGTTGCAGAGCACTGAGTCAAAACTAGACATTACGACAGCCCCAGAGACCTTCTACTTCATGACACAAATGCCCAATTGCATTTGTAAAGCAAATTTCTAGTAGAACAAAGAGGAGGTAAATATCCTTCTGCCTCTTAAGTCCTTACTTGTAGGGAAGTTAAAGAAGGAGATAGTACCAAGGTGGAGTAAGTAACAAGGACCATATTTACCCTCCCATCTGAAACAACTAAAAATAAGGGAGAACTTATGAAAAAAATTATTTGTATAGTTTTCAAGACATTGGATATTAAGCAACTAAAGGGAATGATATCTGAGAGATGGGAAAGAAATGAAATGAGCCCTAAGATTGTCCTATTTTACTACCTTGAGACAGTTCTTGGGCTACAGCAGAGGAGAAACCATTCTACTCCTAGACATTTACTCAAGACAAGCAAAAATGTATGTCCATATAAATATTTGCATGCGATTTTTATAGCAACAGCTGTATTTGTAATAGCTAAAAACTGGAAACAACACAAACGGGTAAATAAAATATGGTATATCTATGCAATGGAATAGTACTCAGTAATAAAAAGAAACAGTTATTGCTATATGCAACAAATAGATAAATTTTGAAACAATTATACTGAATAAATGAAACTAGACAAAAAAGAGAACATGCTATATGATTTCAGTTTATATAAAATTCTAGAAAATGCAAATGAATCTAAAGTGACAGAAAGCGTTATCAGTGGTTGCTTGAGCACAGAAAAGAAAGACTACAAAGGCATACCAGGAGACTTTGGGGGTGATGGATATGCTCAGTATCTTGACTGTGGTGATGGTTTCATAGGTGCATATGTCAAAACATCATTTAAATATGTGCAGGGTATTGTATATCAAATATGCCTCAATAAAGCTGTTTTTAAAAAAACAGAACAGGTGAAATTAACACAATGAAAGGTTTTTATCATGTCTGTGTATTTGACTTGGTTTCTTATCACAGAATACAAGCTTCATAAGAGCAGGGTTAAAGTTTATCTTGCTCGCCTTGAATTTCTAGTGCCTAAAATTAGGTATTCCAGTGACTACTTCTGAGTAACTAATTACTCCCAAATGTAGTGGCACAAAATGCTCATTTGTTATGTTCATAGACTCTGCATCAGGAATTAGGGCAGAGTTAGGAGGTCTTCTCTCTGCTCCATGATGTTTGGGTCCCCACAAAATTTCAGGGACTAAAAGCATTGGGTGTCCTTTTAATTATCACATAGTCCCTTCATGTGGTATCTCCAGTGTGGTGGTGCCAGAGCAGCCAGACTCCTTACATGTCAGTTCTGGGCTCTCAAGGTCCAGCTCCCAAAAGAGAGATCCAGGAAGGAGCTGCGTCACCTTTTTATGACCTAGCTCCAGAAGTCACAAAGGGTTACTTCCATCACACATTATTTGTAGTTGAAGCATTTAGAAAGATCTTCCCAGGTTTAAGGCAAGAGAACATAGACCCTACCTCTCAGGGGGGAAATTTTCAACATATTTGTCAACATTTTAAGGAAAGCATGTGGGATGGAGTATATACTGGTTCAGCCACTTTTGAAAAATTCAGTCTGCTACACAGTGGTTGTATCATATAAATGAATATACGAACAGGAGTCAGTCATTTCAACTTCGTTTGCAGTCTTATAGGCTACATAAAATTGAATTCAGGCATTCATTCTACAGACAGTTAGAATGCATCTTTTTATAGAATGTGGATTCAAAGAAGAATGTTATAACCTACACCCTGGATGAAAAAGCTTATATTTTAATAATATAAATATATGAGAAAAGATGAAGAGAAAAATATAGGTAACGGCAACTTGTCATAGACGGCTTAAATCTTGGGGAAGGTGTTTAGTGCTATCAGGATTTTGATAAGGCAGGGACCAATACCAGCTGAAGAAATCAGTAAATGCTACATGAGACATGTGGTATTAGAACTCAGACTTGAAAGATTCGTAAGATTTCTACAGAAGATGCTGGGAGACAGGAGTTGAAAGTGAGGAAGGAAATCAGCAGAAAAGTTTGATTCAAGAAATTGTTCAAAGATAGTACATTACCTGAAACTCCAAGAACACCTTTAGAGTGACAAATTCTACACCCCACTTCCAAATGTTCCAATTTATTAAACGCCCTCCCCCAGGAAATTTTGATGATCAATCAGATTTTGGAACCACTGAACTATAGGGTTTACACAGAAGGGAGTAAAAATATCCATAAAAAAGGTTGGGACCAAATCTTGGGGGACTTCGAATATTAATCAACTGGCCTTCAATAGAAACTGGTGGTTATTTCTCCTATATTAATTAATTTATCACAGCACCACACTTTCCGTCTAAACCCTGCACAGTGGTGACAAATCAGATCATGAATCAGTAAATGATAAATGATAAACACTAGTAGTACGATTACTTGACGATGCAAAGACCAGCCTACAATGTAACTTTAAATTCTAATGCTTTAAACACAGAATTTTAGAACCAGAAGAAAGCTTAGTAGTTCTTTAAGTCATTTACTTAGGGTCACAGACCTATTTATTTCTTCCATAAAAGTATGTATGAAGTTACTGACAGACACCTTCATTAATAAGTGGAGGAAACAGCAAAAGCTGGTTTCACAGGGACAGTTTTATTGGAGAAATATTTGGGGATATGGGATGAAAGGTGCCTTATACATGTAAGATATTATGCCTATCATATTGCTGTCATCTTATTTATAACACACAGGCTCTTTGTAACACTTTTATGCACTGGTAGATTTTGGTAGTTCTGTGGTTTCCTTTGATATATGATTTCTTGTGTCAACTAATCCTGAAAAAAATCCGCAGTAAATAAGTAGATAAATTGATGTTTGTCCAGCAAGACGGTACAGTATGAAATCTATGTTCATTTGCAGAAAATGAAAGCTACATGAGAAATGCAATCGTGGTTTGCCAGTTTTGAATAGCAAAATCTGTTCTTTGCCAAAATTTCTTGTTTCTAATTAGGATCGTAAGTAATATTTCTCTCTCTCTGTCTCTCTCTCTCTCTCACACAATGGCATCTGTGGGTCTCTTTTGATAATGAATACGCCAAGGGGACCCAGAGTTAAGTCTAGGCTTCAGAACTAGGAACATTTCCATCAAAGATGGTTTGTTAGTAATAAAGTAAGGAGGGAAAAAAGCTATTTGCTTCTTTTGTGGCTCTGACCCTCCCTTGGTCCTGCCAGGCCTGCCTGAGCATCAGCAGAGTTCAGTGGTAATTAAAGCAACAGTGTTGTGAAAAAAGTGTGAATTACTTTTCCGG
Source organism: Equus asinus (assembly GCF_041296235.1). NCBI lineage: Eukaryota > Metazoa > Chordata > Mammalia > Perissodactyla > Equidae > Equus > Equus asinus. The sequence goes on from NC_091795.1 coordinate 53,017,773, forward strand.
GAAGACTTGGATGTTGCTAGTGACTGACAAAGCACAGCGGGGGGCTCTGCTGGATGTTAAAGAGTGATGGTAGTCCCTGTGTTGGGAGGTGGCTTTTCAGCACAATACAAAATTGTGACTTTTCACAAGTTGATATCTCTGGAACCATTCGAGTTATCAGCTTAAAATTTAGATTTTTTTTTTTTCCTTTGGCAAGGTTGTCGAGTAAAACTATGTCACATTTCATGAAATGCGGTATGGTAGTTGAAATGATGGAGAGCTAAAGTATATTTTCTTTCTTTTCTTCCCCTGGATTTTTGACTCTATTATGGAATTATTTCAACCTTGAAGATTGTTGAAAATAGTGAGGAAAAAGCTATAAAGGATCATATGTTCAACCCTCTCTTGGCAAGTTATTTCAATGTCAACTATCTAGGCTTTCTGTTTCTGTCATTTTTTAAAGAAGAAAGAAGTGCAGGCCAGCACGCTGTTGACAATGCCAAGGAATGCCAACTCTGCACTCTCAACACTGGAGTATAAATATCTGCGTGGATGGTGAGCTCATTCCACCAGACCCAGCCAGGAAAAGTTCTGATCTTGCTCTTTATCGCTGCAAATCTTGTTAAGCCAACTCCCACACAGGTATGATATAATGTTGATTCTGCTCCTTATCCAGTGAGAAAAAAATGTCTTTAGCCAAATCCAATAAAACGCCTTCTGTAGATGTGAAGCAGGTGAATAAAACAGCTCAAGAGGCTATTAATCACTTTTCATTTTATAAACTAACAGACACTATTGATATCCTGAATCAGGTTCCTAGAGCACACGTGGAATTCTGTGTAACAGCATCACCAATGGATCGGGGCAGCCTGCCTTGGTACAGGATAGGATAAAATGCAACTGAAACACAGTGGGAAATATGCATGTAATGTGAGCCTGTATTAGCGATATATTCTGATGTAAATAAGGAGTACTATACTGGGTAATATACACATGCTCTTTATTCCACTTTCCTCCTTAAGTAAGTGGATTGAGATGATAAGAGAAAGTCCTGCTCTTGGTGTATTTTCAGTAACCCTGGCCACATTTGACAGCAGTGGGACACTTTGTGGATCAATGAAAGCAGAGCAGAAAGCATTATAGTATAGTGGATAACAGCAGAGACGCCGGAGTCTTCATGTCCTCACTTACTGACTGTGCAACCTCAATTTTCTCATGTCTAAAATGGGTGTAATAACCATTCCCACCTTACTTTGAAAATTAAGTGAGTTAAGATGTAAAAATTGTTTAGCAAAATGCCTTAGGCAGCACATATAGGAGGCAATTGATAAAAACTGTTACTCTCATCATCATCATCACCATCACCAAACTCAGCGCTATTAGGAAGCAAGGGAAATCTGGGAATTTCCTTTGCTTTTAGATATACTGATTTTGTTTGATTTGCCAGGCAGTGGGGTAATATTTTTAAAGTAGTGCAAGGTTACAAAATGGCATTTAGGGGAGGAGGCTGTGACATGCCAGACAATAGACTGTTTAAATAGACAACAATGATATAAACAGAATAAATGGGGTGCTCCAAATGACATTCTTTCACCCCACTAGTGCAAAGTTTAATTAGTATGTAAATAGCATACTCATTTACAATTGACATAATGCCACCTCTTTCCATGCCAAGCTGTCAGGGCCTATGAAACTGCAAAATTCTTGACACGAAGCATTTGTAGTAAACTGATCCTTCCAAAAGTTACTTAACTAAAGCTGAAAAGGCAGGAAGGTGATAATTGCTTTTTTGTTGTTGTTTAAAGCCACTCCTCCATTCTTTCTTTCAGAGAAAAGGGTCCAAACTGCTTTTGGGAAGAGAGTCACCACATTACATTGGGCTGAGGGTAAATTCTGTAAAAGAAAAAAACAAATGAACCACCAACCCCAGAGTGATGAAAAGCAAAACGAGTAAGGAAAAAATACCCTCAATTGACACAGCTATTTTCATCACATCAAATCAGCCATCTGTTCTTGACATAGTTTATTATCATTAGGAAGATTTTCTCAATTCAGACATGGTGATGAGGAAAGATGAAGAATTAACCAGATAAATAGCCAATTTGGAAAATTCAGGCTGGGACCCTTTTCCTCAATTTCCATTCCCTCTTTTCTCCCTGCTCCATCATCATACTCCAATTATTCCAAGAAAAGCTTCAATGACATGATTAGACATGTTTATGGTGTTGTTTTTCTCCTACTTGCATAGGCATAACAAACTAAACACACTGGGTATCAAATGACACGAAGGTGATGGACATTGTACAAAAAAATAATAATTTTCCATTGTTAAAAATGACTGTGTAAACTTAGAATGACAGGTGGCTACAGTTAAGGGTGAGGGAATTAAATACTCTGAATTGAAGTATAAAAAAATGTGAGTATAAAAAAAATTTAAGTATAAAACAATGTTTTCCTCCTGGAATTTATTTATTAGAAATCCATCAATTTACCTTGGGATGAGAGTGTTTAGAGAAGAAAATGTTCTTTGAAATCATAATAGAGTAATTCCAACAGCACTGTGTGGGAAAATCTGGAGGGACTAAGTAAATGTTGGAAATTAACAATAAAAAGAAAATATTTGTCATATGTTTAATATTGACTTCATAAAGTGAATTTGAAAGTTCACAAAAGTGAAGCTCATAAATATAGGGAAAAAATAGCTCAAGAAAATGCTTGACAAATATCAACACAATCACTTTAAAAAACTTAGTCAAGCTGGTTATTTTATCGGCATAATGTCAAAAAAAAACCGGGTTTGACTGTTTCTCCCTCTAACCGTTCACAAAATCATTATGTTAGATTTTTAAGAATCTAATCTGCATATTTTGGACTACAATTAAAGTCATATCTTTTTGTCTAAAAATTTAAAAATGTTAAGGGCAGTAACTATTGAAGTTAAACCATGTCTTCCATCCTAACACCCAGCTTATTTTGTGTGGATATAGCCTTTCTTCGATAACATTCCTGTGATCTTTTTTTCTTATCGTTTATACCTCAATATCTGACTTGTTACTAACTGCCAGAAAGAAAGTTATAACTCCTCATTCTTCTAATCTACCAGAGTCATCATTGTTGCTAGGCTTTTCTTCGTTGGCATACTCTTTCCTTGATTTTGTCTATGTCATAGAATCTTGATGGTTCTCATAACTCTTAGATTGTTCTTGGTTCTCTTTGTTGCTCCAACAAAGCTACGTAATCACCCCAACACAGAATTCATCAACACAACAAAATGTCTGTCAGGAACCTACTCTAACCACATGCTGTGCTGAGGCTACAGTAGTGAGCCAAGCAGACATGGTTGTTGCCATCATGGAGCTAAAGTTTCTAGACAGGAGGTCAGCAAGCTAAAGTCCTTGGGCCAAATCTAGCCAGTCACCAGTTTTCGTAATAGATTTTTAATGGCACAAACCATGCCAACTCATTTACATATTGTCTCTGGCTGCTTTTGTCCTACAATGGCATAGTTAAATAGTTGCAACAGAGACCTTTGGCCCACAAAGCTTAAAATGTTTACTCTCTGGCCCTTTATAGAAAAAGTTATCTGACCCTGGTAGACTCTAGATCCATCTTTAAATGTTCCAGCTGTGCATTCTTTGTCCTAGAGTGAATTTTTGGTCTCTTATGGCTTCAATTACTGCTTCTACAGAAATGACTCCATAACCTCTATCCACAGTCATGACCTCTCTTTCGAACTTCAATCACATATTTCTAACTGCCTGCTTAGCATCCCCACCCACCCAGCCAGCAAATAAACCACCATTATTTCAAGATAGCTCAGATGGACTTCCTCTTTGCCCCAAAGCCAACTGTTTACTATCATCAACCTCCCAATCACTAGCACTTGAAAATTTGGAGTCTCTCTTTCCTAGAACATCCAAGAAGCAAAAAGTAAGAAAAAACAAACGTACATATCTTTATATCTGTCAACTAATTTTTGTGTCCACCACCAAGCCTAAGACCCCAAAACCTCTTGCTTAGAATAATGTAATCACCAGTCTCCCTGTAGTCATTCTCTTATGTCTCCAGTGATCTGCCAGTCAGGTTCCTTTAATATATCACCTTGTATACACCAGTTATCACAATACTCAGTAGCCCCCCATTTCAAGAGCGGGGGTTGTCAACCTGTGGCTGAGATTCTCCCTTGTTGGGATGCTGCAAAATGACTTCAAGAGCTCAAAAAATCCCATTAAACACACTAAAAATAGTCTGAAGCTGAGTATCCCAAGTTGATGCATCACTGTCTCTATTTTTCAAATGTACAAAGATGTTTGTCTGATAACTAAAATATGAATTTGCTTACTAAAGCTATCAATTTCATCTTAACTTTTTCTCATTCTCTATTTTCCCAAGCAATTGATTCTAAATGTGCAACAACCTTTTTTCTGTATGTTGTAATAAAAGGGTACTCACTGGCCATTAAACGCCTCCTCTATCCTCAGGGAAGCTCTCTTATGGATTCACAGTGGAACTATGGGAGCCTAAGACTTCAGCTTTCAAAGTGGAAAGTGAAAAAGTTAAAAATCTCTAAAAGCTGGGCCGGCCCAGTGGCATAGTGGTCAAACTTGCATGCTCCACTTCAGTAGCCCAGGGTTTGCAGGTTTGGATCCTGGGCATGGACCTACGTACTACTTATAAAGCCATGCTGTGGTGGCGTCTCTCATAGAAAACAGGAAAACTGGCACAAATGTTAGCTCAGTGACAATCTTCCTCAAGGAAAAAAATGGAAGACTGGCAATGGATGTTAGCTTAGGGCCAATCTTCCTTACCAAAAGAAAAAAAAAATCTAAATGCAACTCTCTCCTTTCCTCTCCTTCTCTCTTTCCTTGCATAAAAACTATAGACTTGGAGGACTTTATGGGATACAGACAGGTCTTCGTAAAAGAGAAGGCTGCTCAGGCCTAACTTGGTTCTAGACTTCAAGGGAAAGGAATGCAAGTGTCCTGGATGTTTCTATACTCTCTGGCTCTACTGATCAGAGAGGGTGAGCAGAGCAGAATTCTGGACAGAAGCTCTTATAAATGATGTGCACTTGGCAGCTTTGTTCCCTCAGTAATATTTCTTAGAAACCTAAGAAAGGTGGTGGAAAAGTCGACCGGAGTACGGATACAACACAGGGGCAGGAAACCACTAAGAACAAAGTCTACATTCTTAGCCTCGCAATATCGGTTGTTTTCGGCTTAGCCCTTGTGCCTGGTCCCAGTTTTAGCTCCCACATCTCCCTATGGACCATCTGATAAGTGGTGGTGGTTCTCCTCCCCGCCTAGAATATTATGTCACTGTATCTCTGGCACCCGGTGCAGTGCTACCACCCAACAAACCGAGAGAAGGACAAAATCATGTTGCCAATATCCACCAGCTGCAGAGTAATCCTAAAGCTCTCCTTTTTGTTCATGCCACGGTGAAAAGTCAGGCTGATTTATGGAAACTATACCTCAGCAACTTCTTTGACATCACAGAACTTAGAGGGAGATAGACTGGTAAAGTAGGGTAAGATTTGGAGACAGAATTGTCCTCTATTAGCTGTGCAATTTTGAGCTAGTTAATTTCTCATGAATTCAGTCTTCTCTTTGGTAAATTGGAATAACTATTGCTACTTCATTTCAGTTATAATGACTAAAGGTGATAACGTATGTAAGAGTCCACCATGATACTTGATACACAGTTGGTACCCAACAAGTGTTCCTAGAAAAGGGTGGGAGAGAGGGGAATTTGGGACTAAAACAAGGCCCATTATACATATTCCACCTGGTTTAGTGTAGTTTTGAATTATGTTTAGCCTGGGATTATATTGCAAGGATATCCATAGTGGGGCAGGTTGCTCTGACCCAGTCAAAGAGAATTCTTGGATGGGAGAGTGATTAATCACAAGTGAATTAACATTTATTGAGCTCCTATGGCACATCAGCCAGTTTAGCAGGCCTTTTATGTATGTTTTATTTCACTTTCACAACCACTCTCTGATATAGATAGTATTATTTCTCATGTTTATGACCTCAAGAAAATTATGGCCAGAAGAGCTTTAGTAAATTGTTTGTATCCATGCAGATCTTAAACAGCAGAGGGAGGACTTGCAGCCAGGTCTAGGTGATTCTAGGGCGTTTCTACTCTTTCTAAATCACCAAGCTCTCTCTCCTAAAGACTTTGCATGCCATAACTTGCCAATTTTCATGAAGACCACTGGCCAACTTCCTTATATACCATTATCCCTTTCTACATCCCAATAAATTATTTCATTTCATTCATAGACAAGTTAGCAAATGTTTACAAAACTCATCTATATGTTTGAAATGATAATTCTTGAAATGTCTGAAAAAGCCAGGATCACCCTGAGAATAAGAGTAATGACTCCCTGTTGAGACATTTCACTAGTCACGTGACCACCTAGAGCTAATACAACTCGGCCCATGATGGGAGCCAGGACTGCCTGTGGCTGGCTTCGTGCCTTTGGCCTGGTTTTTTGAGTCTGTCTGGAAGATAACTTTGATTGCTGGAAAGTCGAGTTCCCTCTCCTTACTTGCTACAGCAGGGAGCTGGTAAAAACTGTTTAAGCCAGAATTTGCAGGGTGCAGCTCTCAAAAACTGGCTCATACATAACTACGTAAATAGTAAGTAAAATAAGGATGAAATGATGACATTCTTCAAGAAACAGCTTTAGGTCCTTGAAAATGATTATTTCTGTTTGCCTGCAACTGTAAAAATGAGTTTCAGGTAATAGCTTTTCTTTTATATGGTAAATGATAAATGACCATTTAAACATTGACTCATCCACCACCAAGATAGAAAAAAACATAAAAACTCACTGTGCTAAAAGGGAATTTGAAAACTGAAGTCACCTGATTTTTCAACCTGGTGATTACACCATGGGGACATTCATTTGTCTTTACTTCAACTCTGGAATTGCATAAAATATATTTTGCCAGCCAAGAAAACCAAGCCTTTAGCTCCTACACATTATATTTTTTCCTCACCCTGGATATACGTTTTTCATCCAAGTTAGTATATCCTCTTAGACTTTGAAAACTGTGACGTCCAGTCAAACCACTCATTAGAGCACCCAAGAAAAGTGGGAATAACCTTCTTTGAAGACTTATTTTGCCAAAAAGAACATACAAAAATTTTATTGACTTGTAAGGGTCAGGCCTGTCATAGCCTGGGCTGAGAAATCACAGTCCATACAGAGACCAAATCAGAAGAAACAAAGCAAAGGAAAAAGAGATACAGGTTCACTGAGGGAAAATATGTCTGTAAGCACTTATTATTATTACTTTTTACTCTTTTCAAAAGTAAATATCTTTACAAAAATAAATATCCGTGTTGGGTTTCCACTTAACCTCAACAACACTGGCAACTTAATGCCTTAGAGTTGGAATGTCTAAAAGAGAGAAAAGGAAACAGAGCGGAAATGCGGTAAGGAGAGAAAGCAAATAATTTTTCCAGCATCAAGGGAAAAGGAGAATCTGACTTCAAAGTTTTCAACATGTACTTGTTTGGCAGATCATAAAATTCTCAAAATTCAACTAATTCAGTGTCTTCCTTTCTCAGGTGCAAGTGCCATGGGATAAACATTTTGGCTTCTGATAAGTGCTACTATCCTCCCCCATACCCTTACCAGAGCAGGATAAATTCCTTGACAAATCCCATATTTTCCCCCATTAGTCTATGTTTCTTTTCTTTTCTTTTTGGTGAGGAAGATTGGCCCTGAGCTAACATCTGTGCCAATCTTCCCCTATTTTGTATGTGGGATGTCTCCACAGCATGGCTTGATAAGCGCTGTGTAGGTCTGCACCCAGCATCCAAATCTGTGAACCCCAGGCTGCTGAAGTGGAGTGTGTGAACTAACCACCATGCCACTGGGCCGGCCCCAGTCTATGGTTTTTAAATGGATTTCCAAAGTGCGAAGTAAGTGGTATTGGGAAATTAATGCCACCTTTTGCTTTTACTCCCTGTTGATTCCATTTCTTAAATAAGAATGTAAATATATCCCTCTATCTGGGTGTTAAAAGATGGTGGAGCTAACCTCCAACACCATCCCCAAACCAAAACTACTTATCTTCCCTTTTAGATATATCCTGAACTTTACTTGAGCAACGTTTTTATGTATCTATTTGAAAATAAAAAGACTGAAATACATATTAGTTTCCCATTGCTCCTGTAACAAATTACCACGAGCTCCGGGGCTTAAAGCAACGCAACTTTTTTACCTGACAGTTCTATAGAAGTCTCCGGAGGCAAAAATCAAGATGTCAGCCTCCCTCCTGGAGGCTCCAGAGAAGAATTTGTTTCCTTGTCTTTTCCAGCTTCTAGAGGCTGCCCACCTTCTTTGGCTTGAGGCCCCCTTTCTCCATCTTTAAAGCCAGCACAGACTAGTTGAGACCTTCTCAGATGGCAGCACTCTGCCTTGCTGCCTCCCTCTTCCATTCTTACGGACATTTGTGACTACACTGGGCCTGACAAGGATAAGCTCTCTAATTTAAAGTCAACTGATTGGCAGCAACCTTAATTCTATCTGCAGCCTTAATTCCCCCTTGCCATATATCATATCATATTGACAGGTTCTCGTGATAAGGATGAGAACATCTTTGGGGGTCCATTATTCTGCTTGCAAAAAATATATATATGTATATATATATTTTTTATCATATATATATGATAGAAATACTGAACTCTAAAGGACTTTTTTATTTTGTGTTACTTTAAAAAATATGTACTTCTAAATTTAAAAATAAAAATAAAATGTTATGAAAATACTAGATATTTGAAGTTATGTTTTTAGAACAACATGCTTCAAGTTTAGAAAGGTTTGATTTTGTTTTAGAAATATACAAAAAAAAATTTTCCACTTTTCCTTTTGTCTACCCCCTGGTGTTTTCTTCTTACAATATTATTTTTGTATCATCAAGTTACACAATATTTAAACTCAGTCCTCAAAACTAAATTTCCGCAATTAGTTACCCGAGGCTTATATTTAAATAGAGTCAATAGTCACTATCAATCATTTCTGCATTCTTGAGTTATTTATTTTGATTCTTTTCTTTGTTGCCTGGTGTTCATCTTCATATATTTCTTTATTTCAAGATGGGCTTACAGATGTACTTCTGAGTCCTTCTGTGCTAAAGCAGATCTGGTTTTGGTTTTTATACCAGGATGATGAGCATCTTGGGTCACATTCTCTTACAGTAGAACTTTGTAGACACTTTTCTACAGTGTTCAGGAACTGAATATTGTTTGGAGAAGTCTGAGGCTAGCATGATTTTTCTATGTGATGGTTTACTTGCTTTTTCTGCCTGAATAACCAAAAAAACTCTTTTTAAAAAAATTTGCTTGAAGTTTAATATTTTAATCAGGCTAAATTTTTATCAGTTTTTTTTTTTCCTGAAACATAATATCTTTAAATGTACTTAATCAGTCTTTCCCCTAATTTCAGGGAAATTTTCTACCTTTACATTGTGGAATTATGTGTTCCTTTTGCAGCTTTCCTCTTCTAGGGTGCTCATTATAAATTCCAGTCAGTCATCTTCATCTTCGCTCCTCTTAGCATCTTATTTCTAATTGCTTTTATTTTTTGTCTCTTCTCTCTAAACTTATTGTGAATATCTTAAGACTTCTCTATGTCAGGAATTGTACTACAACTATGTATACAGGTCCACAAGATGGGTTCCTGGAAATGGGGAGGATGAATTAAGGTGACCCACGTAAGAGAGTTAAAGCGTAGTACCTTTGAAGTTGTATTCTCACATCAAAATTGACCATCTTACCTATGCTTAGCTTTTAATAGTTTACAGAACAAATTCATGTATATCATCTCATTTAACCTTCCCACAATTCTAAGAGGTAGGCAGGGAAATATTATTCTCACTTTTCAGATGTATGTAAACAACTGACTGAATCATTCTCCTATAATGAGAATATTAGATAATATTAATATAAAAAAGGTGCTTAGCTGACTCAATCTTTTTCTTCCTTGCCCATCTCCACTATAAAGAAAAATGTTCACTTTCCCAGCCATCCCTGCAGTGAAGGGTGGCCACGTGACACATTTTAGACTGATAAGATGAAAGAAATTCTGCTGCAGGGGTTGATTTGAGGAAAGCTTTTGCTTTTCTGATAGAGCAATGGATGGTGCTGGCATCTCAGTCTCCCCCATTCTTTCTTATCTTGACAATGCCAAGAGAGGGGCTGGTCATTGTGAACTCATGAGGAAAAGGCCGGGAACAATTCAGTTGATATCATCCCCAACATGGTTGAGTCAGGGAACCCAAGTCATCAGCTGCTTGCCTATTTCTAAACCCCTTGTTACATAAGAAAAATAAGCCTCTCTTTGTCTACCCATATTAGTAATATTTTATATTACTTGTGGCCAAAGCATTCCTAATACTATCATCTGATAATGATGTAAATGCAAGAAGATGATTTAAGCTCAATATCATCCATAAAATTATCTTAAATTTAAATAATAAAGAGTTTAAATTTTATAACCTCTTTTTGTTTTTTTTCCTGATAATTAACAAGATTAAGTCGGTTCCCATAAGGAACTAGGACCTCACCTGGGAAGAAAAATTTTAGCATTTTTAACTCATTGGGCAAATAGTCAAAATAAATTGTTCCAAAAAACAAAATTAATTCATGCCAGTTGAATAGAAAATACTATTAGTTTAATGCATCGTGTTTCCAAGTAAATCAGAAGAATAAGAATGACTAAAAATTTCTTTGTGTAAGAATCTAAATATTTTCCCTGATTTGCCAGACTGTGTTAGACACTGAATGATTATTTTTATTTACATAGTATAAGCAATTCACTTTCTCATACATCTTAAAAGTCTACCTACAGAAGATATAAGAATTATGCTGGTTTATATTAAAATTGATATAATTTTATGAATCATTTTCATTGACTGATGATTAATAAACTATTCCCCTTCTGGAAAACCTCATTATTTTTTGAAGCCTTTACTACTCTCCAAAAATAATCCCAACTTAATAAGTATCCTACCAAGTTGTGCCAATTTACAAGTTATGAGTGATCTGGGCAAATTTTTTAATTGGTTTTGAATTGTGCAGTTTGTCTCAGAACTACATAAACATTAAATAATACAGAGACTAAATGAAATCTTATAATGCAGCACGCCAAAGTTGTTTAGGCAAGTTTTTTCTTCCTTTTGGATAATCAGATAATTATACATCAGTAGTCATTATTACTTCAAACAAATTATGTTCTGTTGAAGCACGAAAGAGGTTTCCTGGCACTATTTTGAGTTCAACTAATCTTATTGACAATAGGTGTCTGTCGGCAAAACCTGTTTATTGGTGTCATGGTTTGGTTACACTGCATGTGGGGTTGCTCCCATGTAGTAAGCCCCCTTGATTATATCATTTTTTTAAATAAATATTTATATCTAGTATTTTGAAAAATCACAGGTTCAGTAAACTTGGAAAATGTGTGTATATTTTGAGTACTGAATGTTTTGTCTTTATTCATTGTAGAGTATCTGCAATAATACACTACTTCATAAGACAGCACTAGTGAAGAAAAAACGGTGAGCAGTTGTTCACTGTGCATTTAGGTACTTAAACAGAGGAGTCACTCTGCTCCTGACATTCTTGCTTGACTAATTCACTGGAGTCAAATGGTGTAGAGTGCTGTGTCGTGACAATCAAGAGCATTAACATCGTTTGTGCAGTGGAAACGCTTGTGTTTGGAGGAGGAGGCATTCTTTGGCTCTGTCTACACAGATTAAGTAAAATGGAAAACTAAGGCATTTATCCAACTAATTCTGGAAAAAAGAAAAAAATGGGGTCAATTATTCAAGTAGTTATAGATGGTAATGGAGTTCAGTGGATAAGTACTCCACTCTGTCTTCCCATTTTCTACAGCCGGAATTGTTGTTGTGTTTCTGTAGAATGAGGGGCACACTGAGAATACCTTCACAGAGTACCACTTAAAGGATTGTCAAAGATAAGGGACAGCAAATTCTTGTATCTCTCATTGCTTAAAGGACTTAGCATGTCTAGGTAGGATGATGACAAGCTACTTCTACATAACAGAGTGTATACCTAAAAGATCAGCATCCTTTGGCCCCTTAACTTTTTAAGAACAATACTCTAGATTTATCAGCTAATTATTGTGACTTTGGTGTGCCGACTTATTAGACAATGGTATTTTGGGGGGCGAAGTGGGGAGGAAGATTATCCCTGAGCTAATATCTGTTGCCAGTCTTCCTCTATTTTATATGTGGGTTGCCACCACAGCACGGCTGACGAGTGGTGTAGGTCCATGCCCAGGATCTGAAACTGCGAACCCGGGCCACTGAAGCAGAGCATGACGAACTTAACCACTAGGCCATGGGGCTGGCCCAACGATGGTATTTTTGATTGTAATAGAACCAGATACACACTATTCAAACCACAGGGACAACTGATTATGCTCATTTTTTTTTTAGTGTTAGGAAGTTCATAGGCTTAAAATACTACAATAATTATATACCTCCAAAGGTAAAACACAATTACGCTACCAGGAAAAAAAGGGCAGGTAAAATATAACAAATTTAAAGAAAACTTCATAAGGGAATTATAAACTAATGTTAATCATTCAATAAACATTTATTGGAGAATTTTGGGTCAAAATTTTTCTTTTATACTATCTTCTAAATTTTGTAAAGCATGCTTATTGGATAACTGCTTTTAGTTCCAGAATCAGTTATTAAAGTCTGTCCTTTCCCTTCTAATTTCAATGTCAACTCTGTTATAAATGAAGTTTGCTTACAAATGTGGGCCTTGTTTGTGTGGATTTTTTATGTATGTACATTTTTTCTTCTGTTTCATTAACCCATTTCTTTATCCCTGTGGCAATACCACCTACTTTAATTTCTACAGCTTTATAATAATTTTTGATGTCTGAAAAGGAAAGCCCCCTCACTTTGTTTTTCCTCTTCAGAAGTATCTGTCATTTTAGAATTAGCTTACAAGTTAAAAATATGTATCACAGGAATTTTAAATAGAAAAATATTGACTTGTTCCAGGTATCTATTGTTTTGTTATAAATCACCCTAAACTTAATGACATAAAAGAATTATCATTTTGTTTTTCATATATCACAGTTCTGGGGTTTAGCTGGGATCAGCTAGGCAGTTTTTTTCTTGGGATTTCTCATGTAGTTCCTGTCTGATGACGGTGGAGGCACCTGCACATACATCTTAAGGCCACTTGTTCACATGTCTGGAGGTTGAAGCTGAATATCAGCTGGGACCTCAACTAGGGATGTTGGCCAGAACTACTCCATATGTCCTTTCTATGTGTTTCTCTACTTCCTTGTGGCATGGTAACTAGATTCCTAGAATAAGCAAGAGCCCAAGGAGGACCAGGCAGAAGTCACATCAACATTTATGACCTAGCTTCTGGATCACATATTGTCATTTCTGCCATAGCTCATCAAGTTCAAGGGGGATGAACATAGAACCCCCATCCTACTTCTCTGTGGTAGAAATGTCAACCACACACTGTAAAAAGAATGTATGAGAAAGGAAATCTTGCTGTGGTCATACTATAAAACACAATCTGTCACAACTCTGTAGATCAATTTAGAAAAAAATTAACCCTTTTACACTACTGAATCTTCCTATCTATGAACATGGTAAGACTCTCTGTTTATTTAGATTTTCTTATTATATTTCAATAAAGTTTTGTTTTTCCACAAATAGCGTACGTATATTTTGTTAGAATTATTACTAGGCACCTTGTACTTTTTATGTCATTGAAAGATTATCTTCTTTAAAATATGTTTTTTAACATTAGCTATTGGTATGTAGTAATATTGCTCACTTTTAAATGTTGATTTTGTATTTAACAAACCTACTTTACTATCTAATAAATTCTAAGTTATATCTATATTGTATTGAATTTTCTACATAGTCAATCTTATCATCTCTGATTAATCATAGTTCTTTTTTCCAACCCATTTTACTTAACACATACTTATATAGCGCTTACTATGTCCCAAGCACTCTTTTTAAGCACTTTTAAATAATAACTAATTTAACTTTCTTTACCTCCAATGAGGTAGGTATTATTATCCTCATTGAACAGATTAGAAATGAAGCACATAGAGAATAAAATACTTAGCTAAGTTCGGTTATTAAGCTTATGCATTACTTAGTTCATAAGCAATAGAGAAATTATTTAAATCTGGGCAGTCTGATCAAGTGCACACTCTTAAAGTTTACATCATGTAGCCTCTCTTATACTTTTTCTTCCTTTGCTGCACTGGCTAAGATCTGTAATACAATGTCAAACAGACATATCAGACACCCTTTTGTTTTTTATGATCTGCAAGCCAATGCTCTCATCATTCCACTGGTAAGTACTATGTTTTGTAGGTTACTGTTTATCAGTTTAATATAATTCCCTTCTATTTCTACTTTGCTAACTTCTTTCCCTTTTTTTCCGTCTCTTTTCTTTCATTCTTCAAAAAATTATGGATGGGTGTTTAATTTATTGAAGGATTTTACTATATCTATTAAGATAATCATGCTATTTTTTTTCCATTTAGCTCTTTCTTTGGTAAACTGCATTATGTGATTTTTCTAATGTTTAATCAATCTTACCTCTGGGAAGAATTCCATTTTATAATGCACTGCTAGAGTTCAGTGTTTTAATATTTTGTTGAGGAATTTTTAATTTTAGTTCAAAAATGAAATTGACAATTTTTTTTGGTCTCATATCATATTTAAGGTTGACTAGAAAAGAATTGAAAAGTATTAACATCTTTCAAGTTATCTTTTAAAAAATTCCATTTGAATTTCATAGTAATAAGACATCATAGTCTGTATGACACCACTTTTTTAACATACATTAATGTTTTGATATTTTATGGCAAACGTTGAATTTTCACAAATATTCTATGTGTACTTGAAAATAATAGATGCCAATTTTGCAAAACCTACTGAAGCAGTGGATTCAAACAATGGTCATCATGGACAACACCATTAGGAGGAAGGTTGATGGAGAATATATAGTGGAGAGATCAGGCAATCACCAAACGAACCAACTGATCTTTGCATTACTAATACAAGGACAACCAAATTTGGTGCTACCTGGTTGTGATGCCATAATATTAAGTACTTCCTGTCTCCCTACTCCCAAATTGAAATGGAATCTACTCAAGCTTTTAGAGTTAACTTCCATTTATAGGGAATACAAGGTATTGAGGAACAAGTTTATTAATACCACAATGAAGCAATCAGATAAATCTAGAAGGTGACACCTTGTCTAGAATGATCCAGTTTCTTCAATCATTCAATGGCCTGAAAAAAATCAGGGGGAGATAAAGGAGAAGAATAACTGTTTGGATCTTAGTTCCAATAAACCAATTGTAAAACACATTTTTAGACAATCAGAATCTTTTTAATATAATATAGTCTGGATTTTTTTTTGATTTAATTTTTCCTCTTTCTCCCCAAAGCCCCCTGGTACATAGTTGTGTATTTTTAGTTGTGGATTCTTCTAGTTGTGGCATGTGGGATGCCGCCTCAGCACGGCTTGATGAGAGGCGCCACCATGTTCGCGTCCAGGATCCAAGCCAGCAAAACCCAGGGCCCCCGAAGCAGAGTGCTCGAACTTAACCACTCGGCCACTGGGAGGGCCCTTAGCCTGGATTTTTTATATCAATCAATTATTGATAATTTTATTAAGCGTAATTATGGTTATGGTTATGTACAAACAAGTTCATGTTTTTTAGAGATTCTTGCAGAACTATGTGGAGATTATATAATACACATCTGAGATTTGATTTAAATTTTGAAGAACAAAAGCAAAGAAGAATGTGAAATATGTTCTGTATATGTCCATTATATAAAGTTTGTAAATTGTGTCTTTCAAATCCATATACTGACTTATTTTTTGCAACTAATGATTAGGATAGTTAAAGTGTTCCAATATGACAAATTCATTTATACTTGTTTTTGTCTTAATTTTTGCTTTACATATTTTTGAAGGTAAAATTTTGCTTTACGTATTTTAGGTGACTAAAATTTTATATTTCCAACTGCACTGGATGATTCACCATTACCCAGTTACCTCTTTTAATCTCAGTAATCCTTTTAGCTTAAGTCGACTTTCTCTGATACTAATCAAATTGCACTAGCTTTTTTTGGATAGTCTTTGGTGGGATTTCATTTCTTTGATTTCAGTTCCCATCTTTGTGCATTCAATCCTTTTGCATTTTTATAGGCTATATATGTCTATTTGTCTTTCACTGGATCATTTAGTCCTTTTAGATTTATTATAATTACTGATAATATTTAACTTTATTTCTATTCTGAGCTAAGAATTTGTCCCACCTTTCTATGTTTGCTTTACTATCTTTATTTTCTTCTTTTGATTGAACTGAACATGGTCTCTCATTATATTTTTCTTACTTCACCCTCTTTTTCATTTCTTTTAGTGATTACTCTGGGAATCTTAACATGTGTACTAACTTATCAAATTCTAAAGCTAATCATTGTCTTCACTCTCCTTCTGAACAAATGCTAGACATTATAAGTCTGATCACTCCTTCCCTTTTTATGCACTATTGCTTTATGGATTTTTATTTGATCTTACTTTTCTTTTTTATAAACACAAACGTGGTAAGTATTGTTTTATACAGTTAATGTTTGTGGAGACTTACTAACATAATAATTACTTTCTTTAATCATCCTTCTTCCTTGCATCTTAGACCTTTCTCATGGAAATGTCTTTATTTCACCCTCACTCTTGAAAAATATTTTGAATATAGAATTCTAGGCTCACAGTTATTTTCTCTCAGTGCACTGAAGGTATTCTATTGTCTCTGGCTTCTGTTGCTACTGATGAGAAATCAACTGTTAATTTAATCATTTTATTTACTTAGACAATTTGCCTTCCCCATCTGATTTTAAGATCAGCTCTTTGTCCTTGATGATATGCCAGTTTATCATTATATACTTAAATGTGGATTTTTAATTTTGTCCTAGTTGGGATTTTGTGAATTCAAGGATGGGTGTTTTTCATTGGTTCTGAAAAATTGTTAGCCACTTTATCTTCAAATGCTGCTTTTCTCCTCTCTTAATGAAACTCCAGGTATATAAGCCTTAGACATTTTCACTCTATCCTCCATGTCTGTTAATAACTCAGTTGTGTTTTCTCTTTGTCCTGCTATACTACATTCCAGACGATTTCTTCAGATATATCTTCCAGCTTATTAACTCTCTTTTTATCTGTATCTAATCTGATTTCAGAGGTTAGTATTGAGTTTTTAACTTCAATTAATATATTTTTCTTTAATTGATCTCTTTGGTTACTGTTATATCTGCTTGGTCATTGTTTTTATAGACTACTCATTTTTACCCATATTTTAATTTATTAAGTATGCTAAACCTACTGAGTCTCTATTCCTTTTTGATATTTGCAATATGGGAAGGTTTGGAGTTGATTTTTTTTGCTCATGTTTTCTGCTGCTTTGTTGGTGTGTTTTATAATTTCTGAAATTGAGTTCATATTCTTTGAACTTTACGCACATTTGTTGAGGCTTGGATTGAAATAGTTTCTTTTAGATAGGACTTGCATTTGCTCTTCTAGGTACCTGGGGGAACTAGTGATCCAGCATGACTTTTATTAATGCATGGTTTGAATTTTATTTGACCATATCTAGGTGCTGTGGATTCCATATACAAACCCAGCCAGTAAAAGTTAGCTTGTGGTATGAATACTCAGAGAAGAGATTTTTCCCTTATTCAAGGTTCAAGATGAGCTATTTATCTTGGTGCTTCCTTGGAGAAAGGTGATATTTCTATTTACACTGAGTTTGGCTCTTTAGGGTCCAAGCTTTATGGAAAGGGTCATCTTTTAGATGCATTACCCTTTCCTTGCAATCACTGCCACCTGTGAAGATGTGAAAAGGAAATTCTAGTTCATCTAGGTTTGATTAGTGCCCTAAGGATACAAGTCATACTAAGTGTTCTACTTGGTTCTCTGGGTTCTTACTATCACTTAGTTTTTTACCTCTGAGAACTACTATTTTTCTTGCCATATTATTGATATACCTAAAAATATGTATTTTCATATTTAAACCAGTATTTTTATTTGTTTCTGTGGGAGAGTTAATCTCTATCAAACTGCTAGAAACACAATCTCAAGAACTGCCACACCACCTCTGAGTGAATAAAATAAATAACTGGAAGAAATATCTTAAAAGTAGAGAATCAGGTACCTGGTTTTGTGCTTAGCCACATTACTCACAATTAGCTGCAATAGAGCTACAAATGGTTCCACTGGCCAAAGCAAGTTAGTGTAAATACCATAACTTTCTCAGAAGGCTCACACAATATTTGACTGATACTGAATTAACCTAAGAGAAGACACTGCAATTTGCCAGGTAGATCTAAGAAGACTAATCTGAATGGCAACAGTGGTGACTGTAACAATGAAGTGGTGTGGCTGACTGAGTGAGGAAAACAGGAGATTTGAGGTTGATGTGAAGTCAAATGTGGTGGATATGGTTCTGGATTGGCTGCCCACAGCGTGTATCTTCTAAACTCACCTCTGCTGTGAATGGTTTATGTGAAATTAGGCAAGTTTCCTCCCCTCTCTGGGCTTTATTTTACTTATCTGTAAAGTGAAGATACTGATAACATGTGACACAAAATCTGTGATCTCTCAACCTTCAATCATCACTTTATATCTCCTCTAAGGCCACCATATTGCTTCTGGTAGTACACCCCCTGCTCCTAATATTTGAAGGGTCTTTACTTAGTGATTCTAAAATATTTCATAAGATAATGAAATTAAGATTCAGCTCAGATTTTACTGGAATAAAAGCAAAATGAAACCCAGATGACCCCGTACAAGTGTTATTGATGAAGGGTGGGTAGTCAAAAGAGATTTAAATTAAGATATATCATAAATCACATTCTTTATCACAAATTACTTTCCTGTCCTCAAGTTCTAGGTAATTTTTTCTATTGTTGTTGTTCTAGCATATTCTGTTACTTCATCATTAGCTATATCATGAAGCTAACAAAGTTCAAGGTTAGGGTCCCTGATTTGTACATGCCTGTTCCAAAGAACTTTTTCCTCTCATTTTAAATAGCATTAATAAATTAAATTAAATAACATTCCTCTCAATTAAATAAAATTCACTTTTGTACTTAATTTTTATTTGTAATTTTATGTATTTTTCATAAAGGGGTTCCCAAATTATACAAATTTCAGGGTCCACAAAACCTGAATCTGCTTCTTTTATCCCTTTATTTAATAAAGAATACATATTTCCTCCTCATTTTCTTTGACTTTATCACTTTCTCCAAATTTCATTAAAGACAGACACAAACAAAAAGGAGACATTTGACTCATGTGTACTTGTAGAGGAGCGTATTTCAACATGGCTCTGACTTGTTAAAACCAGAGGGGAATGTTATCATTATGCAAAATTCTTTGATGATTCATTGTCCTCCAAAGCTCCAACTTTCTCTCCTTTTTTAAGCCTTAGAAGAAATAACTGGTCACTATAGTGTCTGTAATGTTGCAAGATGTGATAGCACTAGTGAGGAAAAAGACATGTAATATTTTAATTCATTTTCCAATTTTGAGTGAACAATCCCGCCACCACCACATAGTATCTTACAGTTTCCAAAGCATTTATGTACAGTTGAATTTGGAAGGGAAGATTTATTCAATCGCTTCATGTAGTTTGAAAACTATGATAACATGAGCAATTGTTAACTTCAAAATATTCTATTCTGTTTATATTGTTTTTACATTAAAATTATACTCTCACATATATACATATTGACTATGGCTGGCCATTTCTAGGAATTTGGGTATTTTTGTCAAAGAAAAGCAGCCTATTTTAAGATTTTATTTTACATATTTTATTTTTATTTTGAGGGGAATCCAAATATCTACACCATGAACTTAAATTCCTATAGCTGCCAGAACTGACAGAGAATTAGCAAGGCAGAGCCAAGTTCACGCAAGACTGTCTACGGCGCTCTTATAGCTAAAGACAAACCAAAATATTGACTACTTCTTCTCAAAACAGCATGTATAAGTTGTGGCTGAAATAAGCCTGATGTAAGAAAGAATACAGATGGCAGTATAATCATAGGCTGGGTCTACACGGTGCCAAACAACCCATTCAAAAGTGAAAAACTCAGTCGATCAGTTGGTGGTTTTGTCTACATGCCACCAAGCAACAGGCTTGACTGATTTCTTCACGAAATCGAACTGAGCTTTTGACTAGACTTGAGCAGATGTTTTATCACTATGTATAGTCAGTCTTAGTTGTCAAATCTATAACTCAAAGAAGTTCCTCCACGAATGATGAATTTCTTTCCTACATCAAAACAACCTGAACGTGTTAAACAAAGATCGTCTGCAGTTTTTAATTCATCTTAGAGCCTAGTTTATTGCATGTGCTTGGCATGGTTTAGAGTATGTCAGACAGGACGTAGGGTCTCCCCACTTACACACCTATCTGTAATATTTCGTTAACACATTTGGTATCTTTGCAACTCAAAGGTCCATTGAAAAGTAACTAAAATTCATTGTATTTTCTTTTCTTCTTGACTCAACAATTTCCCTGCAATATACTACCTATTTGCCATGAATATATCAAATTACTACCAAAATTTACAATGATTGCTTTTGACTTCTTTTATAATTCTTAAAAAAATGCCTCTTTGCTAAAAGACAGATCACAAAATCTTTCAAATATTTCATGATTAAAAATGAAAACAATAAAAAAACACACTTTTAAAATGAATTCTGTGTGAGCAGAGATCTCATGTCTTTGGTCTCTGTTGTGCCCCTGGCACCTAGTAGAATTTGAGCTTCAAGAAATATTTAATAAATGAGTGATTAGATGGATTGTAGTATACCATTTTTGTGGCCATTGACAACCTGTGGCCTGGTAAAAAAAGGAGTGGATGGAATAAGTACTTCAACTCACT
Organism: Equus asinus; assembly: GCF_041296235.1. NCBI lineage: Eukaryota > Metazoa > Chordata > Mammalia > Perissodactyla > Equidae > Equus > Equus asinus. The sequence continues at coordinate 53,038,754 of NC_091795.1, forward strand.
CTTCTCCTGTCCTACAAATGTACTGCCCTTGCTTCTGTTGCCCAGACCCAAGTGCAAACCAGAATGCAAGGGAATCTGAGAGGAGAGCTGGGAGGAGAAGGGTAGGCAGTGGATCTAGAGTGAGGCAAATATAATATCCACTATCAGCACACTGCTGTCTTCCATGAAGTCACTGGGGATAAAGAGCTTGACATATATTACAGCCCTTCTTACAGTTTTCACACATATGCACGTGAAAATTACACATAGATGTATATATGCATGTGTGTGTATTTATGTAGGTATATGATAGATAGAAACATAGATAGATGATTGATAGAAAGATGAAAATGCCCAAAACGTGGAGTCATGATAGCAGATTTCTTCCAACATCCCTTGAAGATGTTGTGTCAAATAATCCTTAGGTTTCTCTCCAGCTATGCTATTCTACAACATGGACTAATATGGATGCTTTGAAAGACAATATACCTTTAGAAAACTAAAACTTCTATTTAATTAGAAACAGAAAGCATACTTCTTGAGAAGATGAAAAGTATAGAAAAGGGTAAATCAAAAGCACACAAGTTCATAAATGATGCTTCCAGGAATTGTTTTCTCAGCCTCCACAAGGCAGTTGTCAGGAAAGAGGTTAGTTTTCCGAGTCCACCTCTAATCACTTCCCTTCTTTCTGATTTCTGTCCATCTTCCATCCACTATTTTTTATATGCTGTCAGTTCTCTTCTTTTCAAGAACAAAGAACAGGAAGGGGAATGAATGGGGGAAAAGCAAAGGACTCCACTCCGGGAAAGCATCTCTGGAAATGTTTACTGTATCAGCATTAATATCTTCCAAAGAAAACAGCTCTTGCCTGCCTTCTGAGACCACAGAAGCAACTGCCTTTATTCCAAGGTACCTGTGACATGCTCTAGGGTGCAATCTCTACGTGCTTAATGCATGTGTCCTTTGCAATGCTAACGGTGGGCTGATGGGGAAATTGTACTTTTATCTTTATAAATTTCTATATTCCATTATGTTTTCAGCCAAGCAATGGATGGAGACTGACTTAGCCCAAGGACCTCTTTCCCGGTTGTGAGGAATTTTTTTTTACCTTCACTTTAAAACCAGAAAAAGAGAATCTTTCTAAACTTACTCAAAGGATGTGGAAACTGTTTCTTCAAAGGTCTGAATTTCCTAAGCTTGACTTTTCAGTAAAATCAACCAAAACAGGAGGAATTAAAAGGATTAGGGGAAAAAAATCATAAAGCATTTATTCTCAAGTTGGCTAAGAAACTCTGTTTAGTTAAACAGAAGCAAACTTCCCATAGCCATTCCCCACCACTCCCACCCGTAGCCCATTCCTTCTGGAAGCATGAATGTGTGCCCTATTAAAGAAGATAGATGCAAACAAGCTTTCTGTAAGAGATATGTCCATCTTTTATACATTTTGTTGATATTATACACAAGCCAGGGCTACAAACACAGAGAAAACTCTTATGACTCTCCTGAAACCACTCATCTGAATATCATGTTAAAAAAATACTGTAGGTCTAGAGGAAGAAACATTAGTTTCCATTAGAATTATCTTATTTATCTATTTATTCAAATTCACTTCATTTAAAAAAAAATTAAAGTATTTAAAGCAGCGATCCCACAATATATCTTCTTTGCTCAATGTGGTAAGGACCAAATAAAGTGCTTTAATATCAAATAGGGGCAATCCTTTCTTTTAATTTTCCCAGGACTTTTGTCCCCCCAGAGTAAATTGTTAATAGATACAGAATGTTTCTATTGATTAATTCAGTATGCCAGCCATGATATGATTCACAGAAGGCAAAAGAAATGCCATTGCTTTCGTGACACAAGGACACATTATCGAGAATACTGTCTATGGCTCTCTCACAAGTGTTAGGCAATTTTTACAGAAGAAAGAAAAGCCTTTACACTCGAAGTGGAGCTAATGGATAACTTAAAAGAGCTGTAATTGACATATTCCGAACTCTTCTTCCTGTTAATGCTAGGCTAGATCTTATTTAGTAATCTTTTACTATTTGCGAAACTGGGTGAAGTTTTTGTTTCAACCAAAAAATGAACTCAGGTACAAATGATTTTAAGCTGGGACAAGAAAATCTCTTAGGCTGTATCACGTATCATGAATATTTTGGCCATCTTGATACACATAAACAAATGGAAAATTGAAGTAATTAGCCTTAAAAGTCAAAAAAATAAGAAGCAAAATGTCTTATCCATTCCAGGAATGTTGGTGGTTTGTTTGATTTTGTTGGTACATTTGTTTTGCATTTTATTGGACTCCTGTATGTGGATAATTGCCTTGATTCACCACTTTACATGCCTAGACAGACAATTAATGATTAAGCTTATATTAAGCACCTACTCTGTGTCAGATTTGGAATTGTATGAGTGAAGATTCTATTTAACTTCAAGATCTGCCAACACGCCAAACAACTAGACTTTAACAGAAAGAGAGCAAATCTAAAAAGATTTGATGGTCATGGCACTTAGGGAGTTTTTTAAAAGTTAAAAATAAAAGTCTTATCTTGTGGCACAGTCACCCTTTTTCCAAACCCAAAGTGCACTAAAGACAGTGAGTAACTGGGTCAGGTTTGGCCCACCTGAAAACTTTGTGAACCATTTTGAAACTGGGAGCATGCTTCTCAATAGCTGCTTTGTGGTTCTGTCTACTGATATTTGATGTGGACTCCTTGATGAACACCTTATCACAGTCACCTCATTGGGTAGCCAGAACCTGGCACAGAGAGCCACATGAGACTTCCTCATCTCCTGAGACCTTGGGAGACCTCGTTGGCTTCTTCCAAATTCTTAATTTCTCTCAGCATCAGAGTGGCGTGAGCATCAAAGGAAGAAACCCAGAAGATACATAGATCATGACTGAGTGAGGAGAGACACACGCTTGGCCAAGGATATTATTCAACTGGCCTTTCTTCACGTAAGAGGAATTGTGACAAATCATAAAGGAACACCAATCTCTGGTCCCTAACAATAGAAATAGCATCATCTAAACAGAATTAGCCTTTAAACCTCACAGTTCCTCCAACACTAGCCCATATTTTCCTCAATTTTCACTACTTTGGACACTGTCCATATCAAAGTACAATAAGAAGGTAATTCAAAGGAACTATCGGTTTAAAAGAAGAAAAAGCAAGGAAAAGAAAAAAAAAAAAAACAGGCCTGGAGAGGGGGCACCCCTCAGCATCAGGTCACTGACTGTATTCATTATTTGTTCCCATTACCACGTTATGTCTTAATTACTCTGGTTTGGCTTCCCACCCGGGGTCACTATGTCACAGCTGGTTTTCTGCCCATCCCTAATTAATAAAGCCTCATTTAGTATCCAAGTTTATTGTAATAAACCTCTGCTGAGGGATATAGCAGAAATAAAAAGACAAAAAACAAACCAGAAATCATCAGAGTTGCTCTAACAGTAACCTCGCACCATAAAGGGGCTTGGTCAGGCCTTCTCAGGGAATGCTTTACCCTGGGAAGGACATCTATTCAATTTCACTGGGAATTTCTAGCATAACTGGTCAGTGGTCAGATTTTGCCCATAGAAAGAAAAGTGACAGAGGTACCTAAACACTCCACATCACTTGGGACTTTTTAAAATGGTTATTCATGCATGCTTCTAGCATTTAAGTTAATATTATTTTGCAAAACAAAAAGAAAAACTTAATGCTTTCAAATGGCAATATAAAAAAGTAACAGGCATCTATCAAACGGTCTTATTTTGTT